>NC_142063.1:279937881-280258193 GCF_059756535.1 Pantherophis guttatus | reverse complement strand
TTAACTCGTAGTTGAGTTATGCTGCCTACTCAACATAAAATAATATATCTGTATAAAATGAGGCCAACAGATACTCTTTTTCTTATCTGATGTATATCAAGCAGTCTCATTTAGGATGCTCGTTCCACCAATATTAGGTGAATGAGGCTCAGTTCAGTTTTCCTATCTTCTCGCTACACTTAATTTTTAACAGAGTTTTAGATTTTTAACAAGGCTGTCTCACCCTTTCTCAATATATAATATGGATAGATGAGAGTGTTATTTATGAATATTAACTCTCTTCTGAATTCCTCCTGTCAACCAACCTAATGTGCTAGTTCAGAAGAAATTAGCTTTTGTCCAAAGGATCAGAAATATATTCTAGCATCTTGTACAGGCATGTTACTTGAACCATTTGAATGATCCCATCTCTATTGCAGGGTGCAAACATTGGGCTTCAGAAGAGAATATTTCAGCATGGCTGCAGTATTGACCAGGGAACACATTGTATTTTGTGCAACACTGATGGGATCAGGACATTACTTCAAGATCATTCATATTCAATAGTGAATGGGCTCTACCATTCTGAAGTATTCATTGCTTTGTAGATTATTTTTTAGATCATTACTATAAATGAATACTTCGATAACACATTTTTGCTGTTTGCTATTTTTTGAAAAATTCACAGATGAAGTTATAGAAGTATCATAGGGTTAGTCTTCAAGTTCTAGATGATCTCCTGAAGATTTATGAGATCATTAATGTCTTTCATCTTTTCTGGGTCTTCAGACAAGGGCAGTGCTATTAAATACACAATAAAATGTTTTCTGAGAAAAGTTAAACCCACTTTCAATTTTGCTATTTTGCTGAAAAGGAACTTGTAATTTGATGAATATGTGATCAGCTGAACGAAAAACCAGCTTTCTTTTGGCACTAGATGGCAACACTAAAGCCATGTGTCTTACGAACAAAATTCAAAATACAGTGATATATATCTTTTATATTGAAGTGATTATAATTAATGAAATTAATTTATTTTACCTGAAGTTTCAAAGAGCAATGAACAATACAAGCAACGTGTGGTATTGCATTAGCTTATCTTTGCACACATGACCCTACAGCTTTTTCATTGTGATATCAGAGATCTTTTCCTGGAATCAATGGGCTTGCACCAAACAGGTTCAGTACCATGTAGTTTCTATATGTTATATATTTCATATAAAGGGCCTCATGATTCTGTTTCTTCCCCAGTAGTCTTATGGATCAGGGTCTCAAAAAGAACTTGCACTTTTAAAGCATTTTGCTGAGAGCAGTATGCTAACATCCAGCCTCGAAGTAGGAAACAATATTAAACCAAGTTCTATACGAGATGAACCAGAAAAGCCCTTGCTATTTAATATATTGCATTGTGTCTATATTGTGTCATTGAGGGAAAGGGATTAATAGATGGCCATATAAATTGAATAAATAGATTTTGATGTATCTCTTTCCTTTCCTTCAGGAGTTCAAAGTAACATACAAGGAGTCTCTCCTCATATAATCCTATGAGATAGGTTAGCTGAGAGAGTGTGACTGGTCTATAGTAATGATGGCCATTGTCAGAAAGAATTGACAAATTGTGTGGGCGGAAAGAGAAGGGAACCTCTTTTCCACATAAAAGACAGTATTATAGAAAGCCTTATCATGATTTTCTCCAAATCAAATAGCATCTGTCTTTTTAAATCACAGATTTGCCACAGAATTGCAAATGAGTCCATATTATAAAGAACAGAACTTTTGCCATTTTGTATAGAGAAAATATTTAAAAGTCAATATTTAAATTGCCTCTGAATTTATATATTATTAATACTGGGCTGACATCTGCTAGTGAACTAACATTCCTATCCTTCTTCCCTAAATCTTTCTCAAAGGCTGGAATGTAGCAAATGCATGCCTGCTCATCTAATGTTGGATGCAGCCCACTATAACTCATTCTGATAAGTAAGTGGGGGGGGGGGAAACCTCCTCCAAAGCTGGCATTCTATTTTATATCAGTTGCCTGCATTTAGTGTGTTGTCCACATACCCAAGTCAGCACTAGAAGCTTTGTCCCCTTCCTTTCTTGTGCTGAGGATAGGATGATGGAAATTGAAAGGCCAAAATACTTGAAGTTCACCAGATTTACTAAACTTGTCACAGCTTTATATCATTTGGTTTGATTTAAAGGCAATTGGGATTTGAATTCATGTTCCTATATGAAATAATCTTTCAGAATGTGGCAGCTAGTCTTCCCAAGTAATACATCAGTATTTTTTTTAAAAAAAATAGAACTAACACTGGCCACAATACATTTGTAGTTTTTCCGTCTTGCAGCCTTTTCTGAATTTTGCTACCCTGACACAAGAGCTTTCAAGAAATTGTATTTTCAGCCTTGTTGGCTCCAGCTTATACTTGCTTCCAGGACATGATGTCCTCTTAACACTGCAGCCATCTTGAGGACCTAAAAGACTTTGGTTTATATCTGGATAATTTTTGCACACAGCTTTGCTTCCCATCATGATTCTTCCAATACATTTTGCTCATTGCAGAGTATTGTTTTATACTTTTTTCTTTTTAAATGGGGGAAGGTGTCACTTCTTGAAGCTGGCAGTTCTTGCACAGGTCATGTGCTTCTGCTGGAGTGAACAAATGTAAGATTTCCTTAACTATGTGCAGGGTCTCTATATTACACCTCAATGTACAATTTTGCTGCTACTGTTTGTACTGTCTACAGTAGAATTTCCTTACCTTGATCCTGGTAGTGCATTACAGGTAAGCATGAAATGTAAAATATTTATTTAAATAAAAACTCTAAATTGATAATTCAATTATCTTCCCTTAGCTTTAGAGTTTGTGAAATTTCTTGACCTTGCTAGTTTTTTCAGAAGATCCCTGACAGATCTAATTGTATAGTTAAGGATATTAGCAGACAAGACTAAGTCCAAGAAACCATTGTATTTGTACTTAGTTGTACTTAGACTACTTCCTTTAGCATATGACCCATAAGGATCTAAAATAACTACAGGGTTTTTTATTTACTTTTTGTACATTACATATCTTTACTATTTTTACACTTACATAATAGGGACACTGATTTGTGTATTTATTTATGCACACAGTATAAATAAAGCACAATGTCAATCTGTTGAGTTTATGTCTGTTATTGGTTTTGCTTTGAAATGCATATGCATATAAAAGTTGCAATTCTTTTTCCACTTTTTTGTTTTAGGATAAAAGAAATTGCATATCCTGTTGAAATGACTGAAATACATAATTTTGAATTACAGCAGGTATAACTGAAGTATAGACTTTCTAAAATATAAATCTGAACATACAGTTATACCGACGATAGTTTTAAAAGGCTGGTGCTTCTGGCTGTGCACATTGCCTCACTGTGCATCTGCATCTGACATTGTGTATGTCAGTCTTCATATAAATTATTAAGAAACTGCTCTGTTCTCCCATATGGAAATGTCTCCTTTTAGATAATTCTGTAACTAAGAACATTTATTAAATACTAATTATATATAAGATTCCCACTGTTTAAAGACACTCACTGTCTAAAAAATATGGGAACGGAATGAAGGAGCCAGAAGGAAAGCAGATGCAGAATTTGTTGTATAATTTATACACAGCCATTGTAAGAAAAGCATGCTGGAGGACACATTTAAGAAAAACATTTTTATTTTTAACTGAAATTATCAGAGCATAGCATTCATTATGGAAATGCATTCCATGTATAAAAGAATACAAGTTAAATAGGAAAGATTTTGGAATGAATAATAAAAATTATGAATGGAAACTTACAGAAATGGCAAAAGTAATAAAGTCAGGCTTAAGAAGAAAAAACAGCAGTTCAAGAATATGTAGGGTGCTTGCTTCAATAACTGATGAGAAACTATGCATTCTGTTACTGATTCTGCTTTTGCAAAATCATGAGTAATAATTACCAGTTTGTCCCAGACATCAGTAGCTTGGAAAATCATAGATTCCAATATAGCATCCATTCACTCATTTCTGTTACTCTTTTCATGCCTGACTCAAAATTATGGAATTAAGGATTCATTTGTGAACATTAGAATACATTCCATGTAAAGTAAATATGTAGCTTAATTAATTTATATTAATTTACTTAAAACATTAGACTGCGCTGTGTAAAACAATTCCAAAATTGTTTTAAGAAATAAGTTTGCCAAATTTGTAATATTAAAAATACAATCCTAAAAACTATAAATAAGCATTTCAAGAGCCATAGGATTTCTTAGCTTTCCCTCTGACTTTTGAAACAGTTTCAACCTTGGAGAACTCAGTTTCCAATGTTGCCACCAATTCTTGAGGCCCTATCAGGTAGTTGTCAGAAATCAAAACTGACTTAAAGGCAATCAATCATTTAATAAATCTCCAAAATCTAGAAATGGAAAGCTTTAAAAAAAGGAGAGAGATTCCAGAAAAGATCTTAGTTCTACAGGGTTTCCTCTTACTGCTTTCAATAAGCATTAAAAATAAATAAGGAATAAATATTTGTTAACTTTCTTTACTTCAACCTTATCAGATTGAAGCTACCAGACTGTCTTGTGAGATCTGATACTTAGTATTCTTTTGACTACAAAAATGCAAACTTGAGACAATGACCAACAAAACCACAGTATCATATTTGTCAAATTGATCACTACACTTCTTTAAGAGCAAAAGATTAAATGCCTTCAAAAATACTTTGTCTATATAATGTAATGTTGCTGTTATATATACGTTTTGTTTTGCTTTCATGGAATTTCAAGTGCCATGGGTTAAGCTTCTGGGAGTTCTCCCAGAAATGGTATAGGGTCTCCTGCTTGAGCAGGGGGTTGGACTAGATGACTTATAAGGTCCCTTCCAACTGTATTGTTCTGTTATTCTATTATTATTATTATTATTATCATCCCATCTAATACCAACCAGTTTTTATTGTTGTAAGGTTGTTTCATCCTGGATCTTCGGAACTTACTGTATCTGTTACAGAAAGAATGCCAGACAGCTACTCCACTCTTCTGTAGTTATCCAAAAAGGCATACAATTTAATTATATAATCAGCAAGAACTAGAAATAGAGCATTGAAATATGGTAACGCAGTATAAAAAAAAAGTAGCTGCAAGTATTTTAACTGGGATAAACTGTTTTAGAAACTGAAACTTGTAGCAATAAAATAGTTTTTGCACATTAAAGTGGAAAAATAATTATTTCTGAGGAAGAGTTAAAAATTATGGTACCACCACAGAAAAGGTCCATCTCGAGTGATTATTTCTGAATTGTTTGGATGATGAGTTCCCAAACAATCATCACTTTTTTTAGCCAGGCACTTACAACACAATTCGGCTCTTTAAAGAGCTTAGTGTTTGATCCATAAATGTACCCTGTTTCAAACTGCTTTCATTGCCTAAAATAAATTTTAGACTTGGTATCTACACTGCTGAAGTCATCAGGTCCCCAATTGGAAGAGAAAACATTCTCAAATGAAACAGGTAGTGAATTGAAAAAACGGAAGAGTGCAGGTTTCCAGAGAGACTCACTGTGGCCAGAAGTCAGATCAGACTTAAGGCAATTTGGAAATGCTAAAAGAAGTCAAGAATAGCAAATGAGAGTTCAAGTAGCAATGAATCAATGTGTAGAGATTCAACAATCAGTTTTTATGTTCATTTATATAATCCGTACTTACTGTTTTTTACCATCAGCTTCACATGTGAACTGTCTTATTTAAACTGACAAAGAAATACAGTATGTGAATTCTGTTTGTAATCATTTACAAGTGATAGCTCATTTATACCTGTAAGTAATCACCTGATAAGTTTATCAAGAATGAATCAGCATGTATGAACAAATATTTGCCAGGGATGCTTGAGAAACAGATTAGCAAAACTCAGAACATTTAACAGCGGAATGCTTAAGAGAACCAAAGGAATAAAAGGAAGTGTACTTGGTAAAGAAAGAAATGGAAGTAATGGAAAATAAAAATATGTGCAGAAATATCTAGTTCTGTCTAAATACATGCAGGATCTTAAATATTTGAAAGACTGGTAAGAGCTAGGAAAAACACTACTACTACTGGTTGGAAGGTAGTGGTTGCTGAGTTTGGAGAATGAATGCAAGGTTAGGTGAGGTGGGAACAAATTCTTGAGGGACACAGAATGGTAAAAAAAATATTTTAGGAGGAAAAACAGGGTTATGCATGTGCTGAACCTTCCCACTGAAATCAATGGGATCACAAACCTTAACTTTGTCTGGACTGTGCCTTAGTTATATGTAATCATGATTTCTCAGTTAAGTCAATATTTATTATACCATGAAAACATTTTATGACCAGAGGTATGTAACTATTCCATTTAAAACACATAAATTAAGATTCCATGCTAGAATTTGAGTTATTGCTCCAGGAAATTCTAATAATTGCATAGCTATTTGCTAGTCATTTTTAGTTATAAAATGACATAATGTTACACTTCTGTTTACTTCTGTCAAGCATGTACACATTTATTTATTTGGGTTGTTTTTTAAATCTACCCTATTGCTGAAAATTCAGGGTAGATAATATTAAGAAACATTTTATTCATGTATTTAATAAATATTTATTACATATTTATAAGGGTGAAATGAAATTATTGCCATTTTAATGAATATCCAAAGCAAATGTGTTATTGGTTCTTCTTAGTTTCCAAGCACCCTTTAAAGCACTGTGTATGAAGGGTTTAAATAAGACTTCCTTGGACACTGCAGTATTTATAATTTTTAATCATAACTTAAAACCTTGCTATGAGTCACCATTTATCAAATAGTCAATTATTTGATTTCCAAGAACTTTCATTTTATTATTTGGTACAGATTCTGCATTGAAACAATACTGTGCAGTCCTGCAATCTCTCTATTTTGCAACCAAATGTCACATTTCACAGATATAGCTCAAGCAATATTTATTCAGAAGTCTGTTCAACAATTTAAGACTTTGCTCAAAGATTGGTTATTAGACTTACCCTTCCTTTCCCCACTACAAGCTCACACATTTTTCCTCTTGCTAGTCAACCCTCCTGTTTGTGCACATTCTCCATCCCAAGTCGACTTTTGATTATAGGTAGATTTATAATAAAATTAGAATTTTTGCTTGGAAGAGGAGTCCAACATGGATTTAATTTGAGCTCACATTTTTAAATTAAATTCTTACCTTGAAAACTATAACCATCATGGGCATCAGTCAAGACATTCTAGATGCTCAGGATACTCCCCATCAGCCTCCATATTAGCTCTGTTTTTTAAATGTATGCTTCCTTGGCAGATGGACATATTTTTTTATATTTTTTTTATTATTTAAATTTATATACCGCCCTTCTCCCAAAGGACTCAGGGCGGTGTACAGCCAAAAATAAGAACATAAAAATATAAAATTTAAAACAATTTAAAAGTATATTAAACAAATTTGGCCCATATTGATTAAAAAAAACCCCTTTTTTAAAAAACGAATTAAAAACAATTAAAAGAGCTACGCCAGCCCCGCTTGCTGGAATAGAAAAGTTTTAGAAGCAAAGCATAGGGCTACATCCATTCAGTTTTTAATTGGAAGAATGTACATGGGGCTATATGGAATCCAGGTGCACTGACTATAAATACAACTTCAGATTCTAATACTTCGATTTGCAAATACAGTGTTTTAATTTTTTTAAAAAATAAAGAATGAGACATTTATTTTCAGCTTCAAAATACATGTGCGTCTTCTTATAAAAACAGACCAACTACAGCCTTGCTGTAATATTTCTATATCATCACTGTCTTTAAGCTGCAGGATAAAAGAACATTCCTCTTAGCTTCTCACAAAAAAACAGTTTTCCGCTCTGCCACACTCTGCTTTTTTCTCCAACTTAAAAAAATATCTCATTGCTTCTCCAGCGGAAATGCTAAAAGGCTCAGCTTCACAGCTTCCTTGTCCTGATTCACCATTTGTTGACATGCCCTCACAAAAGAGTCTCCATCTTGTTACCACTACCTGGAACAATGTGAACCAGCAGAAAAGGATATTTTACACAGCATTCAATTTAGACATTCTACCTTGCACAGAGGAGGAAGGTGGAGGTAATGTGGTCTTTGCAGGTGGATGGGGGAAGGGTGTGACTTATTTGGCTCCAATTGGTTGGTTCTGTGGCATCATCCATTTCTGGTCTTTGGCCTCTACAGCTGTAGCTTGTTTTGTGAGAGCTTGGAAACCTGATTCTCTAGATACTTCTTGTTTTTTAAACTGTTAAGAATAACCAGTTGACCTAAAATGAGGATGCTTCCCTTACTGGACAACCTGAATATCAGTTTGCTTCATGCGGTGGAACAAAACAGTGGGAAGGAGAGGGTAAAATTAACCAGGTTTCCTCCTTTATGGCAGCTAAAGTTCTCCAGAGAGAACCCAGAGGCAATTGAATTGGTTCTCATATCTGCCTCTGATACATTACTGACAGTCAAATAAAAGAATCTCACAAAGGTTATTAAATAAGGAAGTAAATTACTAAATCTTAGGACCCAATTTATCTCTGGGCTTGCTAGGCTGAAGTTGTCTTCATTCTCTTCATACTGTAATAACTATTTGATGAACAACAGACGGCTCCCTTTCTCCCAGATAATAGAAGAATGTGCAGATGGTCTGAATTTGCACTATTTTTAATCAACCCCTCCCCTTTCCAGAATATCAGAATATTAACAACCTCCCTTCTTCCTTCTCCACCAATTATGAAGCCAGGCTGAGGAACATATTCCACTTGCTGGGGAGATGGTGGGGGACCAGAGTACTAATGTTGGACAGGTAAAATATTCTTTCTGTGAAAATTGCTCCAAAAGATGGGACATGCAGGAATCTGGTCAGAGATGCTGGCAGTTCCATGTGCTTCTCCAACATGCAGCACAACAAAGTCAAATCAAGAACAGTGCTGGTGTCCCAGGACAGCACAGCTCTTTCATACCCTGTATCTGCTGTAGAACACTTACAGCACAGATTCTGGCTTTGTGGTACTAGGACAAATCCATACTTTAAAACTATTCATAGAACGGAAAATCAGCCGCTTCCACTGCCATATCCTTTTTGTTTTTTCAATTCAGCCCAATCTTAATATATATTTGCCTAGACTGACATTTATTAAACATAAAGGTTTGCTACCATCATATTGAGTTCTAAGGAGAATATGATGTATGTAGAAATACCAACCTCAAATAAAAAGTTTTGTCTAGGGATTATATATTATATTATTATACCCATTTATATGAAGACATGAAAAATCAATGATCATCAAATTATTTATAAAACCATTGAGAACGTCATTTATATTTATCTGACCTGCTGTTTTAAACTAATATCTAAGATTGTTTATTGAAGTCTTCGGGCACCAAGTTTAGTGCAAACAACTAGTCCAATCGGGGAGATGCATTTATGATCTTTCAGAGATAAAAACAATCTGATAAATACTGCAGATTGTACAACAATACTAAGCTCCAGAGCTGTAGGAAAAGAAAGTTTTCATTATCTTGCAAAGACAGAACAGATTTCAACCTTATTGAGGGAACTGTTCCTCACCCATGGGGCAATAATACTATATCTTAATTCAGAGGTGATGTGTATACCTCTCTTGACAGGTTAAAAAATGATGTAAAAATGAGCGCTGGAGGGGGGGGGATAATACTGCATTTAAAGCTGGTTTTGATCTAGTATAATTTCTCTACATGTTTCAAGTTCCATCCAAAGAAAACTGCACAAGTGTCAATCATCTAAAAGTATAAATAATTCCTCAGAAATCCAACCAGAACTGTCTCCTTGAGAGAGCACAAACAAGTTATTGAGTATCTAAAGATATTGGATCTAAATATTTGACAGTCCAACACAGATGTGATGACTTTCCCAGCAAGGGAAAACATTGACATGTTTAACGATCTAAGCACATCAGGTCTTTATGTTGAAAAAAGGTGATTGGCATTTTCCTTCTCTGATGTCTTCTCCGAAGCGTTTTCAACTATGGCTGTGGGGCAGAGGATAACTGAAAGAAAACAAACGAACAAAAGATGGACTTTTACCACTTGTAGAGATCTGCGTCCTTACATGATCTTTCTGTGTTTCTTTTTTTAAAGATAGTTGACAATGAATGAATAATCTATAAACAGGTTTCAAATCTTTTTGCTTGTATTGATTGTGTATTGAGTTATATTTCACAACAACATGTTGTAAAAAAAAAAGGCTTCCATGATTTCTTAACAGCTGAGGCTTAACAGCAAATAGCACAAGTCTTGTATCAGGACATATCTATAGTTGCCCTTTTTCCCTTCAAAAGAGGCGATAGATTTATGCTAGAATACATAATCTTGAGGGTTTTTCAAAGAATGGGCAATTGTATCAAATCAGGAAGATTTTTGTTTAAAGTTTAACACAATTAAAGCACTTTTGTGAAATGGTTCTCTTCATCTTTATAAACCACTGCTGTGAATCAGCAGTTCTACAGTACTACAGTACAAGGAAAAGGAAAAAAAAAGAAAAAAAAAGAGAAAAGGGGTGGAGAGCATTAAAAATTCTGATTCAATAATAGCAATAGCACTTAGACTTATATACCACTTCATAGTGCTTTTACAGCCCTCTCTAAGCAGTTTACAGACTCAGCATATTGCCCCAAAAATCTGGGTCCTCATTTTACCCACCTCAGAAGGATGGAAGGCTGAGTCAACCTTGAGCCAGTGAGATCTGAACTGCTGAATTGCAGCTAGCAGTCAGCTGAAGTAGCCTGCAGTACTGCACTCTAACCACTGTGCCACCTCTTTATGGGCATTCTCATAAGGAATGAGAATGCCCATCAACCATGATGTATCAATAAACCGGAAAAAAGAGAGAGGAAAAATTGGTCTGCATGAACTAAAGTCATGAATATTTCTCCTGGTTTTCAGGGATACCTGAGTCCGCAGAAAATCCACCTCTTCTGTAAGCATCTGCCGTTCCTTGTATAATTCATTCTGTTTGTTGAGTAACTCCACAAGCTGCTGGGCAGAAGACTGGCAATGCTTGTCAAGTTGATGTAATCTGGATCAAATATATATAAAAGAACAGAATTATAAATGTAAAAGCGTGAGCAAATTTGCAAGAGAGGTGGGTGGGGTTGTGTCTGGGGATTGTCATGTGTGTTGGGCTTGGTCTCTGGGTGTTATGTGAATTTCGTTGTATGGGTACATACAATGACAATAAACTTTATATATTTAAGAGGTATTCTTTGGGTGTCTTTCCCTCCGTTATGGAAACATTGCCGGGCTACATTTATAAGCTTGTTGAAGAAAAGTTACCCAATAGCACACAGAATAACAGAGTTGAAAGGGACGTTGGCGGTCTTCTCCTGCTCAAGCAGGAGACCTATACCATTCCAGACAAGCGACTTTCCAGTCTCTTCTTAAAAGCCTGCAATGATGGAGCACCCACAACTTCTGACGGCAAGCTGTTCCACTGGTTAATTGTTCTCACTGTTAGGAAATTTCTCCTTAGTTTTAGATTGCTTCTCTCCTTGATTAGTTTCAATCCATTGCTTCTTTTCTTGCTCTCATGCTTTGGAAAATAGGTTGACCCTCCCTCTTCCTTGTGGCAATCCCTCAAATATTGGAACACGGCTATCATGTTACCCCTATTCCTTCTTTTGACTAGACTAGATTTACCCCATTCCTGCAACCATTCTTCATATGGTTCAACCACCTAATCATCATTATTGCTCTTTTCTGCTCTCTTTCCAGGGTCTCAACATTTTTTTTAATAATATGTTGACCAAAACTGGATGCAGTATTCTAAGTATGATCTTACTGTATGAACAATTTACAATATTGATGTCAATCCTGAAGCTGGCCTGGCAGAAGCCATCTTGGAGCTTCAGTGTGCCACACTGGAGCTGAGGGATGGGGGGGGGGAAATAAGAGATAGCTGGGGTTTTGTAGCCAAAATAAAATACTTTCTCTTGTGAACCAAGGGCATTCTCACACCTAGCCAGAGGAAGGAGGAGTGAGGTCATCAGGCAACCAGACAGCGTTTGGATTGGACCATGTGACTGATTGTTTGGGGAAGGGAAAAAACTTTTAATTAGGTGAAAACCGTGGGAACCTTCAGAGTCGGTTTTCACCAGATCTGTGCCAATAGGATATATTCAATAAAGCTATTCTTTGAGGAATTCATCTGCCTCAGAGTTTTGCTTTCTATGGGTTTATTACTTGGAACCCTGACAACTGATTGTAAAAGTATAATCTGGATTTAGATCTATTGAGATTCTGATGTGTTTAATTAAATGAGGTCCTCCCTCCCAAACTGAACAGCTATGTATATATCAGCCTAAGATAAACATAAAACATATGTAATAAAAAAAAATCACTCAACATCTGTCTCCTGGTTATAGAATAGCTGTGGTGGACCCTGAATCAAACCATTGAGTAAGAAAAGTGAAACTAGCTTCCAATGAATTGCAATGTAAAGTTACTAAAACAGTGATTGGTGCAAACAAGGCGCAATAGGTATTATCAGTTATATGATAACCTGGACCATCTACACATTTTGCCAGCAATGAAATTCCTATTGTTTCACAGTTTAAAACAATAGCTACAGAATAGATATTTGAGACTGTCAAAGGGAGATGCATAAAACCAAAACCTGGAGCCATTCAATCTATACTCCTTTAATCTCTGATGTACACATACATTTGATGAGACGCTGTCATAATTAATGCAAACTGTATGAAAAAAAAGTTTTGGAATATGTCTTATTGGGCTGATCCAAGGGCATTTTCAGGCTGTAAATTAAGAAAACTGTTTGATTTAATATTTTTGAAGGGTGGAGTTCATTGATTTACATGGTTTCCCAGAAAACTGTTTGGACAACTATCTGTCAGTGATGTTTGAAACTGGATTCTTGCCTAAGTAATTGGGAAATTTCATGGGTTATGTGTGCCCCCTTCTAACTTTATGAGTCAAATCCCTAGGTAGACAAGAAAAAAAAGCCCTTTTTGAATCAGGAGTACAGATGCCAGCCACATCAACAATACATTGGAATTTATCTTCCAATTTCTGTTCTAATTCTTATTCTACTTTTTATAGTTGTTAGGCTTTGGCGGTTGTTTTTTAATTGATTAATGCTGAATTTCTCTTGCTTAACAAGGTTTGCATGTCTTTATAAACTCTTTAACTCTGCTCTTCAAACATTACAGCATCCTTTGGAACCCTTTTCTCATTTGCATTCCACAACAGCCTTTGTAAATCAATTCTAATCTGTTCCCCTACTTCACTCAATCTTGAATAAGGAACGTGTTTTGACTGATTTAGCCTTTTCATTCACCTCCTCTCTACCTTCTGTAGCAGATGTTTGACTTGGGTTTTTTTTTTTTTTTGGTCTGATTGATGATTTGTTTATTTTGATTTTGGTGCCAGGACGACTCTAGACAGCTTGTTTGCTTTTTGGCCATACAACAGCCATTTATTGCCACAAGTAGCCAGTTCAAACATGACACTTTTGGAAGCAGAAGCCCTCTCAGTCACTTAGTGATGGGGCAATTCGTTCTGCCCACCACCCTCCTGGCCCCAAGCAAGAGCCTTTCAAGTACTGGGGACAGTTATGGTGCCTGTTTCCCAATTCCCTCCTACCGAGGGCAGATGAGAAGAATAGTCAGCCCAGCAAGCAGCATGAAAGTGTCACTACCCTGGTTCTGCTATATCTCTGTCCCTCTGCTTATGTTCTGGAACTGGGAATACAACTAGCTGCTTCCAGAGCCAAAGTGCTGAGCCGGAGAGGCAGATGGCAGCCACAGCAGCCTTGCTTTCTTTGACCAACTGCAGCAGCAGAGGGTCCTTGGATTGTCTTCTGCCCAAGACATTTTGCTTTTTGCCCTCCATCCCTGCTTGTGAAGACAACTGCTATAAGCCAATAAAAATTACCTGCCTTCCAGTTGACATCTGTGAAATTAAGAAATAGTTCTTCATTCTAGAGCTTGGAGATTTGGGTAGGAACCTGACCCGTCAGGAGTGCTGCAGAATTATGGTGAAAAAACTCAAGATGGTGTCCATAAAAGTGTGATCAAAATTTGCTGTTTTTTTTTAAAACGGGCAGAGCTTCAACCGTACCATCACAGCCACCATCTTTTTTTTTTTTTAACCATGCCCTGCAAAGACTCTTGCTATCCACACCGCTACTATGCATGCCTTTGGACGCAACTCCCAGTCCAACAGCCATTAGAACAGACTGATCCCCTCTAGCTCCAAAATAGGAAGAAGGCAGTTCATGCAACCTTCCTGATGACTAATAATAATAATAATAATAATAATAATAATAATAATAATAATAAAACAGAGAACTAACAAGTTCTTATTCTGGAATAAACACTGTTCACCCAAAGGGGGTAAGGAGGAAGTGAAACGGCTGTTGGGTTCATGTCCTGACTCAGATGGAAGGGAGGGGTTGTTTGCCTGGAGAGGTACAGACAGCCTGTGCAGAGAATAGCACAGTTCACTAGCTTGCCTGGCTGTTGTTTTAGCAGCTAAGAAAGCAGCAGCAGACAGCAAATAATATAAACAAGTGGCCTTATGTTCAAACACCTGTGACATCAATATAATTAGTCCAATGACAAATTCCAGGTTGGTACCCACAGAAACACAGGCAGGAATAAATGAAGGATGCTTTTATGAAACATTTGACCACCATGTGCTGAAAAATATGAAATATCAGCAACTCGAAAGTAAATTGTTAAAATAACTGCAAGGACACAAACCAATCACCCCATTTCAATGTTAACAAAAATAGTATGGCCAACTAGGGAAACTGGAGAATCATGGAAGTGCTCTCCCGCCATGTGTTTGTGAAGAATCGGACAGGACTTCTCCATAGATGGCTTCCTTTATGTCAAGAGAATATCCTCTATTACTGCAGAAAGGCCAATGGTGACTCAATCCTTGAAGCTTTAAAGCTGAGTTCTAGATCAGGGCCGCCAAACTCATGGCCCGCAGGCTGGATGCGTCATGCGCTGGCTATGCCCACGCCCGGTTTAGCAAAAGGGAAAAAAGTCCCGATATGTCATGTGACACTGCCATGACGACGTGAGTTTGACACTCCTGTTCTTGATGGTACAGATATCATTGTGCAGGATCAGTAAGTCTGAATGTCTTAAAAGGGGAACATAATCCCATCAGAGAGGGCCAAAGCTTGGATGTGAAACTGTCACATCTCATTAGCAGAGTTTACCATCACTATAAACTTGGTTAAGAATGAGAAGATATACAAAACTGGCCTGCCTAATAGAAAATACATACATGTCCCAGGAGCTAAATTGCTTCAATGTTGACAAATGGAGGACATCACCAAGCTACATAATTCTTCCTTGTGGAATGATACACTTGCATGATTGAATTTGTTCACTAACAAATGCCTGTTCACTAAGACATGTGAAATACTACAACATGAAATGATGCAGGAGGTATCCAGCTGCATAGTGGCATGGTAAGTGCAGCAGTGATATTCATTTTTCTGATCACTATTGGGTTTTCTGATAAACCTTCAACGGTGCAACTGTGAGGCTAACTTGCAAAAGTGCATAGTATTTCAAATGCTGCCAGAAATTCTAACCAAGTTATATGAATGATGGCCTTGGTTGCCATTCAAAGATGTTGAAGGGAAGGCAACGTACCACTGTACGTGCTTCATAACACCCCTAGTAATATTTTTAGATGGAAAAAGAGGGGTATGTCTGCGTGTGTCCTTGAGCAGCATATATAAAAGTGAATATACACTACGACAAGTTAAAAATAGGATGGTTATTGAGAACAAAAAATTCTCTGTAGACATTTGTCCAAACATACAGAATCACTGACGGTTTTCAACACATGACCCAAGAACCCCAATAATTCCTTTGTCTTCAGTGCTCAATATGAAGATGATAGTGAGGTTCAGAACTGAGGTAAATGACCTTTCAGGGAGCTCTGGAAGCTCTAGGACTTCTGTTTGCAAGCCGTGGAGCTTAGCCAAGAGAGACTTATCGGCATCACCAGGAGCTGATGGAAATTTATGCATGTGAAACCGTTTTACTCATTCTGATCTGAGATATCAGCACTTTGCAGAGAAGCTCAGAGACCCACAGTGGCCACTTCTTCAGATAAAACTGATAATGAGGAGATGCTGAACCCTATATATTTTAGCTATGAAAATGCAGAGGAAAATTAAAAAGTTTTTATTTTGTGGCCAACAGAATGTTCAGAAAATGGCAGAATATTAAAAACTAAACCTATGCAATATACTGTATGATGAGGTATGATGCTAGAACTATATCATATGGCAGCCCTAAAGTTAATCATGTGTTTACTGTCGTGTTTCCCTGTAAATAAGACCCTGTCTTACATTTTTTTTGAACCCTGAAATAAATGCTTGGCCTTATTGCCATGAGCTCAAAAGCCCTATTGGACTTATTATCAGGGGATGTCTTATTTTGGGGGGGAACAGGGTATGTGGGAACGATTACATCAACAAGTTATGTCTTTGCAGAATCACCTTGGTACGTCTTCTTTGGAAGTGAGTTCCATAATACAGAATGTATTTATTATACGCAACAAAAAAGGGTAGGCACTCGTTTTTAAATTCCTGTGTCTTCAAGTCCCTCCTTGGACTCTCCTAATACCTAACCAATATTTTGGCTGCTAGACAGATACCTGTTTATTTTCTTAGGCTTCCAAAGTTTTGCCTTTTATCTAAAATATTGTTTCATATTGATTGTATTGTGTTATTTGATTCAAAACATTGTATTAATCATGAGACTAATATATGAACAATAACAACAACAAAACCCCAAATAATACCTTGTTCCTAGTAATCATTTCTCTACAATAGCATTATCATGCTGTACAGAGTCTAGGGAAAGAGACCGTAGATCTTGGAGAAGGTGCTTCTTAAGATGCTGCAGATGCAGACTATAAACTGTAGAAATCAATTGTCCTCTTGAAATGTTAAAAGAATTCACAACTCACTGCACAGGTTCTCCTAAGGTAATCTTTGGTGAATGGAAGAAAAGAAATAAGAGTTTATTCTATTCTATTATTCTATTCTATTATTTCTTTTATCACAGCAGATGGCAGCACCTAGCCAACTTTGGCTGATCTATGAAAAAAAAAAAAAAGTAGGGTCAGTTTACCTATTTATTCAGCCATTCGTTCATTCACTTAGCTCTTATGTCACACCATTTTAGAAGAATCCAAATACTTACAGATTACAACATGAAATCAAAGCCTAAAAGTCAGTAACATAATAAACTTATATATATATATATATACATACACACCCATGCTTGCAAATGTCCTCTTTCAACAGTTTCTTATAGACAGCAGGAGAAGACTGAGACCTGTGGCACCCCATAACACAGAGCTCTTGTTGCACCTCTCCTACCCAGTCCCATCACGAACTATGAAGAGGAACCAAATTCAATCAAAATCCCAGGACTTAATCCTGACTAGGACCCAGTCAGCTCAAGAAGGGAAGTTCCAAACTGGTTACTAATTTTCTAAAAAGCTGGATTGAACAATGACTTCTTGAGGACCACCACACCAAGGCTTCTTTCAAAGCACCCAAGGATGCATTTGCTAACACTTGCACCCAGCCTCTCATTACTTCTCTTGAAGCTTTCAATAATTAGATCAGGAAACTCAAATCTATTGCAACTAACCACATCAGACGAAGACATATCTAACCAACCACCTGGACAAATCCAGGTGAGATGGCACCTGGATTTGTCTACCTGGCATTTAACTCCAAGTAAATGTGAGAAGTTTTATCCTAAAGATACTGCATAACTTCACTACAATGACCCAGCTTAGTTACCTCTAATAGGAACTGAGTCATTTGAAATAATACTGGTGGATGTGTCCACATCTGTTGATTCACAAATGTAGAAAGAGCATAGAAGCAAGCACTGTTTCGAGCTTTCAGAACTGATCAGATAAAATGCACTGTGCGTATTCTTTCTTCTGAAACCTTTCTATGTTTTTTGAGCACAATGAAGATAGAAAGAACTTCAGTTTAATCAAGTAAATGGAATCTGTAATGCATACAAACAGTCTTACTGTTCTTCCTGCAGTTGTCTTCAAAGTAGGTTAGAATGCAGTAAATTAGTTTATGACCTAACAGTTCTACAATTCAGAGACTACGCTGGCAATAGTACTGCTTCTGCTAAAACAGCAGTGTAATTAGCCTAAAATGCATTTGCCACTAAATTATCCAAAGAGTTCATCAAGCGCATCAGTTAAAACTTAACTGGCAAAGTTGTGGGTAGCAACTTTGGGCTTGCTTTCCGATTGTTTTTATTTTCTCTTCTCCTTTCCTATCTGTGGATAGACAGTCAAATCCCATGCTGGGCCATCCACTTTGCACAGTAATTCCCACAGCAGTTGTCTTGAAGCCATCTGAAACTTTAGTCCTTCAGCAGATTGACACTGTCTAATTCCATCTTTGCTCTCAAACTATATACTGTATATCCTTTTCTCAATTTCAACTCAACTCCTGCTTGTCAGTGTTTTAGCCTACATCAATCCCCCCCCCCCCAAGTTTCTCTCTGTTCTTCTCTCAGCTATTTCCCATTCTCAGTTATTCAGTCACAAATAGCATTTGTATGTCTGGGTGCTCATGCATAGGATGGCAGGTAGTATTTACCATCTTCCATCCTTTCACTAATGTGTTTTATTATTCTTATTCCAAAGTTGTTTTTTGTTTTATCTTCATCTTTATCTTCTAAAGCCCCTTGGAACACCAAGACGCTGCCTTGGATTGAAGGCCAAATAAATCCTGTTCAGGAATAATAGTATCAAACATTGTATCTGACTCAATTTTTAAAGATGAGGCAGGCACATTCAGGAAAATCCTTCACAAAACTGCTGTTTCAAAACCAATAGGGAAGCGATGATGAACCTTTTTGACACTGAGTGCCGAAAAGATCACGTGGAAATGTCGCGTCTGCATGCGGGCGCTCATCGGGGCCACGCTCTGGAAAAGCCCAACTTCCGGGTTCTAGTGTGCATACGGGCCCAACGATCAGGTTTTCAGCACTGCTGTGCATGTGAAGGGATCACGCTCCAGAAAACTGAATTTCCAGGTTCTGGTGCGCATGCGCACTTGACAATCAGCTGGCTGCCGCACATGCGCACACTGGTTTTTGGCACTGCCGCACGTGCGAAGGACAGCTGATCACAGCACGCGCATGCGCGCCAGAAACCTGGAAGACAAACAGGCAAGGCCGCGTATGCCGGGCGACATGGCTTTGCGTGCCACTTTGCGCACATGTGCCATAGGTTAGCCATCACGGTAATAGGGTCCATTCAGGCACCTCAAGCAGACCAACAGAAAAAGTGGCTCCTTCTTGGGCATGTTTCTGGTGCCAGCAAATTTCATAGTAACCAGAAAATGATATGACCATGACAAGGAGCTGATGGAAATGTTCATTATCCACTAATCCTTTCTCAGGATTTGAATGAAAGACACTAAGAAAGCTCAGGGTTGTAAGTTATACCGGGAAACATCCCAGAAAAAAATAAATTAACAAGGGCCTATTTTGACTAGGAAGAATATCTATTTTAACAATACTTATTTGTGGTGCAACGTTTAGCATAATTCTAAGTTTTCTAGGACCGCAAGTTCCACAACAGTGACAATAGCAGCTAAGGACTTCATTGTTTATTAAATATCAATTTGCAACTGTATTTCCGGATTATACAAGGATGAGGACCAGCAGAACAGGTGTCAATTGTGCATGACACATTAATTTACACTCTATAAATTAATACATAGTACATTTAGCATAATTATAAAATTTAAATATACACACACATCTAAATCTACTCGAATGTCATACAGAGAAAACAGTGATGGCACTTAATCTTTTCTGTCAGCTAACAGAATGGAATTTGCAAGCAAGCTAACATTTTCTACTTGTGCCTATTAAATCTGTTCTTTGAGAAATTCTTGGGAACTTGTCCCCAACACCCAAGCAGATTCAAGGGAGGAAAAGAATGTCAGAATGTTGCCCAACAGAAGTAAATTTCAAATGTAAAGCTTTTATAAATGCAGCCTGAAAACCATGATTCAGATCCAGAGAAATGAGAAATAAACCTTTGGAAATATCAGCAGGATAGCTGGATCCAAGTGCTTCTGCTACTTAAAAAGGTAGCTGGCTCGGTACATGAAATCAAAAGTACTTTTACCTTGAACACCTGGGGCACAATGATACCTAGGACGTAAGCCAGTCTTAGCATTATGATTTTCTTTATTACGCAGTCACTTCTGTTTTTTGTGGAGTTTCATAAATACTTGCACTGTAACCCAAATCAATACATGACTTACCACAAAATTAATCTCCAGAGGTCATAGTAAACGATAAAGCCCGTTCCCCGCCCCAAGCAAATACCAATCTATTACATTAAGATATTTCCACTATCCCACCACTTGGATTATGATATAATGGATTTCTACTGTACTCTGCACAGATGAACGTGCAGAGCAGAGAGATTGAATTACAACAACTGGCAGCAGCTAAACCAGCAAATCCAATCCAATCCAATCCAATAGTTATGCTGCACTTACTGGCACACATCTTAATTAGGTTTTAATATAAGTAATCTGATAACTACTCCTGGCTGGCCAGACCTGAACTGTCAGCAGCGAGAGCTTTGTTCTTTAGCTGCTCCTACTGTATACTGTAGGAACCTTCTTAGTGACCCTTATCGGAGAACCCCATCTGCTGGTTACCACGGTAACTGAAAGAGGCCACTTGAGCTGAATCAAGAGACTCTGATGATCCAAGACTGCAGGCAAAAGAATTTTGCAAAGCAAAAAGAAAAACAACTTGCTCAAGAAAACGAACCTACACATCATTATTCTGCCTTTCAGGGTTGGTGCAATAAAGGAGGATTACTTTACAGGCTACAAACCCTGCAGAGGATCAGCAATAAATGGCTGACAAACGTTAAGAGTGTGGTGTTTGGTTTTTTCCCAGAGAGTTGAACATGTTTTCGAAAGTAAGAATGAAGAGCTGTTACTCACGCAGTAGCTTCATTTTCAACTCTGGTACCCAGGTAATTTTGTTCTTTTTTATTAAGTGAAAAGTATGATATCTCTAAAAAGCACACTTTTCAACAAATTATAACTTTGTGCCTTAAAAAAAAAAATCCCACTTTTAACTATTTTTATCCACCCGCAAGCACAAAACGGGATAGTATGTGACTATTGTGAAATTGATTCTTTTAGAAGGCCTGTTGAAATTCAATGAGGGGAGACGTTTTAAAGAGCACAATATTAATTTTTATTTGACTATGATGATGTCTCTGGTGCAAATCCTTGAGAATTTTCTTTAAAAAAATGATGGTCTTTATCCCTGGGCCCCAAGTGTTTTTCTGAATAGTCAAACTATGCTCCAAAGAACAGTATAGGTGGTAACTTGCAAAGGGCTTGCAAATATTTTCATTTAAACATTTACATCATTTAGCTTTTACAACAACCCTGACATTCCCAAATAGACATTTCCAGAAGTGAGACATTCACCATTGTTTTTGGTGGATTGGTTGTTAACAGTTTTGGTGCACTGTGTTTGAATTCTAACTGTCCTAAAGATTGCTATATATCCCATCAATAAAAATTAGTTCCTGACATGAATCACAGTCCTGGAAGGGACCTTGGAGGTCTTTTAGTCTGTGAATCTTTGCAATATTGATCTGCTTTGCTTTTAGGATAGGGTTGTCATGCAGATTATATGGCTTCAACACTAACCAACATCCCCCCTCCCCCCATCTCCCAAAATCCCTTTCACTTTACTATCTAGCACAATTTAACTTTTAAAGAACTCAAAATATTACACATCATTTCAGGACTTTTTTCTCCTGTGGCCAACAACACTACCCTTGTTTATAAAGTGTAAAGTTATTATCAGTTCAGTGCAATCTTAGCTTTATGTTAGGTAGCACAGACCCTCAGATTAGTCCTCACATGCTTTTACAGAGCTTGCTGCTGTTATATGTCTTTGAAAGGACTAGGAGTTTCTATACACTTTTTCACTGGAGAGTCATAGATTATATTGCCTCACAGACAATTACAGCAAGTTCACATATTCAGTTGTCAGAGATCAAGTAAGGCATGCAGATGTCTGCAACAATCCAATATCTCTGCACATTAAGCAACCCAATGCAAAGTTTATGTGGAAATATATCAATATAATCCTATTCCTACAATGGAATAAAGGCTGCATCTCTTCTAGGATATGGCACTGAACATAAAGAAGTATATTCTATACTGTACAAGTACTATACTGTACTATACTGTTTAATTGTTTGTGGATAAAGCTCACTACTATGAATATTTAGTTTGCAAACTTTCCTAAGAAACATAGGTAAGAAAATGGAAAGTTAGTATATTTTTTTCTAATCTCTTCATAGCTTTCAGGATAATTTGCACTTAAAGCATAGAAAGTCAAATGATGTTTGCTACTACAAAAACAAATAGTTCTAAGCTGAAAAGCAACGTTTCTTGGGTCTCTTCAATTTCATCACAGATAGAAGTAGTTTCTTCTTGTACTAATCTCAATTCTCTGCAAATTTAACTATCATCACTAAACTCATTAAGTTTTCCTTACATCACAAAATCATTGCCATGAAGAACTGGAGATGGGCAAACAAGAAGTAGATCAGTTCTCAATTATTCCCACTGAATTCAATAGGATACGTAAACAAGAAGCAAGCTCAATGGATACTCAGTTAAGAGGAGTAAAATCTTGCTTTACAATGCCGGAGTGATAGTAACTTATTCAACTCCCATTTCAGTATCTTGGAGAATAAACAGAGCAGACTTTGTAGGAGAAAAGATATGGAGAGCTGAGAGAAGAAAGATGTAAAAAGTACTTTGGAAAAATTAAAAAGGAGATACTGCTGAACTGTTACATTTGTATTTAATAGTTATTTCCTTTTTCCTATTCCATCCCATAATTTACATAAACAATCAGAGAAAAGTAGCACAAGGAAAAAGTGTTAAGAACTTGCAGCATCTACCAAATTTTGGTATTAAAGTATCAAATGTATTTTTAATAGCAAACAGAACATATTGGTTGACACTTCCATTTCTACTTCTATTCTATGTTAATCTATAATTGCTTGTTAATGGTTGTCTTCCTTTGGGTTCCTCAAATCAACAGAAACGCATAAATTGAACGTTCAGAGGTGTTCAAATCAGTGTCATTCCTTCCTTGGAAATTTGAGACAAGAAAGGAGAAATGATTTTTATTAATACTGTATACTAGTTTTATTTTATTTTTTGTGTATTCATATTAGAAAACAAATTAAACAAATTGCTCACTCGTTATTATTTATTACTTCCACAAACTAGGGTTCTAAAAGTTCTTAAATAGCTCCTATTTAAGATATCTTTTTCTTCAGAACTTTATGATAATTTCATTTCTCTCCTTATCACCAATGTTTTTTTAAAAAATTGAATTTTAATAAGAAGCTATGAAATAATCCTGAACCATCAAGACTTGGCTGCCCAATCTGAACTTTCTTGTTCAGACCACAATGCCTTTAAAAAGAACCTCCCTGCGTGTGGGCTTCCCAAGAAGTGACATCTAGCAGACACAGTGCATGTGGTGTTTAAGCAGGCTGCACAGAATGAACAGAGAATGACTTTTTTGGGGTTTGATGGCATGTGCAGAGCGTATGGGAGGCCCCTAAGACTCATCAGGCATTTGAAGGAATTTAGAAAACAATGCAGATCAACGTATAAGTTTGTATTAACTCTGTTAAAAAAAGAAACATTAGCAACTCTGCATTTGTAATGGAATGCTTTCCTTTTTCAAAGTGACAGAATGCTTTTGAATCATTCCTGGAGCTTCAAGATGTCAAATACTAAATGAAGATGAGAAAGTCCACTGTGATGGGTAAAACACTCCATCACTTCATTATTTGGGCAAACTGACCTCTGATATATGCACATCATAATAACCCAAACTTTTTGAACAATTAATTTTAGAAGAGCTGGGAGGGGAAAAAAAATCAGGTTCCAATAAGTGATATGCAGTTCTTGTGAGGAGAAACAGATTTTTAGAAATGAATGCAAAAGTGCTGCGTGAATCTTCCTTTTATTTCTGACATACAAATCACTGTGTTCTTCTAGAATCTAAAGAAATTTTGCTATTATTCAAATTGCAGAAAGTTAAAGCACAACTCTGCTTTCTGTTTCTTTTCTTAAATGAACCCTAAGTTCTTTATATTAATTGAAATATTATTAATGAAAATAATATTAAAAATGAGTTCTTATTCTTCATTTCAGCCTGCAACATTCAGTTTCTCATACACAGACATAGACACACAGATACACTAAAAATGCGAGAATCCTTGAGGTAGCAAATGACAAAGTAAAAATTATAACCATAATATTTATAATAAATCTAAGCAATATGCTATTTCTTTTTTAAAAAATCTAAAAATGTCTATTCTACCAGTCAATTAATATTTCCTGGGAGAAAATCAGGAAAAACCCATAAATACTGCTACCAGTAATAATATTGCACCACAACACAGGTTAACATTTCCATCAATAGCAAATCATAGTTTAAAAAAACTAAAACTGCCAGTTTTTAGGAAGTGCTCAGTAAAATGTTCTCCAAGAGAATCATGGAGTACCCTAGCTGTTTCCTACTAAATGCTACTACTTTTTCCTGTTATTTCTTTCACACATAGCATCCCCGAAAAACTACAAGTTCTTTCTCTGCCAGACTTTGTAGCACCAACAGAGAAATTCCTGTTTCTGTACACAGTCAGATGCATGCTGGTAAAAAGTGGTGTGTACCCACCCATCCATCCCTGATCCAGAGAAGTGCTTTTTGCAAAACGTTTGCATTTTCATTCCAATTTTTTTGGTTAACTTTTTGATAAATATATGATTTCAGAACAGACCGAATAAGACACCCAACACAGCTATTACCATCATCTTCTGAAACGGCCTTTTTTAAACTAGAGGAACATCATGATTTGGTTTCTTCAAGGCTAGTCTTCACATCCCTTCACATCCTTAGGCCCGATAGGTACAAAATGCAGAAATGAGAGCAATCAGGTATATATAATTCAGACCACGAGTTACTTTTGCAAATGTCAGCCATGAGTTTGTCCCATATGCAAGAGACCCAACAATCTCAGCCAGTAAAATAACAACTGCATTCTAGATTAGCTAAACTATAAAAGCTGTTCCACTACTATATTCAATAGAATGTTGCTGAAGTTATCTGAACACGGCTAAGCAAGACCAAGATATATTTCTCTCAGAAAGGTGACAAATAGATGACAAACCAGCCTTAGCTGGTAAAATGCACTACATGCTACTTTTACTTTTATTCATGAGAGATCAAATAATCCCATACCTTGTCTCCCAGTTTGCATGAATGACAGGTACAATTCCAGATTACTTTAGATGCTCTAATTAGGGATCATTGAGACAGATTGTCGCAATAATGCAGCTTACATTTTGAAAATAAAGAAGTCTGGTGAAAGAGACCTGGAAAAAATGAAGTAATTAATATGAAGGGAGAGATGATATATAAAAGTTGTTTTTTAAACTCTATTGCAGATAATATAGCCTGTAAAAATATATTTGGAACCTAAGACAGGCTTTATCCATAAAAAAAAAACTTTAATAACCCAATCCTATTATTATTTACTTGGGCATAACTTCATTATGTATGTACTCATGTCCTTACTCTCAGGAAAGTACATGCATTATTTTATTCTTAAAGCTCTCTCTGATGCTACAGATTGCAGAATATTGTGTCCTTTCTGAACAATGCATTTGAAAAACCGCAGATCTTGCCCACACAATACAAGCAAACAGTTTGAACCTAATGGACAAACAGCTGTTCAATCATGCAGGCAGCTGCACACCATTCCTAAGTGTTACACGCATTTTGTCCTGAAAAGTAATGTCTGAAAAGACCACCCATTAAAATTTCAGAATAAAGGGACATTCAGCACTAGTAATTATAGTCTTGCAACTGTTTCACAGAGGCTTTTGTTTCATGACCTCCTTATCAGCAGGTTCCACAAAATCTTTTAGAATCTTCTTTTAAAAACAGCAATCTTAGTATTACAATTAAAACTCTAATTGCTATATTACATTTGAGCAATTTACAGGCACTGGACCTTTGGTTCCTGTTTTAATCAGCCTTTGAAACAGCTGAACAGAGAAATTGAGTGTTTTCATAAACTCAACCTCCATTCTCTTAGTGAGCACAGAGATAATTACAACTATTTCATTCACAAAAGCTCCAAATTTACTAAAAAATAAGGTATCACAATTGGTTGTCTATTTTTCATTAGAGACTGATAGCTTTCTAATTCCAGAGCAATAGATTAATTCCCCATTAATTGCTAAATATTGATAGAAATAGGAATATTAGGCTTAAACATCTTTCACACACAATGCTACCATTTCCCAGCTAAAGGAAACGAAGCTGTTTCTTATAAAGACACCAGTAATTCAGATAAAATGGTCCTGATTTCATATCCCTCCCTTTAAACAAATGAAACACTAATAATTATAATAATTTTAAAAAGCTATCCAACTGAAAATCCTCCTTGGGAATGAAAGAAGTTTAAAAAACAGGGACAGGCTCAGCAGAAAAAAAAGGAGAATCAAATCATGCCATTTTTTCAATATATTAATAAACAAATGGGGGAATGGGAGGGGGGAAGAAAGGATGGAGCAGTAGGTGCCTGGGGGCCAATTGCCTCTCCAGCAGCGGTAAGGCTGTTACTAGGCTTGCAGTACCATTTGTTCCATTACACAATCTCCTGAAGCCTTTTACAGAGAGCTAAAACAACTGCCTGTACCAACACGACACATGGCTTTCCATCCCAACTCTTTGCTAATCCAGACGCTCCAACCATCTTTCTTTAAGATGCCATATGGTTGGCAGAAGCCTGTAGATCTAGCAGCACATCTGCTTGTACATTACTTTTTTTTTCTCTTTCAAGACTGCCTCCTCCAAAAAAAGGGGGGGAAAGAGTAATTTTAATAATGTTAGTTATAAGAGATGTATATATCTATATACAGTACAGCTATACGCACACACTCACCAGGTTGCTACAATAGCTTCATTCTCCAAGGAACAATTAGAAACAGAGCAACAGAGCAACAAATAAAGGAATGAAAGTCTTTTTCATTATTCCTGCCATTTCCAATACCAAAGCATCAGAAATGTTATTCACAAACAGCTAATTCACTGAATAGGACAGCATTTCATCTGTCAAGCATAAATCAATCAGGAATCAAGTGGGAAGCCAGAATAAAAGAAGTCTTGCTTTGTTAACTGGCAGAGTGAAGATCCGTATGCAAGTAAATCTGCATGAATACATTGCAAGAGCTTTTTCAGGGGAAAATGGAGTGTTGGAAATGCTTGATAAGCAAGATTATTGACAGTGTTAAAATCCTGATGGGGCAGACAAACATACAGAAAGCCATAACAAAACAGCTTGGAAAAATAAATTACACATAATATTTTATAGCTGTTTAGAATGTTAAAAGTTTTAGACAACCACTTTTTACTTTTCTTTTCACAAAAGAAAAGGGAAAGAGTTGACATGATAAACAAGGTAGATTGTACAAATATATTTCCCCAGAGGTAAACATGATGACACGGTGATTCAAGAATAAAATAGGACGTTTAACCTTCCAAGTAAAATATGTAATTAAAAATGATTCAGACAGAAATAGTACCAAACACGGAGGGCCTATACCGTTTGATAAAGGTAGAACAGTATGTGCCTATTCCTTTTTATTTAAATATTTGAACTGTGCAAATGTATATTCAAGCACAGAAAGGAGAAGGATAGCCAATATGGACATGTTTAGGTAAGGTTAAGAGAAATCAAAAGCTTCTGAGTCATATGCCAACCTTCCAACATTACAGCTACACAAGTCACAAAGAAGTGCTCATCCTTGGATTTAGGAGCATTGAGCACATTGAAAATGCTGCACCCATTCAAATGATTTCTATGGAATCAAGCCATACATCTAATGAAAATGTAGTCAGGAAACAATGAGAAATATAAAATATAAACAAAAATATGTTTCTTTTCCCCCAGATTCCAGCCATTGTAAATATTATGTTTAACAGATTTCCATGTTCAGCAAGATTTCCATATGCAGGTGCAGAACCAAAGTACTGTATCAACAATCCACTTGGAACGCACAGCAAAATGCATAGCTGCATACATGTATTACAGAAAAATAATTCTTTCTTCAAAAGTCATGCTGGAATACACCCCCCCCCCCCACTTTTGACAGAATGGCATTTGCTCCCTTAGATCAACAGCTAACTCTTCAAATGAATATTGATTGATAGAGAATACTGCCAGCTGCAATTTTCAGTGTAACACTTCCTTTTTTCAGCATTCAGAACTTTCTGAAGTGTTCATCATTAAGTGTGAAATTGTCCATGCTTCTTCTCTGTCTGAAAATTGAGTATTTCTGGCAAGTCAGAGAAAACTCCCGATAGCTGTTTCTATGAGGAGGAGGAAAAATATTTGTACATTTATTTTTTAATGAAATTTACATATTAAAGATATTAGGAGCCTTGGTGGTGCAGCAGACTAAAGTGCTGTTAAGTAGCACTTAGCTGCCAGCTGCCTGCAATTACTGCAAGTTCAAATCTCACCAGGCTCAAGGTTGACTCAGCCTTCCATCCTTCCGAGGTAGGTAAAATGAGGACCCGGATTATGGGGGCAATAAGATGACTTTGTATAAAAAGAACACCGCTTGGGGAGGCCGAAAGCCCTACTAAGTAGGTATATACAAAAAGTATGAAGGCTATTGCTTAACGCATTGTAAGCCGCCCTGAGTCTCTGGAGTAGGGCGGCATATAAATCGAACCAATAAATAAATAAATAAAGATTCAAAAAGAGTACTTAGACAAGATGAGGAAAGAAGGAACCCCCAATTTTATGACTTGCTGAACAGAAGACAGGGATACAGTAGGGGTCCCAGCACTATCGAGGTGGGAAGGGGGAATCTCAGTCTTTGCTTTGGTACTGGCACCTGTCCCTGAAATAGTAACACACTTTGTTACTGCTACATCTATTCAAATAGCTACGAATGCAAGGACTGAGGTTAGGGGGCGGAGTGGGGGGAGGGAGTCAGTATTTCCTAGGTCCTACTTTATTTTTTTTGAGATCTACTGAAACTATTTTTTGAGATCTACTGCACTATTTTATGCTAATTAATTAGTTCAACATGCTGTATGTATGAATTGGCAAAGTACATTTTAAGATCTGAATACTCTTTTAGCTGTTATGTAGATCTTTCGTTTAGCAAGCCAGTCAAACACCTGAAATAGATCTAATTTTAAGGTGTTCCCTCTAGGAACATATAAAATCCATTTCTACTTAGTACTTGTATATTCATTTTTCATGTCTTGCAAGTTTTTGCTAGCCATATGTTTAAAAACATCACCATTAATCACGTTTGATGCCCTAATTTTCATAGCTCACAAATTATTTTAAGATCCCAGACTCATACCTAGAATTTCCCCTTCTTTTACTGTGAACAAAGCACAAAGAAATGTACCTGCTGGGATTTTAAACATTTAAAATTATGAAATTTTACAAGTTTGAAAAGACGGCTGCTAAAATCAGAAACAGGTAGCAAATCACTAATCTATGTGAAAATGTATTGTATTGGTGATTAAATGCATACAATTAAAACATTCTTAAAACGTTTATACTGTTTTTCATATTTGCTGGCTAATATTTCATTTTTCAAGTGAAAAGAGATCACAAATTGCTAATTCTGCTTCAGAAGTTCAGTTTTGAGTTAAATAAATATATATAAAAAAATTAAAGCTAAACATTTAATAAGAGTGGCAATTTTAATTAAGGCACAACAAGAAGAAAAGTTATTCTGATATATAGTTGCCTAATGCTTTTTTATTTCAGCATCAAAATTTGTTAAACCATCACAGACATATTCATATTTGTCTATGATATATATATATTTAGTTCATTAGGTAGTGAACGTCTTTTAACTTTCATGTGACCAACAAAATTTTTTAAAAACAAAGTTAAATCCTGAAACAAGCAAGGCAGAGATTATAGGTTCAATATTTCTTCCAATTTAAAAACCTCAACAGGGTTGTCCCAAAGGTGTTTTTTCAAAAGACAACTGGACTTTCTTTGTTTTTCCTTGAAGACATTTGACTTCTTCAGTTCTGAAGTGAACTGAAGTGAGTCCATGAACTGAAGAAGCTTCTTGGATGAGAAGCGAAATTTCTTCAAGAAAAAACAGAGGAAGTCGAAAAAGCACATTTGGGACAACCATGACTTGGATGACTTGGAATCTCCAGAGACACTCAACAGGGCCTAATATGCAACTATTTACATTCCAAATAATCCTACAATCAGCAGTTAGCCAGCTGAGGTAATGTAGGGCATGTGCCTGGTTGTTTGCTTGCAGATGTTTCATTACTTGATTAGGTGACATCATCAGTGCTCAGAGAGCACCAAGGACTCCACAATCTAACTTCCACCACAATATCAACCAGCTGATTTATACAGTGCACTCCAACTGTGGTGAATCATATTCAAATGACAATAATGCAGATGGACTAACAGTAATCTCAGAGGCATGGTGAAAGGAAGGACTTACTCTATTGATTTTGAAGTTAAAAAGCATCCAGGTTATCTCGCTATCAGTCTATCTTTTTAAACTACTTTCATTCCAAAGTGCAATCCCTTAAAACACATTTAAGAAAATAAAACCAACATTTGTTTTTGCATCAGACAATTTATATAAATTTATGTAATTTTGCATAATTTATTATATACTGAATATATTGAAATGTTTCAAGACAGATTCTAGCAGATTCCATGAATTACATGCTATTAGTGTTGAGATAGATCCTATTTTGGCAGATCACATTGAGTATGTTTGAAAAGGATTTATCACATATTGATTTGTTATTTAAATTTATAGGACTGTCCAATCATTGTTTCTGAGCACCTTACAAGGATTAAAAGCAAGATAAACGGTGCCTCTTGGCCATTTACAAGACTATAGATAATGGAAAATGCCAGTGTCTAACTTCCATTTATACAAGCTATAGACAATGGAAAAACATACCACCATAGCCCAGAACATAGGCTACGACAGCCAGATTTTAGGGTTCTTATGATGGTGGTGGGGCCATGTTCACTCTTTGTCTTCCACCAGCAGTGTTCTAGATGTCTCTTCACCCATTTCATCCCCCTCAATTCCTCAGTATACCATGGGGGGGATGATACATGTTAGGAGAGGTCTCATGAGTGCAGTTCTATCCAGAGCCCTAGACATCTTTCTGTTCTAAGTAGCAATTAAGAGTTTGGAAGGACTATGCAGCAGAAGATAAAATAAATAAATATATAATCTACATTTATTATTTTCAATATGAAAAGTGTTTTAGTAACTACTATGATGAAAGTTTATAGTCACGGAAGTAGAGTTTTTATGCACTTGTTTTTTGTAATATGTATATTCCTATAATATTTTCCATATTTTGCTTGTAATACCATGGCTATCTGTCTACTACCGGTAACATCTCTAAACCTGCAGTGATCTATTAGATTTGTTTTAATATTTAAATGTATTTGGAAAAACATGTTCGTAATAGCAGTTATGAAGCCTCTTCCCTCTTTTTTCAAAGTATTTTATTCAGTGTGATTACCATCAGATGAATTGGTATGTTTAGCAAATTATAGGATATCATTTCTGGCATTATTTACTTTCCCTTATTTACTGTAAAGTTTTATACAAATGTACAAAAAAGTAAATTCTAACTTAAAGAATAACAACATAATAGTTTTCTGTTCTATGCACTTCAAATCAAATGGGATGTTTGGTTAATAATGAGAAATTCTACACATGTCTACTTAATATATATTGGACTTTACTGGGGCAACCAATAAGAATAAATTCTTATTTAGCCATGAAACACACTGGATAATCTTGTACCAATTGAAACTGAAATGTAGACTATCTTACTACTCTGTTACTTCAGATGCTAAACAACCCAAACAAAATCCATATTTTATTGTTGCAGATTGTAAGCAATTATAGGAATGTTATTGACATTAAAATACTTAAATCTTATTGCATTCTAAATTATTTCATCATTATTATGTTTCATCATAATGTAGACTTTGGTGAACTAGAGTCAGTTTCAACAAACAAATGAAAAGTTGACTTTATTTGATAGGATAACATATATGAAATATATTATAGTTAATAATTTTTTTAAAAAAAATAGAATGGCACAAAAATGTAAAAAATACTTTCTGAAACAATTCTGTGTACGATTTAAGGTAAGCAAAATTTTCTGGAAGACAAATTTGTTCGGATTTATTCCAAGTTAAATATCAGAGTAGTTGTTGCTCCTGTGAAGGTACCTGGGCAGTTTTTTTGCCCAGTTATCTGGGAATGGTTTGGCCCTGTTGCTCCTGAATATGAGTGCAAGCACTTGTGTTTTAGATCCATGCCCATCCTGGCTTGTGAAAGCTTCCTGGGAGGTGACGTGGTTGGATTCTGGGAGTGATTAATACTTCCTCATGAGAGGGGATAGTGCCCCAGTCTTTTAAGGAGGCTGTAGTCTGCCCTCTTCTTAAAAGACCATTTCTAGACTCCACCATATTGGGTTATTTTTTGTTCTATCTCTAACCTTTCCTTTTTGAAGAAGGTTGATGATTATCTGGACCACTTCCATTCAAGGTTCAGGCCTGGATATGGGATGGAAAGGACATTGGTCACACTTTTTGATTATCTCTGGCAGAAGCAGGATGGGGGTAGTACGTCCATCCTTACCCTACTTGTAATTTCATATATATCTTCTAAATAAATAAAACAAATATATACACTGTATCAGTAACATTCTTCTTTAAGGTGTCATATTTCTACTTTTCATGAGAACAAAAGTGTTGTAACAATTACAATAAATGAAAAGAGTCCCTCTTTAAGGGAGATGGATGGTTAACAATAGGATAACTAACTAACTAGCTGAATAAACATTATCAATATTTTTCATTTCCTGAAATATTGCAGTATCAAGGAAAATATGGATCATATTCTTGAGTTGGATTGATCCAATTATCCAACCAATTACAGCATTAAGGGAAAGTCAAATCCTGTAATTGGCCTATACCAGTGATGGCTAACCTTTTTGCCATCATGTGCCAGGAGCAGGGGAGGAGGGGGTCATGCGCACATGTGCCCACACCCATAATTCTATGCACCCTGACCCTGTGCATGCGCGCACGAACCCCTGCTCCCGGCACGCGATTGCGCGGATTACGTGGTGGGTCCAGTAGGCCCATTTTTCTCCCCAGGCTCCAGAGCCTTTCTAGGAGCTTGGGGAGGGCGAAAACAGCCTTCCCCACCCCCCCGGAGGCCCTGCGGAGGCCGGAAATGGCCCGTTTGCCAACTTCTGGTGGGACCGGAAGGCCCAAAAATCAGTTGGCCGGCATGCACATGCGCACCGGAGCTGAGCTCACATGTCCACCAATATGGCTCCACGTGCCATGGGCCTATACCATATATAATGGAATATTGTTAATTCTTAGACAATGGGTATAAGATACAGCCTAAATTAATAACTGATCAAAGTTCTTTTTGTATGAAATGCATATTTAAAATTCACTACTATTAAGAGGTCATCCATTTGCACGTATACGAGCTATATATTTCTTCTTTAATCTTCTTTTGAATTCATTTCAGTGAATTATCCTTGTAGTTTTTATTTTGACAGCTCTCTTTACAGCAGTAAAACAAAATGTGTGCATTGCAAATGGCAAGGATTCAAATTTCAGCTATGTTTATCCAAAATAGCACTGAACTGCTTCTGTACTTATGCTATACTGCCTACAGCCTTACGGAAGGGGAGACAGATGGGATGAATTTAGCAGGGAAACAGCTGGGGCTTGAAGTAGAGACAAGCAAAAGTTTTGCTATCAGGCTTCATTATGTATCAAGGTACCAGTAAAATGTGTATCCGTAAGGCAGCCAAAAAAAGTGTGTCATTTGACTAGTGATAATTACCTTTTCTCAACAGCTGACAATGTTCTAAGTAGCATTAAATAGGTATAATAATTAAGCAATAAGACAAGGCAGGCAGTGCTTTGCTTGGGATTATAGCTTGCCTCAGGTATGTTGCTAGGCGCAAGGCTGAAGGCTGAGTGTTTTTAGACACTTGAGAAATGTAACAATCCCTAAGAAATGTACTACCTGGAATGTCTTGCTGCTTTTAAACAGACGTCCAGAGATGTTAGACACTTCAAAATCCTGTGGATTTTGCTGACATGAAAATAAAACATTGAATGCCCAGTATCTTTTATTTCTATCTTTAAAAGACCAGTCCCTTATTTCCATACTCAATTAAAAGATTCAACATGGGTGAATATTTAATATCTATCCATTACAATGGAACATCATAATCCCCATAGCTAGCAATATTGTTTGTATTACTAATGAAATAAAGCTGTTTGTGTCAAGGTCTTACGTTTTTTGATTTATGATTTTGTAATAGTTCTGCACATTCTCAGCCACATTTCATCTCCTTCAGTATTTATCTGCATATGGATATCCAAAAAACCAGCCACCAGATAATCAATACCAGTGTTATATTATTTCAGAAAGACATGAAGAACTGTTCCATTATAGTCAATTGTTTCATTAGAACAATCTGATTTAGAATATGGCAGGCTAGCAAGAACAGCCTGTTTGATTCTGGAGCAAAAACAAAACAAAACAGGAGTTTACCAATTCAGCATAGAAGCAACTAAGTTAGAAAAACAGACAAAATGTATATTACAAGCCCTCAGTGGCCTATAATTGATTTTTTCTTAAGAGTCAAAAGAGGTATGATTATGATTTTAAAACGCTCTGAGATATTGAACATGCATTGGACTGCTACACAGAAGATTCTGTAGTAGACAAGGAGAAAAAAGAACAATTATAAACGAACTGCTTGTCGATGTTAAGTTACTAAATAGGAACAGTCTCTTACATTCTTACAATCTAATGCTTCATGTAACCAACGTAATCCATAAATGCATTTAATATCATTCTCAACCCAGATTACTTTCACAACAATATTTCACATTCCACTTATTTATACATTTTAAAAGTTCTTTCTAAAAGAAAAGATTTCAAAGTACTCTTGGTCACAAAGCAATTAAAGTAAAACCAGAAACAATCAGTGTGCCATTTAAAGAACTCTGCCAAATAGGTTGGTAATTAGATTTTATTGTTATTTGGAGTTCATATAAGGCCTATGGAAGGATCCCAATTTTGTTAAATACCCAAAGTGGATATTTGCTGTGTGAGATCTGCCGCTTACTAGTATTTACAAAACATCATACTGTGCATCTTGAAATATCAGAGGGATACCACACAGAAACTGAACTTAAACACACAGATGTATCCATAACACAGAAATGAAGACAATGAGAAAATAGTAATTAGACATCAATTTAAATACCTTCTTAAAAACAATTATTTAAAGACAAGTGAATCCGCTGGAAACTAGCTATTAAAATCAGCAAAGAGGGTTCCGTTCAGAATTATGACATAACATATACCTAAAAATAAAAGCAGAGTATTTCTGCAACACTTTTAATCAGGGTCAAATTCTTAAGTAGCTTGTGAATTAGATGCCTATTATGGGATATGGCATGCTGTTTTTGTTTAGTATTACACTGGTATCTTTCCATAAATCTGCTAAGATTGTATTGGCTCAATTCTTGGATCTTAGATCTTAGATTGGCTGCTTTCCTGAAGTTAAAGAGTTATCAAAGTACTGGTCATATAAATAAATTATGATCCTTAATTCTTCATTCAACTTAATCTATCAAAATGCTTCAAAATGAAATTAAAGTGAGATTTGACCAAAATTTAATGTAGACAACCTATCTACTTGTAGCTTAATAACACAGGCATCCTATTCTTATAGCATAAGTAATTTATTAGTTGTAAAAGTTATTTGCAAAATGAAATAATGGCACTTATGACATCTGCCTTTTCTGTCTATAGCAGAGATTTTTGGGTAGATCTATAGGAGAACCTTCACAGATGGGCTGTTTTCCTCCTTTCTTCTGCCTTTACATGTGCATAGATTCAATATATGGAGATGGTGGGAAATAGAGAAATGGGAAATATGCACTGGTTTTCCTTCTTATAATGACTCTGCTGCCTAATATATATGTAGTGGATAAGTCAGGGAAAAAACCTTGATTAGACTTTTGATCTTTTGCAATCCTATATACATGAGATCTGTATCCCACAGTAGAATGGATCATAAAAGTATGGTCATGTCTAAAGAACCATTCAAGACAATATTCCTAATTCATTCTTCAAGTAGAGTTAACCACATATTTTCTATCATTAAGAAAATTTCATTACAACAACTGACTGCAAAGGATATTAATCAACAGAATCTGATGGATTCCTTTAAGAGCTATAGCTCATGCGTGAGGAGATGAGAGAATGAGCAAAGAAGGGGAATATTAGTAAATTCACTTCTATAAAATATACACTATAAAAATATGATATCAAATATTACATGTACCACAGTGAAATAGATTTCATAAATGCTATGCTTGCTTTCAATTCTGAAAAGGCCACCACTCCAGGTATTTGGCTGCCAATACAACCCAGAAGCATAATACACATTTGACACATCGAGTCTTTATAATCTAACATCTATGAAATTAGACAAGATTTTTTCCTTATTTATAGTAACAGGCAAGTGCAGAGCTCTGCCATCTTGTTACACAGATGGCTGTACATTTTTTTAATTGTTAACTTACAGCCACTGATGCCTGAGGAATAGACACACATCTGCCCCAAACTGCCAATTCTCTAAGCTTTTCTTTTGAACTATGGTACTCAAAAGAGATCAAGTAGGTGTTAGAAGCCAATTTTAAAAGCAAAATATTGGTCATATACATAGACATACAGTAGACAAAGCTCCATAGACAGCAAAAACCTCTTTTGGATTTGCACATACCAGGTTAACTAATCAACAAATACTCACTGAATATAAAATATTATTTGAACGGATGTTTTTAATTGTTACCACATCATGGAAATAGCTGGTATTAATTACATGTGTGACTGATTCATATAGAAATAAAAACATGAATGTTTTTAAAATCTCTTGTCTTAGGAGCTCTCTTTTCCCTGAGGCACTGATACATTAATTCTTCTACATGAATACAAGCAAATTTATTTTAGTTATATTTTGATCTAAGAAAAAGAAAACATATAACATTTAGACAAATTCCAGTGAATGTTTATGGAGATTCTCAGTCTTCCAGGTCATGGTTTTCCCAAAGATGCTTTTTCAAGAGGCAACTGGACTTTCTGGTTTTTCTTTGAAGACGTTTCGCTTCTCATCCAAGAAGCGAAACATCTTCAAAGAAAAACCAGTTGCCTCTTGAAAAAGCACCTTTGAGAATATTCTAATGAACTTGCATAATTACAGCAATCTAACCATGACAGTGGTTACAAAACCCCGTAGTTGTAAATATTTTTAATCAGGAATCAAAATTTAAGGAAATCATTAATACATACAGGATTGCATTAGACAATCCTGCCAATATCACTAATTTGTAAAGTTTTTTTTTAAATCAAAACTGGATTTATGGCACTCCCAGCCAATTATATTTTTCTTAGTGTGATAACTCTGGTTTTATGTCATTACAAATAATTATAAGCGACTTTTCAGATAATCAACTTTAAAATATTATTTAAAAGAGTAATTTACATCAGGAGTCTCCAAACCCCGGGCTGTGGCCCATTCGGAACAGGGCCATGCAAGCAGGTGAGAGGATGCATGAAGCTCCATCTGCCACTTGCATAGAACCATACCCTTCTCTCCTCTCCCCGCTGGTCCACCAAGCTGGAAAGGTTGAGGACCGCTGATTTACATGAAGCATGTGTTTCATCAAGTAAAATTGAACATTTAATTGTAGTTAGACCTCACTTTTGAAAAATTAACATTTGGACAAAAAATACTATAAAAAACTTGAATAGACTAAGATATAGTTGCTATTCTGAAGGAAGAAGTAGAAAATATGCTCATAGAGCACCTGTTTGGAAAAGATTTATCACTTGGTTTCTTAGTATCTGCCTGGTACCTGCAACAAGAAGGTGGAACTGGTGGAGCACGTTAGTTAGTTTCTTAAAACATCAATCCTGGGTGATTAGCAATATCTATCTGCTACAGGGGTGGGTTCTAAATTTTTTTACTACCGATTCTGTGGGCGTGGCTTACTTTGTGGGCGTGACTTGATGGTCATGTGACTGGGTAAGCGTGGCCAACTCAATATCACTTATGTCAAGGGGTGCCTCACCTGGCCCCTCTCCTCCCAGCCATTCCTTGTCACACCCAGCCTCAACGTACCTAGTTCTGTAAAAATGTTCACCTTTTTTCAACTTTATTATCTACATACCATAGATGCACTTTCATGTACCACTGAAAGGAGGAAATGGCTCACATGCTTTGCCCAAGAATGTGATAGGCAACAGGCTTTTAAGGGGCTGCCAGAAAGAAGGGTGGGCAATGTATTTTCCAAAGCACCAGTGAAGGCAAAACAAGAAACAAAGGATGGAAACTGAACAAAGAGAGAAGCAACCTAAAACTAAGGAGAAACTTCCTGACAGTGTGAACCAATATAGATGCAGAAATATTTCAGTCATAATTCACATATAAAATAGCCATTCGTGTAATACAACCTGCCTATTGTTCAAAACAGTCATTAGTATTATGGCTGATGTTTGACAGCAAGCCTAAAAGTCAAAGATTACAAGAGTGCTTACAAGCATATTAAGATAGACTTATGCAGTGGTGGATTTCAAAATTTTTTACTACTGGTTCTGTGGGTGTGGCTTGATGGGTGTGGGGTAACAGGGGAAGGTTACTGCAATATCCCCATTCCCTCCCTACTCTAGGGGAAGGTTACTTCAAAATCCCCATTCCCTTCCCACCCCACTAACCTGCTCTGGGAAGGAATCAAACTCCCCCCTCTTCATTTCCCCAAATAAAATATTACTCATAAGAAAAGCAAGGAAAAATCAAGCTGCTAAGGAACCTGCCTGATACTCATTCCACATTCCTGCCAGCTGCATAAAGGAAACTTTGTAAGAAGGAAACAGCTACCGGTGCTTAGAGATAATAGAAGGTGGAAGCCGGAAGTTTGGTTCCATCTAAAAGCAGGCAGAAAACTCATTGAAGACAGGATATTTCACAATGGAAATCGCCCAAACTTTTTTAGAAACACAAAGCCCATGTTGCACAAACCCCAAAACTTCAAAACATACAACCATGTATGAATCCCTTCTCTTATCCAGTTTGCTGTCCAGCTGACCCAGAAACGAACTGCTGAATGTCACCGCTTCTACAAGTAAGAACTTCCCTCTAGCAGCTGCTTCTTGGCTTGTCAATTTAAAGCGACTGCGTCTTTATTTCCCCCCCTTCTTCTTTGCCAAGTGATCTCCTGGCTGAGAAGCGTTCCTGATTTTTTCCTTTTAGCCGATCAGTTGGGAGGCTTCTCAATTTAAAGCGACGGTGTCTTGTTTTTTTCCCTCTTTGTCAAGTGAGCTTTGATATTTTCCTTCTAGCTGATCAGCTGGGAGTCGGGAGGCAGCGAATAGATTGGGGGCAGGGGCAGGCAGAAGTGGTACTTACTGGTTCTCCGAACTACTCAAAATTTCCACTACCAGTTCTTTGGAACCAGGAAGAACCAGTAGCAACCCACCACTGATCTGCTAGGATGAAATAACACCCTGCACAACTAAAAGATCACAACAAAAAAAATACATGATTACACTTTGGGGTTAAGACAGTGGTGAAATCCTCCGTGGTTTGCTACCGGTTGCTGCCCGTGCATGTGTGGTGTGTACAAAACGCACGCTGCATGCAGTGTGCGCCAAACACATGCTGCATGCATGCGCATGTGCAGTGTGCACCAAACACGCGCTTCATGCGGAAAAAGGACACTTTTTCAGGTAGGTAGAACAGCAATGGGGGGGGGGGACAGCTGTACCGTGCTATTTAGATTCGCTAGAAAGCAGGATTTCCTGCTTTCTAGCGAATATAAATTGCGTGGCACAGCTGATTGTTGGAAATACCGGTTCGGACCAACCGGTAACTTTTTTTTACTACCACTTTGGTGAACCAGTAGCTTTTATCAGTACCAGTTCGCCCGAACCGGTGTGAACTGGTAGGATTTCACCACTGGGTTGAGATAAGAAAGAAATGTTAGATCTTCAGTGTATGAGAGGTGTTTAGTGTGTGAGAATTAGGATGAGCAATTACTACAGTACTGAAAATTCAGATAAGTGGTGAAAACTGGGCTAGGCTGAACAGATTCGAGTTTTTGCTTGTTTTAAGTTTTATGTTTGACTGTATGACTGGATCTGATTGATGACCGCATTTAAGTAATGAAAGCTTTCCACAGTTGTTTTGTCCTCTTAGGCTCAATTGTGTATCAAGACAAGGAGAGATAGGTGCTGCCATTTCAGTGATTATGTGGATATTATACTTAATTTTTACCAGTGTGGTAAAAATGACACACTGGTCATTGGGGAATGATTCATGTTCTGCTTTATTTTATCAACACAATCCTGATTATGCTGTTTGAATCAAAGTGCTGTTACTTAACACAAGAAAATAGAAAGAGCTCATTCAATAAATGCTTAATCAAATAAGTTGCTGTACAAGTAGGGTCTATGACAATTTGCCACAGCCAACTTGCCATGGCCAACTCGTCACAGCCAACTCACCACGGGACAAGAGTTACACTAATATTAAAGGAATGGTGGAATAGAACCATTAAAAAAGGATGCCAAAGGAGGGAGAAAATGAAATGTGAATGACAAAAGTTAAAATAATTTTTCATTTATTTTAAATAATTAAATTGAATTGTTCAATTGTCCCATAGCGAGTTGTCCCATGGTGAGTTGGTGGCAGTGAGTCGGCCATGGTGAGTTGTCCCATTCTGATACAAATAGCGTGTGTGACTGAAGCTGGTTGAGTGAAGATGAAAGTTTCAAACAGATTCAACTCTGTTCATCAGATTTCTTGAATGACAGTCTACAACAGAAGACAAAGTTCTTTGGGTCCATGTAGTAAAGCCTCACCTCATAATGAGACCGTAAGGCAACAATAGGATACGGTGATATGTTCATTTGTTTCCTGTCTTCTATTTGTATTGATAGAAGTGACATTAAAATTAATGCTGATTTTTCCTCTAACTTTTTGAAGGAAACTCAGTGAAGTTTCTCATCAGATGTAGCTTAGTACTTTATGGCTTTCGTTGTGATTATCATAGTCACAAACATGATAAGGCACATTTTCATTCCTGGTCAGAATATAACTGACTTAAATTAGTTGAAAATATCTACTGTCAGCTACAATAATTGCAATCTGCCTATTCTCAGATGAAACTAGTTTTCAAGGCTTTGGAAGATTTTCCAATCACTTAATGGATTTGGGGGATGACATGATAAGTTCACAGAATTGTTGAGTGCTCTTCTACTAAAGTCAGACATTTTGGTTTTCTGAAGAATTTAAGATATTGAGATGCTTAATGTACTTCCAGCTTGTAGAGCCATCAACCCCATAAAACTTCCCCATTTGGCACATCAGGTTTTCCCCCCCAACACCTGCAGTTTCTGACAATGACCACCTCTTTTCTTGTTTCCAGCTGTCATATTCAGTGCTGCAAAGGAAGGTTATCTGCAATGTACAGTAGAATAAATTCTTCCTACTTAAAGAAAAGTCTTATTCTGCATGTACAGGAAAAAGATGGGGCTAGAATTCCTTTCTCTGAGTGATGATGTTCTGAAACACTGCAAGACACTGAATGTATATAAACAAATCAAGACTTAGTTCAGATAAGACTGAGTTTGGTTGTCTAGCAGAAATGCAAAGTAAGACTGTAGGTATACCCTATTCAGAATTGGGCAGCATTCCCTCTGAAGCAGATTTGAAGCCTGGAGGTACGTTTAGATCCAGCACTGTGGACCAGTTGTGCCTGTTTCTGCTGGAGACATGCATGACCATAATGATGTATGCCTTAATTATCTCATGTTTAAATTAATGTAGCTATTTTTTCCAGGGGCCTGCCCTTGAAGAATGCTTGGAAAGACTCAAATCAAAAACAATGTGGTCACATTGCCTTCTTATGCAGGCTCTGTTTACCACAGTATGCTCTTCCCATACCAAATGCTCAAGTTTTCAATCCCTCTTGATCATAGCTAAAATGCAGGTCCCAGAAAATCCTAAATTATTTAGGGTCAGTCCATCTGAAAAGTATAACTTTTCATATGACCCTGTCAATTATTTAAAAATTGATTTCAGAGAATGTTTTCATCACCAAGATATGGCACACTGGCGACAAATGGAACATTTTTTTTTCATGTGGCAGAATTCCATCTGTAATCTTCCATTTCTAAGGCAATTAAGATTGGTTCTACTTTTATTTAGTGTTTGATAAGCATGTATTCTCTTGGTGGTCCTTCATAGCCATATGTTATGGTTGAGAATATGTCTATGACAATATATACTTCTACTGACAGAACACACACACACACACACACAAAACTATTAGTGAATTTGTACCAAGTGTTTTTTTTTTTTTAAGTATTTCTGGGCTTCCATAGAATAGCTTAGTGAAAAGGCACTACATCCATCACAGTTGATGAAGATTAACCAATGGAGATATCCAGCTGATTTTGTTATATTGGCAGACTTTCATTTATTAAACCCTGATATGAACTGGATAAGCATTCCATTAAGTTATAATTGCTGCTGAGTTATAAATAATGCTGAGGATCTCACCTGTCCTATACCAAATTCATACTCATTTCCTTTATATATATAAAAACTCCCTTCTCACCCTATTAAAGATATGTGTCTTTGATAGAGGTGAACCGAGAGGATCTGAGATTCTGAGGTTTTCTGTGAAGTATCTTAGCTATTCCTAGCACTGCACTCTTCTGAACAAAGAGCTCCGATGTTGTTCCTAGGAACTTTTGGAGCCACTCTTCCAGCTTAGAAGTCATGGGATCAAGGGGTCCTACCACTTGGACCATTTTGGCCTTTACTATCCATATCCACTCCATTTCCTCCTTCAGGCCTTGGAACTTCTCCAGCTTCTCATATTGCTTCTTCCTGATGTTACTGTCCCATGGCACTACTACATTGTGCAGATGTTCTTGTACACAGTGCCAGCTACTTGGTTCTGCCATTCAGTGCATGTTGTACCTACCTGCATCTTACACCCTGCTACCATATGTAGGACTCTTTCTCTTTATATTATAGATATTATCTATGATTTTTATATAATATATAACATTTTTATTAAGAGTTTTAAGAACAAGAAAAATAACACTTACAAACTAAAGAACAAGAATGGAGAAAGAGAAAGAGAAAGAGAAAGAGAAAGAGAAAGAGAAAGAGAAAGGGGGAGATTAAAAAAAGCTAAAAATGCAAAAAGAAAATGTAAGAGATAAAAAATATAGATAAAAGATGAAAAGTAGAAAAAAGAAAACAAAAAAAGATATAAATATCTTTTTAATAAGGTAAAATAAGAATAATTTATCATCTTCACTGCAGCTATAAGTAGTTATATTTTAACCTCTCCCTCTCTAAGGTTATGTCATGACTCTCTTCTTTCCATAGTCTATTCATCCAATCATCTAATCATCTAAACCATAAATCACATGTTAAGTTTTTTTTCTTCTTTTTTATGCAAAAAGTCATTAAGAGATTTCCAGTCAGTTATAAATGTGGTTATTGTCTTTTCTGTAATCAAATAAGTCAATTGCAGAAAATTCTGTCATCTTCACAAAGCATTGCTCTATTGTAGGAAAGGAAGGAAAGAAGTCCTGCAGATTTTATGTAACTGACTATAGGGGAGGGCACTCATCTCAGTTTCAAGAGCCATTTTGCTAGCGCTGTCTGAAGACATTTCTGTGATCATGTGGCCAGCATAATGTCATGGAATGCTGTTTCCTCCCCACCAAAGTGGTACCTATTTATCTACTTGCATTTGCATGTTTTCGAGTTGCTAAGCAAAGGCTCATCCCGTTGCATGACACTTGGATCTCAAATCTGGGCTGTTGGTTTCCAGCTGACAAGCTCAGCGTCTTAACTGCTGAGTCACCACACCACTCTCTATCCTGGAGATATTGTCGAAAATTTTCCATCTTTGGCATACCATCATGTTGAAGTAATCACATATAAAAATAGTGTTCCATGACTCTTTTCTGTTTATCCACCAATCCCAGGAGAAAAAGTTCTGGTTTCAATTAAATAATACCAGTATTTAAAATCCTAGGAATCTATATGTATTTGAGCCTAAATTTTTCAAGCTTTTTTACAGGTCCAAGATGATAAAATGACTTTTGTTATTTTTCACATTTCCAACACAAATTTGAAGTATTTTTAAGATTCTACATTTTTCTAGTGTCATATACCTACAGTACATCATATTATAAACATTTTCTTTAAGATTATAACATAATGTAAATTTTAATCCTTTCAACTACATATTTGACTGAAGTGATGCTGTGACTGCGCTTTTGTAGTGCTGCCTGGAGGCTGTGGGGGCCTGATGGGGGACAACAGGCTTAAGCTGAACCCTGGTAATGGTAACTTTGATAATGTAGGTATGTGGAGCCTCAGCATCTGGAGGCTTAAAATCTTTAGTTCTGGGTGGGGTGGGCACCACCCCAAAGATACCCAATGCGGGGTCATAAACTCCTGCTCAAAGAGCAGGTGCCAGGGCTAGGAGAGCCTTCACACAACTGCATGTGGTACACCAATTGCACCCTTTTCTGCATGGTGAAGTCCTGCACTGAGTCACTCAGGCCCTGATCATCTCCCGCTTGGATTACTACAACATGTTGTACATGGTCATGAGGGACTTTAACCTCCCGTCCACGGGTGAGGCATCCGAGGTGGCTCAGGAGTTCATGGCTTCCATGACAGCCATGGACCTGACCCAGCTAATTCATGGCCTTACGCACAGGGGGGGAAACACACTGGACCTGGTTTTTGTCTCTGGACAGTGGTTGAGTGATCTTGAGATAGGGGACATAGTCATTGAGACCTTGTCATGGTCGGATCACTCTCTCCTTCGCCTTGACCTTTGAACCGTGGTACCCCGCCACAGGGAGGCGGAACCAGTAAGATGGTACCGCCCCAGGCGCCTGATGGAACCTGATAGGTTCCAGATGGAGCTTAGGCCAATCCCCGAGGATCTTGCACACGCCTCGACCGGAGACCTAGTGGCCGCCTGGGATAGGGCGGCCGCTGGAGCTCTGGATCAAGTCGTGCCTTTGCGGCCTCTGACCTGGCGCCGTTCTCACCTGGCTCCTTGGTTTACCGAGGAGCTGAGGGAGATGAAGCGCCGAAAAAGACGCCTAGAGAGTAGTTGGAGGGCTAGTCTTTCTGAATTGGACCGGACACTGGTAAGATCTCATATTAAGTATTACCTAGTGGAGATAAAAGCAGCAAAGTGTACCCATTTTGCTGCTTTTATTGCGTCATCAGATAATCACCCGGCTGCCCTGTTTAGGGTGACCCTCTCCCTGCTCCACCAGGAAGCGCGGGAGGACCCCTTGGAGGGAAGAGCCGAGGATTTTGTTCAATATCTGCATGACAAAATCACTCAGATTCGGGAAGGTCTGGACTCCGACTGGGTAGGTCCAGCGAGGGGGACGGAGGAAGGTCTTGAGAATGTTATCTGGGACAAGTTTGATCCTGTGACCCCAGATGACGTGGACAGGATTCTGGGTAGATTGAACGCGACCACATGTTTGTTGGACCCGTGTCCCTCCTGGTTAGTATTGGCTTCTGGGAGGTGACGCGAGGCTGGCTCCAGGGGATTATAAATGCTTCATTGGGTGAGGGTGCCTTCCCCGCCACCTTGAAGGAGGCGGTGGTGAGGCCTCTCCTCAAGAAGCCTTCCCTGGACCAGGCAGTATTGGCTAATTATCGTCCAGTCTCCAACCTTCGCTTTATTGGAAGGAAGGAATAAGGAATATAGGATAAGGAAACGGCATTGGTCACGTTGGTTGATGATCTCTGGAGGGCTCGGGACAGGGGTTGCTCCTCTGTCTTGGTCCTGTTAGATCTCTCAGCGGCTTTTGATACCATCGACCATGGTATCATGCTGCACCGGTTGGAAGAGTTGGGGGTGGGAGGGACCGTACTACGGTGGTTCTCCTCCTTTCTCTCCGACCAGTCGCAGTCCATGTTGACAGGGGGGCAGAGGTCGACCCCGAGGCCCCTCATATGTGGGGTGCCGCAGGGATCGGTCCTCTTGCCCCTTTTGTTCAACATTTATGTAAAGCTGCTGGGCGAGATCATCCGTGGTTTCGGGGTGAAGTACCATCAGTACGCTGACGACACCCAGCTGTACATCCCCCAACGATGCCCTTGAAGTGATGTCCCGGTGCCTGGAGGCCGTACGGATCTGGATGGGGAGGAACAGGTTCAGGCTCAACCCATCCAAGACTGAGTGGCTGTGGTTTCCGACGCCCCGATATAGTCAGCTGGTGCCATCGCTGACTATTGGGGGCGAATCATTGGCCCCCACGGAAAGGGCTCGCAACTTGGGCATCCTCCTGGATTCACGGCTGTCTTTAGAAGAGCACTTGATGGCCGTGACCGGGAAGATTTTTCATCAGGTCCACCTGATCCGCCAGTTGCGTCCTTTTCTAGATCGGGACTCCCTACACACAGTCACTCATGCCCTCGTCACCTCTCGTCTGGACTATTGTAACACTCTCTACATGGGGCTCCCCTTGAGGTGCACTCGGAGGCTCCAACTGGTGCAGAGTGCGGCCGCGCAAGTGGTTATGGGAGCAACGTGGAGCTCCCATGTAACACCTCTCCTGTGCGAGCTGCACTGGCTCCCGGTGGTCTTCCGAGTGCGCTTCAAGGTTCTGGTTATCACCTTTAAAGCACTCCATGGCTTAGGACCTGGTTATCTACGGGACCGCCTGCTACCACCAATAGCCTCCCACCGGCCAGTACGCTCCCATAGAGAGGGGCTCCTCCAGGTGCCGTCGGCCAAACAATGTCAACTGGCGGCCCCTAGTGGGAGAGCCTTCTCTGTGGGGGCACCTACGATCTGGAACGAGCTCCCCCCGGAGATACGGAGGATCCCGGATCTGCGCACCTTCCGTCGCGCGCTTAAAACTTTTTTATTTCATCAAGCTGGCCTGGCCTAAATCTTCTCCCCTTTTAAATATAAATTTTAAATACAAATTTTAATTTGTTTTAAATTATGGGGTATTTTCAATTCAGCCAAATTATTTAATTCGTTTTTAATCTATTTTAAATTTTTGTATTTCTGTGTTTTATCTTGTGGCTGTTCACCGCCCTGAGTCCTTCGGGAGAAGGGCGGTATAGAAATTTAATAAAATAAATAAATAAATAAAAATGGGCTATCCTTGAAGAATTTTTGGAAGCATGAAGCAGTGCAGACAGTTTTGAAGGCCCAAGGATGGCAATGTAATACCATGAGCTGCACTGGCTGTTTCTGGATGCAATTCAAGGTATTGGTTATTATCATTAAAGTTCTTTATGGTTTGGCTCCAGGATACCTTTGGAAATGTCTTTCCCCAATGGGAAACTGACCTGCCCATTGATGCTGGCAGAAGGAGTCTACTGTGGATCCATAGGCCAAAGGATTTCAGTTGGTGAGATCCAGGAGAAGAGCCTTTTCTGCCACGGCCATCACCCTTTGGAATATCTTGCTGCAAGGAAGTAAGTCTAACAACAAGCTACAATACCCAATTTCAGATAAGATAGATCTAATCCTCCTCTTTCCTTTGCAATTTGTAACACCTTATATTTAACTTGTAGGTTTTTCTCTGGCTGTACAAACGTAGATGTATCTTTTTGACATTGTTTTATGGTACATCAGTTGCCAAAACACTTATTGTCTGAAACAAAAATATCACAGAGATTCTCCCTAATAGTGACAATTGTAGTTTTTCCCATCTTAGTCCATAGTCATTTCCCAGTGATCTTTGCAGTGATGAAAGAATGCAAGGATTATTTTAATCAGGTTTATTATGCAAACATTTATATTGAAACATGGTAAAGTCCATTGAAAGAAAATTTTAAATAATCAGAAACATAAAGTAACTGCCATGAATCAAAGATAATTTTAGCCAACTATTTGTGCAGACTAGGCTCTAAATAAAATGCTACTGTAGTCAAAAAGATTTAGATTACACCAAGACTGTGCAACTTCTGTTGGCATAATGATGTACTAGTCTTTGTGTGGCATATTGAGAGGATAGCTGAAAAAGTGGACAAGCCAAGTTCAAGAATTTTAAGGGATAAAATAGATGATGCGCACACCTATAAATCTTAAGGCACTCATTTTAATCCTCCAAAATCCTCAAAAAATGCAACCTCTCCGAAAGTTTGGGCTTGTATACCACTTAAGGGGAATATGAAAAATATTGTTTGGTATTGGAAATAATTTCTATTATAGACATATTTTAGAAACTATCTGTTATTTGTACAGAGAGAACATATATCCCTGAGATGTCTGTGGAATTTATAAAAACTTCTTGCCACCAAATTTTCTCCTATTAGGAAAGCTTCACTAGTAGCCATTAACTTTTTAAGTTAATAATGATCCCTTCTTTTTTAGAATCATATAAAGATTCTTGAATTTGCTTCATATGTATTTGAAGTCTGCTATGAAATTCATTTAGTTTGAGATTCTAAAATTAAAAATTAACTTCTAAGGTATTTGATGTATGTCTTGTCCCAATTACAGCTTTTATGTTCACTTTACATCATTTCCTAATTTTTCTTCAGTTTCTTCTTTTAAATTATAATCACCTTCCAAGTGAATAAATCTGTTTACATTTTGTTTCAAATCTTCAGTATCATTTAGAATTAAAGAATTGCTTTGTATTTTTTTCTCCATATAGATTACCTGGAATATAATCTTTAAAAAAAAACAATTATATTTCATGTTTAAAAGCTGTGACTGATTTCTGTATGTTGGGTGCAAAAGATATTCTGAGTAGTACACTATTGCAATGATTCTATCCATTTAAAAGAAGTTAAATTCTTTGGACTCTACAAGTTCTTCAACATATGGAATAAAGAGTTAACGTAAAATATTTTGTATATAGTTTATTCCAGTGTTTTCACTGCTCCACTCAGATTCTTATAATAGCAGAATATCATGATTAGACCAAGTACAAATGGGCACAGGAAGACAAAGCCTATTGAACTGATTAAACATATCAAACATTCAAATATTTCTGGGAGTTGTTATTTATCCTAGTAAGAAAAGAAGGATTACATGCATATCCCTGCCACATTTTCTATCTTTCCTTTCAGATTATCTTTTGGGTTAAATTGGGCTGCAACTGCAATTCTTCTATATTGGGAAATCAAAAGAAACCACCACAATATTAAAGACCCTAATTCAAAGCCAAGGATCTACAAAGCCAGCAGCTACAGAATAACAATAAAAGTCACTTTCTAAAGATAGGTAGAACGCAGAATCTGATACTATTTCCCAACCAATTGTGAGGATATAAATGTATGGTAGAAAAAAATCTGAAGAGTTCAAATCTCCTCCTTTATTAAAGCTATAACAAAAGCTTTATGAAATGTTTGAAATGGAAGAGTGAGGCATTTTGGTGAACTGATATCAACTGCCTCTATTTTGGGGGGACAGAGTAAACACATATTGTCACAAGCAGTAATATCTGAAATACTGGTAGGTAACATATTCGTAAGGAAATATTCCAAACCTTAGATTAAATCAATAATGTAGTGAACAACAAATCTAGTGCTGTTTTACAACTTAATAAGTTCTGATATGAATATTACCAAGAGGACTGAAAATGAGGCCAAACGATTATAAATGACAAGATATATAAACAGCAAGTAAGACATTTAGAAATTCAGTGAGAGGAAAAAACTGAAGAAGTGGCATTTCTTAAACAGATGTAAGGGTGACTGCAGATGGCATGTTAGAGAAGGTCAGCTGCCTCAGAGGCAATAAACAAGAAAGTTGATTTGTGATTGAACACAAAGAAGAATAATCCAAAAAAGGGAGCGAGTAGCCTGGATAAAAAAAAAATTAAAATATTCTAAATTTTCAGCAATTATTCTTCTGCATTATTAATACCAGGTCATATACATTAGAAACTAAGTCTCATGGCAAATGTAGATGAAGAGACATACCTATGTTGACCAGACTGGTTTAAAGGAGGCAACAATCCTGTCTCTCATAGCCACAGAGTGATATGGAGCTCTGCCTCAACTGGAGAGTTTTTTTTTTTTTTTTTAAAGATGTATGTTTTACACACACTTACACACATCTGTATTTTTTTAAAAGTCTATTGAAATATAGTTGCTGACAAAGACACAGAAATGATTTATTGGAGGCAAGCATATTTGAATATAATTTGGACTGCATTTGTATTTGAATTTTTTTATCTGTTAAATTTTTTAAAATTAAGCAATTACCTAAAATATTGATAATGCTTTTGAGATGAAAAGTATAGGAGCATCAGTTTTGTTATACTAAACCGCACAGGGATAAATTAATAAATCTCCCTACCTTAGCTTCATTTTCTCATGCATCCTTCCATGCTGGATACACTGATCCTCCAATTCATCATGCCTTTTCTGCACCTTTTCCAGTCTGTCATGGATGTACTCATTTTCCTGACTAAGCTGGCTGATTTCCGACCTAGAGAATTAAGAACACTGATGATGGATGTTGCCAGATTTTATCATGCAGTGTATCATCAACTTAACAACTCTATACTTCACATCTGCATCTTTCCTCAGAGCAGAGAATATCAAAACGTACTCTGGCAGTACTGTTGCATAGCTGGGGATATAACTCTACCAGAATCTGCAACTTAAAGCCTATATTTAGACCAGCACTGGCTTAGATAATAGGTGTCATAGTCTAATTTAGAGGACACTAAGAAGTAAAAGGCTGAACTATTGTTGCCAGGGGTATGGGGGTTTATTGGCTTTTGTATTGGGGTTTCATCTTTGTAAGCTGCCCAGAGTCACTGTGAGTGATTTGGGCAGCCATGTAAGTTTATTAAATAAATAAATAAATAAATATAAAATAAATTAAAATAAAATAAACCACAGACTTTTTTTGGGAAGTTCGTTACACTAGGGAATAACTATGAGAAACTACCTTATATAATTTCATTTACTTTGCAGGAAGGTGTTATAGTTTTCTTTTCAGTGCCACAAAACTGCAGGAACCACATTAGGTGGGCCTGAGGGGGCAGACCTTCTGTGCCATGGTAACTGCATTATGGGACATTCCCCCCCCCGCCCCCAAAGTGAGGTAATCTCCATCCTTATTATTTTCTGGAAGTCCCTCAATACCTGGCTATGTCATTTGGCCTGAAGGTTTCAGGAGACTGGTGAAATCTTGAGGTGGCTTTCTTACTGATCTTAATCTCTTGTGTGTTTTATGTTTTATGTTTATTTTTGTCTGCTTTAGGCATGCTTATTGTTTTCATATTTTTTGCTGTATGGTACCCAAAGTCATTTCTTGTGAGGTTTGATAAATAAATAATTAATTTGATAAATCAATCAATCCTAAGCATATTTCATAGAAAAGACGTTCCACCAAATTCTGTGAACCTCAGATTAAAAATATGGCATGGCACTAATAATTTTGAAGACTGGAGTCACAGAATATATAGTTTAAATAATAAAAGAGTTATTGTAGCAAATAATTAAGCCCACAATTCTGTCATTTCACTCACACATTTTCTTTGTGATGTAGGCACTGCAATGTTACTGAAATACCACATCTGCAAAATCTAGCACAAAACATTCGTAAATCTTTATCCATCAAGAAGCCAGCGTACATGTAGTCCTCAACCTTTGACCCCAAAATTTCTATTGCTAACCAAGATAGTTGTTAAGTGAGTTTTGCCCCATTTTATGACCATTTCTGCCATAGTTTTAAGTGAAACACTGCTGTTACGTTAGTAACATGGCTGTTAAGTGAATCTGGCTTCCTCATTCCACTTTGCTTGTCAGAAGGTCACAAAAGGTTGATCAATTGACCCTGAGACACTGCAACCGTTGTTATAAATACATGCCAGTCATCAAGCATCCAAATTTTGGTTACAGGACCATGGGAATGCTGTAAAGATCATACATGAAAAATAATCATGACACTTTTTAAAGTGCTGTTTTAACTTCAAATGGGCACTAAATAAATGGTTGTAAGTCAAGGATGTTGTAAATCACTCCATGCACATTTAGCTTAAAAAGCCAGTTTTGTCCCTTTAATTTTGACAGACATACAAAAATTTCGCACAAAATATTTGGTTCACTATCGTTGCTTTCCTATTCATCAGAAACTTAGCATTTTAGCGTAATATAATTAAATGTAAGGTAGCTTCTATTTCTTTTGATGGAGATTAGGACAAAAAGAAAAGATATCACAGTTGTGGCTTACTTTTCCGCACAAGTTCAGTTTTAGCTTCTGATTCTCTAGCTTTGCAAGACACTCCTGGTGTTTAACTGTAATGACTGCAGTCATCCAATGCAGCATCAATTGAACATGCAGAAAAACAGTTCAACCGGGTGCATGTTCTTTACTTCAATTAAACTCACACAGTTGGATGCCTACTGTTGCCAAAATGGTAATATAATTTATCCATTATAGGGAAACAGTAAAACTACACTAAAAGTCATTTAACAATATTTATAACACCATAAAAACAGTGTTAAAATATATGGACTGCAATGTGCACCAAAATTATAAAATTTGTTTCTCATAATCGGTGATTAAAAACAGGATCGTTTCTCTAGCTTCAATACACTCAACCCTGGTGACAGATTAGAATTCAAATCTTAATGATCAATTTACAATTAACAAGATAGAAGTGAAACAAATTAAACCAACCATTATATATAACGAGACCCAATGGACTTCCATTGTTGCACTTAATTACAAAGAGCAAATCACAAATACACAATAGACAGTGTCAAGCATCAATCCACAAACCTTAGACACCACGATAATCCAAAAAAGGGGGGAAAAAATCACATAGAAAACACTGAAGTATTGTATTATTACAATTCCACGTCCTACATAGAGCTAGATGTGCAGCTGGAGGGGAGTAAGTTCAGTATGTCCAAGATCCGCCTATGTATGTGGGAAAATTTTTGCTCAAGCTAATTTTTTATTATTATAGATTCCACTGAACAATTTGCCAAAAATATTATACATTAGTGAAGGTAACAGCTAAATCCAATAAAGCTGGTCTGCTATCTATTTGTGTAAGATAACTGCATCTTTACATACCCTGGATATAATCAGTCCCAAGATATTCTATATATTAATCAATATAATTCACTTCTTGACAATCTTATCAAGAGAAGTATAAACCTTAATACATTATATTTTGTTAAACTTAAGCAGTACTACAATATACTAAAATTTCAAAGACTATTTTAAGATATTATATCCTTTTCTTGGTTCAAATGGTAGAAAAATTCTTTTTAATAAACAAAAGCACTGTGCCAACAAATAAGTATATTTAATATGGAAAACACTTTGTTTTTTGATATTAAAAAAAATTAACATTTAAGAAGCTTTGCTTGGGCCTCCTTGGTTGCGTGAAATAGTTCAAAGTGGTCTGTTAATGTCAATTATACTATATTATATTATACTATACTATAGCACCAAAACAGATATATTATATTTTTTGGAGTATAAGATACACCTCCCCCCCCCAAAAGGTAGGTGAAATGAGGACCCAGTTTGTGGGGGCAATAAGCTGACTTTGTATAAAATATACAAAAGAATGAAGGCATTGTAAGCCGCCCTGAGTCTCCGGAGAAGGGCGGCATATAAATCAAATTAAAAAAAAAAAAAAAGAGGCTGAAAATTTGGGTGCGTCTTATACGCCAAATGTAGCTTTTTCAAAGCTTTTTTTCAGCCCAAACGAGGCGCTAACAAGGCACTAGCAAGTGAAGCAATCTTCCGAGCTTTGCCTGCTCCCTCGACTCTCTGCTGTGCTTTAACAAGGTGCTAGCGAGTGAAGCGATCTCTCCATACTTTGCTCCGACTCTCAGCTGTTCTTTAGAAGCTTTTTTTCAGCCCTAATTAGGCGCTAGCCGAGTGAAGAGATCCCCCCGTGCTTTGCCTGCTTTTCTCATTGCTGCTTCCTCTCAGCTGTGCCTTAGAAGCTGTTGCGTGAGCTGCACTGGCTCCCAGTGGTCTTCCGGGTGCGCTTCAAGGTGCTGGTGCTGGTTATCACCTTTAAAGCGCTCCATGGCATCGGGCCTAGCTATCTTCAAGACCGCCTGCTGCTACCGACGACCTCCCATCGTCCCGTGCGCTCCCACAGAGAGGGCCTCCTCAGGGTGCCATCAGCCAATCAATGTAGGCTGGTGACCCCCAGGGGGAGGGCCTTCTCTGTGGGGGCACCTACCCTCTGGAATCAGTTGCCCCCAGATATAAGGAGAATCCAAGACCTTAGTGCCTTCCGCCGTGCCCTTAAAACCCACTTTTTCCAGCAAGCCGGGCTGGCTTAAGAAGAAATTTTAAATGTTTTAATTGGTTTGTATTTTTAATTTTGGGCCAAATTTATATATATTTTAATTGTTTTTTAATATTTGTATTTGTATTTTATGTTTTTTAATTCTGGCTGTACACCGCCCTGAGTCCTCAGGGAGAAGGGCGGTATATAAATAAATAAATAAATAAATAAATAAATAAATAAATAAATAAATAAATAAATAAATAAATAAATAAATAAATAAATAAATAAATAAATAAATAAATAACTAACTAACTAACTAACTAACTAACCAGCAAACTAATGTGCTGAAGCTGACCAGACTAAGGACGCTAGCCAGATGAATGCCTGGTAGGCAGATTTTCCCCCCCCTATTTTCCTCCCCAAAAACTAAGCTGCGTTTTATACTCCGGTGTGTTTTATACCCCAAAAAATATGGTAATCCTAGACCGTAAAGATAGCCAAAACCTAAAAATGTAGGAAGTAATGCACTTAACTATAATTTAATTTGCATCATTAATCTATACAAGGAAGTTTACACAGATACCTGATACCTGTAAAAATGCTTAACTTCTGATATATCTTAAGAGGCATAATCTGAGGAGAGATGGCTTTTAATTATATTCCAAATCTTATTTATAAATGTTAGTGTCAACTTGAAGGAATTTCTTAGCATTTAGAATATGCATTCATGACATAGTTAATAAGAAACATACATTAATTATTACATTTTTTCCAATCTATAGTCATTTCATACACAATCATTATTAATTTTGCCAGCAAATTATTTATTGCACAACGCAAATTTTAATAAAGAAGCAGTTTCAGAATGGATTAACCATGATTACTGACAAACTATCATATTAATTAATCACTCTAAATGTAATTCTCAGATGCAGAATGCTCCAATCTCCATCAACAAAGTTGCTAATAATTATTTCAAGAACAGTGCCCTCGAGATTATTCTGTAATTTCAAGGAGATAAAGGCACAAGTGAGGCACAAGCTATAAGCAGTAATGGTGGGGTAGGTATTGCTATACTATTCTATAAAGGCATATGTTATTTCCAGATATGGATTACAACTCCCGCCTCTGTCAATAAGAATGGATATCAGTCCCCAATGAAAACTCAACACAATGGAGGAGATGGCCTAGCTCTATAGAAAAGCACTTCACAATACAACATTTAGTTAAAAGTTCCACTTCATTCAGATTAACATGATTAACATACAGTACAGGAAAAAAGATGCCAAATGTAGCAATAGCATTTCAATTCCTAACTGTACAAATAATTATCCCTTGAACATTTGTAACTTAATCTGAATCAAATACCCTCTTTCCGCCAAAATAAGACATCCCCTGATAATAAGCTCAACTGGGCTTTTGAGTGCATGGCAATAAAGCCAAGCACTTATTTCAGGGTTCAAAAAAATATATGACAGGGTCTTATTTTTGGGAAAACACGGTACTTGTTTTTTTTTAAGGATGACATATAGTGCACATTCATAAATAAATAAGTAGTGTGCAAAATGGATAAACAATTCCTTATGTATTTATTTATCCCTTACCCAAGAATATGTACCTCAGAAACAGGGGTGGGTTCTAAATTTTTTTACTACCGGTTCTGTGAGCGTGGCTTATTTTGTTGGCATGGTTTGATGGTCATGTGACAAACAATTCTTTAGGCTTTAGCGGAGGTACTGGTCTACCAGGCTTTTAACTGCTTGCAGAGCCGTACCGGTCTACCCATTTGTTCTTGGAGCATACCGGTCTACCCATTTGTTTTTGGAGCGTTCCGGTCTACCTATTTGTTTTTGGAGCGCACCTGTCTACCACCACACTGCCTTTTACCACTGATCAGCTGTAGGGCGGCCCTTTGAAGCGCCGCAGCAAGAGTTTAAACAGTTTTTTGCCGCTCTACTACCACCGAAAGCATCGGAAACCGATTTCAGGTACCTTGGCCTCAATTGCCAATCTACCACCACCGAGCAATCCACAAGGAGCGGATTGGTTCTAGCTGATCAGTTGGGAGGCTTCTTGGCTTCTCAATTTAAAGCAAAGGTGTCTTGTTTTTTTTTTCTTCTTCTTTGTCAAGTGAACTCTGATTTTTTCCTTCTAGCTGATCAGCTGGGACTCGGGAGGCAGCGAATAGATTGGGGGCAGGGCCAGGCAGAGGGGGTATTTACCGGTTCTCTGAACTATTCAAAATTTCCACTACCGGTTCGCAAAAAACGGGGAGAACCGGTAGCAACCCACCACTGCTCAGAAACAACTTTACTCAAGAACTGATTTATATCTTGTGTTTAGGCACAAGACTAATAATTTGCAATCCATAATGTATTAAAATTATTCAGTTAATTTAGTTAATAAAAATGGGAACTTTTTAAAAAGCTGATATTGCACATCTATTGTGATTACAACTACTGTGGTACACAAATTTCTTTCTCATTCTTTTCAATTAGGAATCACCAATTCTTTTTGTAGTATGTACGAGGAAGAAGCCCATACATACATACATACCACCAGTGGTGGGCTGCTGCCAGTTCGGACTGGTTCAGGCGAAACGGTAGTTCTGATGATCAGCTGGCCCCACCCACTCGCTCCTGCCCTATCTGTCCTATATTTCCTTCTTTGTGGCTCAGCTGATTCGCGCGGCACAGCTGATTTTCACACCTCTGCTGTTCTACTTACCAGGGCTGCCTTAGAAGGTAAGCAGCTGAGCTTCAAATTGCTGTATTTTGAACGCTGCGCACAAGCACGTTAGATGCACGCTCATGCGAAGCCCGTGTGCGTGCACACTTACAGAATCGGTTGTTAAACCGGTTGCAGCCCACCACTGTATACCACAGAGAGAGAGAGAGAGACAGACACACACACACACACACAATTATACACTCATTATACATTGATACACATCATATATAGATGCTCATTAGTATGAGCATATAATGTCTCTACTATAGATTGGCTGTAATCAGCATCTGCTTTTGTCCACATATTAAATGTGTTCATTGGGAGTAAGAGAAGGAAGGAAAGAGATTAAAGATCACTGACAGTCAAAGTCTAGACCAATTAAAATGCTGTCTTACTATGGGAAGCAGCATTATTTTGAGCACTTACAAATAATAAAGAAGTCTCAATACTTTCTAATAGTTTCATAAGGAAAATTACAGACTTTCTTTACCTATTTCTTTCAGTGACATGTTCAAGCTTCTTTGCTAATTGACAACATTCTTCTTTTAATTTTGATAGAAGAGCATTCTGGGAACTCAGTAACGATTCCAGTTCATTTACTAGAAACAATAATCATATATATATACAAATATAGATAAGAATTTTTTGAATATCAGGATTTAGATATTACAGAAAGAATTTTAGATGCATTTTAAAATTTTACTCTGACTACTATGCACAAATTACATTTTGAAAAAGTTAACCATAGCAAAGAAAAACTAAAGTATTAGGACAAATAAATAGTCACATTTCTTGATATGAATTGTAAGCTTTTCTCTTTTTTTTCTTCAAATACTAAATCAATTTTATAGAAGTTTTCTAAACAAAGAATAATACACCTCAATGCTTCTCACTAAAAACAAGAGCTGACACTTTCTCTTTACAAGGAAATACACAATTGCCCTATGACAAATTCTACAGAATGCTATTTCCTATCTAACCTAATGCTATTTCCTATCTAACCCTAACCCTAACCCTAACCCTAACTCTAACCCTAACCCTATCATCTCCATTTTTAAACTAAGTTTCTTCAACTTTAGTACCTAACAAATCATCCTGAAATTGTTGGCTTGGTCCCAAAGATTAAGATATTGGGAGCTAAAATGAATTACAAAAATGCTTTAGATTCTGATGCCCAAACTACTATTTAAAAGGGAGGAAAAATACAAGGAAAACATTGCCTCAATACATGTTGCTTTTCCCCCAAACTGCAGTCTGAAAAACTAATAAAATTATCCCATCATCCACCATTTATCAATGAATTAGCATTACATTTTGGGTAATGAAAAATGAAAACATTTATTCATGGAAAATACTTTCACATGGAAACCACCAAACATGATCATGCATTCTTTGTAATTATGCTAAACATAATGATATTTACAGATAATACTCTAAAAACAATTTAACAATGCCATAACGGATAAATATTTACATGTTTTGGCCATGGTTTATTATTATGAGTTATTGTATTTTCAATAGGAGGTTGTTTTTTGATCCTTCTAGATACCAAACACATTTCCCTGCTGTATTTCCCTCTTCAAAACACCTGAGGGCAGGACAAGAAGCAATAGATGGAAACTAATCAAGGAAAGAAGCAACCTAGAACTAAGGAGAAAGTTCCTAACAGTTAGAAATAGTTGTGAATTCTCCAACACTGAAAGTTTTTAAGAAGAGATTGTACTACCATTTGTCTGAAATGGTATAGGGTTTCCTGCCTGAGCAGGGGGTTGGACTAGAAGACCTCTAAAGTCTCTTCCAACTCAGTTATTCTATTCTATTCTATTCCATTCCATTCCATTCCATTCCATTTTCTTATACTGTAATAAGGTCCTTCGCCAATATATGCTGCATTGCCCTTATCTATTTTAGTCTGGGTGTAAAGAATGAGGCATTGGGAAAATATTTCTACTATAATCAAAATCATTTTTGCATGGAGGCTGGAGTTATCTCATGAGTTAATCTGCAAATTGAAAATACCAGAGAAAATAGAGAATTGTGATATTTGAGATAGTGGAAATCATATAAATACAAGTAATTAAATAGGCACCACTTCGGTGCGAAAATAACAGGATTCTCCATGCCTCAGCATATAATCATGGTAGCTATGTGGCCACAGAAGTGTCTTCAGACAATGTAAGCTCCCTCTGCTAAGAAATGGAAATAAGCACTGCCCTCTAGAGTTGGACATGACTGGACAGGGAAAAACTTTTACCTTTACTCTAACCACTACACCAAACTGGCTCCTATCAAATTAGTAGTTCAGAAATGTATTGCCTCCATGGCAAGTGAAGGATTATCACCCCAAATTATTTCAGGTAGGGCATTTTTTTTATTATGATCTCTTCAGGGCAGTAAGATGACTATTTAATTAGGAGAATATAGTTTATTATTCATAAACATTAATTCTGAATGTAATTTATGGTTGTAGAGAAGTCCATATTTTTAAAGAAATGGGAGAGGCTATTGCCTCTGAATATTTTCTCTATGCTGATAAACCTGCTGGTTTTCCAGGAAGCCTGTTGGTTTTCCAGGAAGCCTGCTGGTTTTCCAGGAAGTTCAGAGGAATGAAAATAGGGATGCCAACCACAGCAATGGTGGAGGAAATTCAGAATAAATCAGTAGAAGGTAGAGACCATTTTAAAGAATGTACTTCAGCTTCAATGGCAAAGAAGATGTTGTAATTTGCTACTGCTACTACATCTACACTGATTTTTCTAGTGCAGCTATTCCAAATCACTGGATGAAAGATCTACCACATTAAGAATAGAAGAAAGATGATACAACAAAATTTCCTATGTAAAAATCTCTTACATTCATCCTAATTAAGATTAGAAGATTCTAATGATGTACTTTCTATGCTTACATGTTCATGGATACACTTCAGTTTAAACCCAGTGAAGATATGACAAGATTCCTCATAATAAGAAGCCAATCTTTGGCAGAAGTGCTTGAGAGAGTGATAGATGGATTCTGGAACTGTAATGCAACCTGTTTTAAATGGAGCAACACTTCCCTAAAGAATCAGGTTTGCAGTCTGTGAGTGCATCTGGATTCACCAAGAAGCAGATGCCCAAGAAGATGTAAATAGGAGCATCTTTGCCCACCTTAAGCTAGTGTGCCAACTGCATCTGCTCTTGACAAGGTCAGTGCATCCATGATAATACCTACCAAGACAGGACTACTGATTGGCTAGCTCCAATATATACATTATTTACCAATAAGCAATGTCCAAAGTGTATATTACATAAAAGGTGGAAAGAAAAAAAACCAGTCTATTTAATGAAAACATAACAAAAGAAACTTAAAAACATATTGAAAATAGTGGGAACAGGATGCTTAATGTATGGGGAAATAAGATTTAGATAGGATGTAAAGAATGTATGAATGCTTAATGAATGAAGAAATATACTGAGGTGACTTGGTCATGTAGAAAGAATAAAGAAGGACTGAATTGCAAATAGGTGAGAAGGAAGGAAAAGAAAGTCATATTTTGATACGGTTGATGAATTCCTGTAAGAGAAAAGTTAAAAAGAAAAAAACACAAGGCATTGTATGAGCTGGTATATGGGCCTGGTGGAAGCAATGGCAGGTTAGCAAAGATAGGGATGGTGTAATCTAATTTTACCTAAACTTCCTCTCCTTTTTTTCTTACATGTCTTTTAATTTCTTCAGCTTACTATTTCTTACTCCTTTTAGGTGCTCTGCCCAACATTGGTACTACAAAACATAGCATGATGGATTACATATACACACCCCCCCACATGATTTTCATCTGGTTTAGTTGCCCACAATGGTTTTTTTGAAACCTATATAGCAAAATTATAAAATATGAACAGTGTATAGGAAAAACCTGAAATACTTGAATCTGTCACTTGATATCTCACTCACAATTAATACCCACCAATGTACAGTACTAAAACAGTGCAGCAAGTTGTGGAATATTTATATATTAACAAGGGGGAAATATCATAAATATAGCTAGTCTATACCATTCATAAAAGTTTTATCCCCTTTTTTAAAATGAAAATACCAATCCCATAATTTGTCAGATATTTTCAAACTATGCAAACAATCCTGCCATATTCCATCTGACTGATAGAAATTTTCAATTAATTCAAGAATTAAGATCACTGGAAAGGATAGGAACTGCAGGAAAAATATGATTAGGAATTTATCTGAAAAAGTAACATTATAATTATTAACAAAGTAACAGATAGAACTCCATGCAATTTAATATAATTACTATTCAGATTAGTTTTTTCTGTGTTTTTTTCCTATGTCTTTTACTTCTCCATTGTTGTAGTTTTTTCTTTTAAAAAAATCACTTGACATGAAGTACCATTCTCAAATGTAAGCAGATTAATGAAGATTTTACAGATATGAGTGAAAAGACTAAATGACAACTGGTTCTGCATATCTGTGCCAAGTCACAGCTGCTTATACACAGAAGTGTTGTATAGAATGTAGAAAGATGCCACAAATAGTCCCTTTCCCCTTAATACACTTATGTGGAATGAAATCATAAAGCAAATACTTATGTTCATTTATAGAAAAAATTGGCCTGCTAGGATTTGTGTCACTACTGTAGAATTCAAACAGAACACAGTTTCAAATTAAGATGGCTGTCAATTAAATGCTATCCTGGCTATTTAAGAAGAATGACCAGCAAAAGATGGTAACTAAACAAGCTAACTTTTGCTTTTGGTTTTTGCTCTGAGAAAACGCCCAAGCAGCATTTTGAAAGATGGGCAGCCATACAAATCATTCAAATAAATATATAAAGTAAGTAATCATTCACAATTATTCATGAGCTGGGACATGACAATCACATATAAAATTCTGAACTTTGGTTGATTCAGTTAATTCAAGGTATTGCTAGTGAATCTGTTATAGGCTACTTTGACCAAGAGCAAGCAGGTTATAAAAGAGCCTTGGTAGTACAGTGGTCTAAAGCACCCTGTTATTAAGAACAGCTGCCTGCAATTACTGCAGGTTCGAATCTCGCCAAGGCTCAAGGTTGACTCAGCCTTCCATCCTTTCTAAGGTAGGTGAAATGAGGACCCAGTTTGTGGGGGCAATAAGCTGACTTTGTATAAATATACAAAAGAACGAAGGCTATTGCTTAGCGCATTGTAAGCCATCCTGAGCCTCCGGAGAAGGGCGGCATGTAAATTAAAATAATAATAAAAAAATGTAATATTAATTATAAGAAAAACTAGATTTGCCAGATCAGGACATTTCCTTAAGCAGTATAAAAGAATGTATGTGCATTTATTTAAAAATTAATCCTATTCTTCTTTTTAAAAAATAATTTACAAGAAGTAGATTAAATAGATATTAGAATAAAGATAACAACATAAAACACAAAACCATAAAACTTTGCTTCCTTAAAAAGGGGAGAGGAATAACCCCATTGTATCAGTAAGCAATAAAAATAAATAAAACTAAAACAGGACTTATTCTACCTCAAAGATTTTAAATCAGACTCATCTAAGTTGGTGTTTAAATACATTCTGCCTTGGTGGCATATGAGTCAATCAAAAGGCAGTAATGACCTTAACAGCAATAATAAAATTGCTTTCATTCTCATACCAGATTTTGAGAAGTAGAATTAAGATGCCAAGCATGGACAGGGGAAAAAAAAGGAACAGTAGCAATCTACTATCAGAGAAACAGGGTCATCCATTATGCACTGGTGTATGCCACATACTGTAAAAGTGTTAGTCTAAGGTGGCCAAAAATCAGAAGGAGTCTTGTATCACCTTTTCAGACTAACACATATTTATTAAAAGGTATAAGCTTTTATGAATTAAAGCTCAGCTCCAGATTTCTCCTGATTTGGGGCCACAAACTAAAGAATACTTCCAACTGAAAACATAACTAGTAGGTGCACAGACCCAGAAACTATTCTCTGCCATTCTAACCTGTCTTCAGGTAGAGGCACAGACCAGCATACTTTATTCAACATACAAATCACCGCACTTCTATTGCTACAGAACTGCGAGAAATCAAAAACAAGTAACACATTGAGGGGGAAATAGTGAAATATATCTTTGCATAATAAAAGGTACCTCTAGCCTTCTTTCAAAGATAGAAGTGTCTGAAAAAGCAAAGGCTTGTAAAAAAGAAATAAAGCCTTACAAATTCACCTAACTCTGAAAAAAAAAACCTATAAAATTTAACAAATATTTTAGCATCTTCAATTTTGCGGATCATGGGCATGATCAGATTTAATTTAACATGTTGCAATTAATTTCCTAAAGTTCTACAATCCATTTACTTGTTATAGAGTTGCTTCACAACTCATGAATTAAAAAGTATGCAGATTGTATTCAGACACAGAAGCAAGCCCACACCGTATAAGATTTAACACGAACAGTCGCCTTTGGAATTCAGCATATTTAATGATAATAGTTCTAGTTTGTTGGAAAAGTGGTATAGGCATTTTAATCAAAACAAATCTTTAGGTGAGTTAACCTCATTTCACAGAAGCCACTGTGCATGCACACTTGTGAAGGTGAATTACATTATAAACACAATGTGAAATCTGACTTGAATCCACATTTTGCTAACTTGCATATTTAGGCCACGAGTAATTCCTCATAATTACTGTCAATTTTGGGGAAATTTGTAAAATATTTAGAAAAAGTAAAATCATGATTGAATTTTATTTTCCTTTCCCTTTCACAAATGTCAATTTATAACTAGTTAGATTACATACACAGATTTAGGAAGATTGGAGATATATGATTCACGGCTTACTACCGCAAGGGTTATTTCATAATTGCACATTTAAATTCATTACAATTTTGGTTTCAGAGGTTGAGTTCTGAAAATGCACGCTTTGGGAGTATTTTCTGCAATTCTGTATATGGAAATTTGTTATGTATTTGCTGTTAAACACATAGTACATTTTGATGTAAACCTTAAAAAGCAGTGTTAAAAGACTACACAAATATTGTCAGAATTTCCATGAAACAATTTCACCTTCACACTATAAAGGTAAAGAAAGATAAGTTAGCTGAACTAAAATACTGTATTGAAAGACATCAGATTTCAGTGATATTATCAGCTGTTGCCAAAATCCCATACTTATCAATTTAAACTTTGTACTGCAAATTCTTGTAGCTACAGAAGATTAAAGTTATATCTAAATTTGAGTAGAACAGAATACACAAATTCCAAAAATGTGTGAAGCAACGAAGATTAAATAAAGGAACATATTAATTTGGAGCCAGTGAATTACATCCAGCTGCGACAGTGAATTAAGTACCAATTAATGGCTAAAGCTTTTCTCCTGTTTGGATTCTGAAGCAAACTCATTAAGCTTTTAGAGTAGCTATAATGTGTGTACTGTGGGAACTGTTCAGTACTATTCAGGAGACTTTAACTGTAAGCTCAGAGCATTTCCTGCAGAGCTTCTGATGCTATTTTCTTTATATAACATGTGTGCCTGAAAATCCAGCCAAAAATAAACCCTTTGTTTTTCTACTTTGTTGTGGTCCCTCTCAGCTTTACGTTTCTTGAACACAGGTAAATAAACTCATAATCCAGATGGTGCAACAGATGTGAGAGCAGCACTCTGAAATCAACAGACAGTGGGCAATACTTTCCATTTTCTCTTTTAAACGCTAACTAATATGTAATTCGGAATCTCCGGTGTAGTTAGCATCTGCTCCCTTCGGCCAGCCAAAGGTTACAGGTGTTCCTGATGTCATTTCACAGTAAGGCATGGGCCGGGCTTGTGAGTGAGTGCCCAGGCTCTAATCTTTCCCGACCACCTACCAGTTTTATCATGCTGGGCCTCCATTTGCCGCATCTTCTGTGTCAGATCCTGCTCTCTCTGCTGAGCCTGAAGGACTCGAGTCTTTGCCTCATTGCTAAAGCTATGCTGAATGTTGTCTTTTTCTAATCTAGAAAAAAAAAAGATGGGAGGCTCGGTAAGCTCAGAAAGTACACAAGTTTAAAAAAAGCAAGCCCACACCATTTAAGATCTATTATATATTTATATGCAGAAGGCACGTAGGGCAGGAATAATACAAAATAGCAGATCCCTGGGATGAGGATACTAAGTAATTATATTCATTTCTTTGTAAGTAGTTTTCGATCCAAAATTGTGAATAATACAACTGCAAATTAAAAGTTAAAATAATTTTAAGAACAGTAATAGAAAAAGCAATTGTACAAAATGTTTTAAACATACATGATACATATATAACATACATAAACGCAAAACAAATTTAAAAACAGCTATATTATTAATAGCTTGTTCTGGAGAAACAAGACAAGAATAAACTACACATATATATTTAAGAAATGTGCCTTTATTCTGGTTCTCTATTAATAATATTCTGCTCAGGTCCCATACTATTGTATACAGCCACAATGCATTTATTTATTTATTTATTTATTTATTTATTTATTTATTTATTTATTTATTTATTTATTTATTTATTTATTTATTCATTCATTCATTCATTCATTCATTCATTCATTCATTCATTCATTCATTTATTCTTTCATTTCCCATCTCATTTTAACGTGATTCTGGCCAGCTTACAGCAATTTTCTTACCTGACATCATTTATAATAAGTATTCATTCTAGATGTGTGTATTACAGCAACACATTTAACAACTTCTAGATACATTCTAAATTAAGTTGAACAAATACATTATCACTATTTATGATGCAGAATTTAATGTAATAAAAAGTGTGTTAATTTATGAGATATCAAGTTCTTTTTATTTGTTGGGCCTAGCTCTTCTAAAATCCTCAATCTCAAGTACTGGCACTATGATTAATATCTGGATGACTTTTGATAAAAATCATGCTTCAGAGATACTTTCTTCCATCCTTTAAGGGATTTTCTTATCACTAGAACAGATAATTCTGTTAAAATTCCTTTGATAACTGGAATAGCTGGCCTGATGCTTTCCCCAATGAACAAAATCAAGGGACATCCCTGATTTTCAAGAGTGCTGGAGATAAAAAAAATGAACAGAATAACCAATTGTGGAACTTTTAATTTTGAAAAAAAGGATCTAGTTTGGTCAAATTTGGGTAGTCCATTTGAAAACACAGAATCTGGCTATAAGGAAGATAATTTTATATAACACCATTGCACAATATGGAGCCAACTATCAAAAATTTCAGGTGATCAATATGATCAAAGGTATATTATCTGCTAGCCCACACAATGCTAAAGTGGCCAAATCCTATTGCCTGCTAAGTCAACTTCCTTCAAATGCACTCATTTCCATGGTAGTAGCTACATATAAAAGTAGCCAAGATCAAATCACTGGCTTTGTATCATTATTTCGAAATACAGGTTTAATGTAAAATAATAAAGTATGACATGAACAGTGAACCCCTTTTAATTGGGTTTCACACCTGAATGTGAGACTGAAACAATATTGATTATGCTTCTGGATGACTTCTGGAAGGACAAGAACGGAGGTCATGCAACAGTATCATTGATCATGGTATCCTTCTGGACTGGCTTTGGGGGTTGGGCAGCCCAGTTCTATGCTGGTTCTCCTCCTTCCTCTAATGTTGGTTCCAGCTGGCATTGATTGAGAGTGAGGTGTCCTAGTCATGGCTCTTGTTTTATGAAGTTCCACAGGGTTCAGTACTATCTCTGCTCCTGCTTAATGTGTACATTAAGCTACTAGGTGACATCCATCATCATCCATCACACTGGAATGAGCTATCATCAGCACATTACAATATCCAGATTTACATCTCTACCCCTGGCACACTAAGCAATGCTGTTGACATCCTGCCTTGGTATCTGGAAGCTGTTAAGGTTTGGATGGGGAAAAAGAGGCTTCAGGTCAATCTTGACAAGATGAAGTGGCTCTGGGCTTGGGATCTTCTGGTTCTAGGGATTTGTGATCTCTTCCTCTCCCCAAGCAGACCTTGCATGCAATCTAGGGTCCTCCTACGATTTCTGTGTGAAAAGTAGGTGGCAGACATAACAAGGAAAGTGATAGCATATGGAAATCACCTGGGGAGACAGGAGAAAAAGCCTCAGACTAGACATGATCAGACAAACACAATCTCAATCCACTGAAGGAATGGGGACATGGCAAACATCTCAGAATGGATCTTCCTTAGTTTCTTCGATTGTAAAGGTGTGTGTGTGTGTGTGAGAAATGTACTTTCAGATTTGCAAGATTCTATGAATGTAGCCTTCAATAATGAAACAGTATTTCTGGCTGCACTTCCTGTTTGGACTGTCTAACAAACTAACCAGGAAGCTTTCACACAGTTTTGTGTTGCATGCCAGTTGCAGGCTTGCCTGGTTTGGGAGGCTTTGTTTTCAATTATTTGTGCCCTGGTTGTGATTGTGACTAACTCATCATGCCACGGCGACCTCGCCACAGGACAACTCACCATGGTGAATTTGCCATGGGAAAAACTCGCTGCGGGAGAAGAATTACACCAATTTTGAAACAATGGTGGAATAGAATAATTAAAGAAAGGATGCAAAAGGAGGGACAAAACGAAATGTTTATGACAAAAATCAAAACAATTAAAAAAATTATTTTAAATAATTAAATTGAATTGTTGAATTATTCTGCATGAGTTGTCTTGCAGCCAGCTGGCCTTGGTGAGTTGTCTCGCTGGGAATTGGCCATGGCGAGTTGGTTGCAGAAAGTTGTCCCATTCTGATTCTGCAATGGGGCCCCTCGCCATTCCCCACAATACTAGTTAACATTTACTGTATATGTAAAACAAATACATACTTAATTCAGCATCCCGGCCCTCAATCTCTCAGTGGTTTTGGTATACTGTATTTTTCGGAGTATAAAACGCACTTTTTCCCTTCCTAAAAGTGGGTGGAAATGTCTGTGCGTCTTATACAGCAAATGTTGCCAAAGCCCCGCCCACCTACCGGCCCCCACCCTTCAGCCGTTTTTGGCCTCCACACTGCTGCTGCCAATCCCACTGCCTGGAACTAGCCAAAAATGCAACACATGGAGGCCAAAAACGCAGAGCGGGTGATGGGCTGTGGCGATCCCTGCAGCCTGGAATAGCTGATTGGCGGTATTCCGGGAGATCCAACTCCAATCAGCTGCTCGTGCTGAATCAGGCTGTGATAACGTGCTGAAGCTGACCAGGCTGTTTGCTGTTTGCTGCAAGGATGCTAGCCAGATGAATATGATGGATGCTGGTAGCAGAAGCAGAATTTTTTTTTCTTGTTTTCCTCCCCAAAAACTAATGTGTGTCTTATACTCTATATCCAAAAAATATGGTAGTTGGTCATTATATTGCTCTGGAGCAATTTTGGAGATTGAGAATATAGGAGATGTTGAGATGGTTCTTCTTGGGGCAATTCCAGTCAGTGTTGGTAAATGAAGTTCTAGCCCTAGGACTCTGCTTTATAGAGTTCCTGAAAACTCTACTTTTCTCTCCACTCCTATATAACACCTACATGAAGCTGCTGGATGAGATCAACTATTTGAAAGGTTAAATATCATGAATATGGCTTTATATCTCTACCACAAGTTAACTGGGTTATGCTATCAAATTCTTTCCCAGTATCTAGAATTTGTGAAGGTTCGGCTGAGAAAAAGCAGGCTTTGTCTAAACCCAAGCAAGAATATGCTCTGATTTTAGGGATTCATTTCTGGAAACTTTCCCTTTACAGCTTTCAATAGGGTAATATCTCTCCAGACAAGTGCACTATTAAGGGCTGTCACAAGAATTGTGGCTGATGCCATAGCAGATGAAAAGTTAAATGGTTTAGGATTTTGAGTATGTTGTGGTTTTGGCTGTTCAGTTTTATACTGTCTAATGGTGTGTTCACTGTTAATCTTGCTTTGACTTCAAACCTATGTTAGTTGCCCAGAATCACATTTTTGAATTAGGTAGACATATATGAGAGTTCATCCAACAATCTTTTGCAATACTAACATACGGTCAACTGTTGGAAAGGAATGATGCCACTGTACAAAAAAAAAGTCAGTTATGTTGGATAAAGGTCACAAAAAATAAGTGCAGGGCCTCAAAGTGGAGCAAGCTATGGATGAGTAGCAGACTGCCATGTAGCTATTTATAAATACTTATGTTAGGTGGCCTTCTATTCTGCTTGTTATCAAAATGCTTGATAACATTAAATATAAATGTTAGAATTAACCTTCTATCAGGAAGAAACTCTGTCTAAAGTCCTGAGGCATTCTGTTTGTTCTTACTATATGAAATCGTTCCTGAATTTTAATTTATTAAATAATACATTTAATCAACTCAAAAGTTGTGAGTTTGAAATAGGAATGTGGCTTTCTAAACAACCTAGAATAAGAAAACTACAAACATATTTTATCAAAACTTAACATGATTAAATATATTTTTAATTCCTTCTGCCTAAGACAGAGACCCAGGAGCTCCAATAAACTTTTTACATGTCTTGATTTTTTTTGATAAAAATATATTAGATTTAATTTAGAATAAGGTTATAAATAAGAAAAAACCAAAGACATGCAATTATGATGGTTTTTGAACAATATCATGCTTTTTTATAAAAAAAATATTTTCCATTACTACAAAAAAATATTTTGCATAACGTTTTGACAGAATTATATGTCTAAATTTGGATTATAAATATATAATTAAAGTATGGCATTTCTACTAATATAGGACTATAAATTATAAGAAAAAAAGAAAAAGGAAGCTTGGATAAATCAGATATAATTTATATAAGGACCAACCACAAAATTTATCTAGATATTGAAATGTTGAGCTTCATTTCCTTTTACACAGAAAGGCTCCCAGCGAAAAGTTAAAGATGTATTGCTTGCAATTATGCTCTAACTGTAGCAAAAAATGTCCAAATTGTAATATTTGGGTTTCAATCTTATGTTGTATTAAACACAGTGTATGTGCATTTTAGACTTCATGGCACACAATCAATTAAAAATATTCTATAGGATTATGCTACAATGATCTATATATTATATATTTTTTTTAAATTAAGCATTTAGGATTAGATAAAAAATATGTCCTATAACAAGATTCTAGGGAACAGTTAAGAGGGCCTGAGTGTCTTAAGATTCAACAGAAACTGGTTTTGAAACTTCCTGAATTTCCAAACAATAATGTGCTACTCAAAAACCCCACAGAAGAATTCTGGATTAGCACCTGTACCTTAAATATAAATTAATAAACCAGATGCTTCTCAAATGCTCTTCCTACGAACATGTTAACAGTTTTTAAAATCTGTGTTATTTTTATTTTGTTTTAACAGATACTTAAGAGCAAACACAAGAAAAGAAGAAAAATATTGGAGTGAAGAAAGAAAAAAAAAGATTTATGACCTTATAAAACGGAATAAGAATTTTCAAAGTAATATTAGATTAATAGTGAATATATATGGGATCTACTTTCAGGTTAGCAGTATAAAACCATGGTTCAAATCAAATCAATCAGCACAAGCAGTCAATATAATAAGAATCACCAACCAGAACAATTAATAACATTATATAATCTTACAAAGACTGTGATAATTAAAACAAATCAGGCAAACTCTTGAATTTTAAAGCCTTACATACTTTTATGTTCTTAGCTATTCTCAAATGACATAAAGCACATTGTAGCACAGCCTACCACGCCTCATTTTTTTTTTTTTTGCTCTGAGTAACAATTAGACGATGAATAAGATTCTGTATGTTTTAAAACATGCTTTTCAGGGAAATGGATTTCTTTCACATTTTGTCAGAATGTGACATTTCTTTGCAAGCAAAGCAAAACTAAGAGACTACTCTGCAGCTAATATCGAAACCTTTTCTTATTATCGTCTTGATTTGGCTTGCCTGAACCACAACATTTTTCTAATCATAACTTTTGTGTGTTAACATTACCAAAAATTGACAGACAAAGCACTATTCTTGTCAATTTAAAAAGTGTTTGAAACACTTTATGTTATTTAGAGCAATGGATGAATGGATTTTAATAGCAACTTTCCAACTACACTCACAATTACTGTCATTACGCTAAGTGCTTGATGTCCCACTGTGCAGTTTTGCTTACTGCTTTTTTACCTTCTTCCATGCACACTTTTAGCCACTGACTGTACAGCCTTTCAGTGTTTTCTGCCTTTTCCTTTAAATAAACTGGCTCTGGCTCCCTCCATCTGGTTCCCCTTCCGTCAGCAACCCTGCACCTGTTCACACCTCCTCTCCTGTTGGATTCCACTGAACATTTCCTCCTCTGCCAGGGCTATTCTGGCACTCACAACCTTTCTGTCATTCAATCCATCTGTCAGAAGTGAACTTTGTTTACTGCAAGCTTCTGCTTTCTTCTTCAAGATGCAAAGCCCCTCAAGGTCATTGTCAAAAGAACTGTCGGCAGAAATTTAATCCTTAGTAAGAGACAAAGCTGGACAGTTATGCATTATAATTCCCCCCCCCCAATAATGTTGAAGACAATAGCGGAAGAGAAATATAATCTAAAAAAATCCTCAAAGATCAAATTCCTCTTCTTTCTGTAAAATCTTGTATTGTGAGCATTATATATTTAGCGAGTTTAGCTAAACAAAAGGGAAATGTGACAAACTATGTAGAAGAGAAAATGCAATTTCAGAGAAGGCTAAGATATATAGTAGACTAAGGAAAAATAAGGACAAAATTATTAATCAATTTTTAAAAAGAGAACAAAGCAATATTCATTAACCAAATGCTGATTTTAATGTTACCTTTAAGCTGCAATATTTAAACTGTCATTCATCTATGACTAAGTATCACATTTTGAAAAAGTAAGGTAAAAATCAATTCACCACTGAGAAAGTTTATAAATGTTACACAGTTTGTGTGATTATCCATATTGCTATTCAAGTTAATAGAAAGAGCAGAGCAGCTACTTTTGAGACATTTCATACTGTCAGCAGGATCTATTATGCAGGCTTAGTCAAGCATGCATCTGCTTTTCAAAAATTTGTTCCAACAGCCGCATACTATTGAATTATTAACTAATTTCTTTTTTAAAAAATTCAAATAAGAAACATTTTCAAAATGTTTTCTTGAATAATAACCAAATTTCAAGGTATTTTTCTTCACCTGCTAGAAATGTGTGTTGAAAGAAAAGAATAATTATTTTACTAGTTAACATTTAAAATGGTTATGGAACACAAAATATTGCTTCAGAGTTTTTAAAGTAGAAACTTGTCATTTTCCAAATCTTAAATCAATGACTTAGATATTACTTGCTTAAATAATAAACGTTAAACACATAATTAAATTCCAACTTTAATATATTGGAAATGAGAAACAAGCTCTTGCCTTTGTAATCATGTGTTTTTTTAGATTTTCATTAGTCAAGTAGTCATTTAAAGGAATTAAGATATTCATGATCTTCTCAAAAGGTCTACTATTACTTATATCGGATAGATGCTTTTAGTTCTTAAATGATGTGCTATGCTGAGAACATGAACAAGAGATAAGATATAATGATACGGACAGGATATAATGAGAACAAGAAATCATACCAGCTGCACTTTTACAAAACGTACACAGATTGCAGGAATGAGAAGGCAATAGTGGGACAGTTGATGTGGCAATCAGGCTGCCATGGAAAAATGCAACAATTGAGCAGGAAAGAAGTCAGCTCCCTGTCATAATTGAAAAGACAAGAGACAGAAGAGAACTAGCAGATGGGAAAGAAAGAAAGAATCATTTGGGGGTTTTTTTTCCTGCTTGTAATTGTTACTTGCCAGGACAAGACATAGTAAAACAATAATGTTTTTCATACATCATAATTCCATAAGATTGATTTTAATGTTTAAAAAGAAATGTTAGGCTTAAGATAATTTTGCAAGTTACTACTTTATAATAGAAATGAATAGGAATTTACTTACAAGCTCCAAAATGCGGGTTCTTCCAATCTAGTAATTTATCCTTTGTGAGGGAAAAAAAACATCCCAAGGATGACTTCACTTAAAAAAATTTTTTCCTTTTGTCACTGCAGTAGTTCCATTGTTTTTGTGCAGAGTATTTGGCATATTAAATATGTATTAACTAATTATATGTATATTTCCACCTTATTTTATAAAGGTAAATTTTAAGTTGGATATCATAAAATATCAGCACGAAGCATTCAAATATAAAATGTTATTTTTTTTTGTTCTGTCAACAAAGACCTAATACACATTCTGTTTTGTTATTTTCTAACTAAATAGCATGAATAAGCTTATCCAGATTCAAAACCCCAAAAGGAGGTAACCAAATATTTATTGTAACAGGTACAGAACAGCAATGTGCGTGTATTCAGGAATGTTGGTTTTGCTTAACAGACCAATGTCAGTATAAACATTGCAAATGAAAGGCTCTCTCTATATATATAATCAGATGTATTTATTAATCATTCTTTCGGGGGGGGGGGAATCTAAACTTGATTATCAAGCTATGTAATCTTCCATCATCTTTAAGGGGAAAAAACCCCTGAAAAATATAGCAACATGTTCACAATTTACTTAGCTGTTATACGTACATATTTCATTTTCACTTAATACTTCATTAATGGCTTTGGAAATATTGCATTGTCAAACAATATATTTTTAAAAGGACAATAAGTGTCTAATACATTAGATGATAAGAAATCAGCCAACTGACAGATTTTAAAATGCACTGTATTAATTATTACTGCAAGCACTGCCAGAAAACAAGAGATCTGATTTATTCCAAATCATTTGATAGCTGTCATCATAAAGGAGCGGATATGGGCTAAATAATGGCAGGTAAAATGTTTTTCTTTTTATAATAATGGAAAGTATTTCATTTATATATGTAGAATTAAATCAGCTACTTCAGAAAGAAGCAGTAACTAAGGGAGTAGACTAGCTTTCCCACAATTCTTATGAATAGGCTTTGAAAACAGCAAACGTTTATTCTACATCTTGTTGAAAATTACCTTATGTACGACCTTCTTTATAGTACTGGATATAGTTGTGGATGTGTTAGTGAATACATAATACACATAGCTCAGGAGAAAGAAAAAATGCTTCCAAAAATCAATTAAGGAGAACAAATAACAACTTTACATCCACTGCAATGATTCGATAATATGCCGCTACATCAAATAAGAGTATTTTTTCTCGACAGTCCTAAATTAGATGTATCACAGTAATGGATATATAAATAGTATATGTTCGTCTTATACTTCCTATTTCAAACCCCTGTAATATTTGTCCCCCCTCCCAGCCAAAATTAAGTCTGTCCATAAAGCTCTGCAAACAGAAAAACACTTAAGTTGAAAAATGGAAGGTGTTTCAATCTTCTTTGTTAAATATCCATCTCTATTATCTGCAATTATGTATTTCTTTTCAAAGAATTTCATCATTCATCTTGCTTACCTAACTATGATAACTATTCTGTGTAACAGGTCCATATTTAAATTCTTTTTTTTTCTCATTCAGTTTTCTTTACAACCTCATTTTTTGCCCAGATATCAATAAGACTGCAACCTGTTTCTAAGGTACAATGGGAAATAAGCTTCTTTAAATTCAATAAAATTTATTTATCAGAAATTATATGGAATGGCCATGTATTACTATCTGGTTTGCATTACCAGCTAATAGTGATATTTAAATATAAGGTCAACATAAAGGGTAGTGCTGAAAAGAAGCAAAATCAATGCCTTATTTTAAAGAGCTTTAAAATATATATTAAGAACTGCATTTATTGTAATGTAAGCCACAATCTTAATACATTTTGAATGTTTAAGTGACACCAAAATACTATTTTGTTTGCTTTCATTGATCACGGATAATGTTTCCAGAAGGGCAATGCAGTATGAATTTTCTTTCCTAGCAGGGATTCTCAAGAATTTACAAAGTCAATTCTTCAGCAGATTTGTCCTTTTTATACATTTCTTGTGTTGCAAATTTCTCAGATAAACTGCCCAGTTAACAAAAGTTTGTGTGCGTTTTTGCAGTAAAAAGGCATTGCAAGGTCTTTATCAGACCAATGGGCACACCACTGTAAACATCATGGAACTCTGCAGCTATCCTGCAGTTTCCCTCTCTGTGGTCAGTCTTCCCAGCTGCCCTATCTGTTACTGTCTGATTAGTTCTGCTAAGGAGCTCCTCCCCTGCCAGCTTTCAGTGCCATCTGTTCTACACAAGATGGCTGCTGCCCAGCAACCTAACACTGCCCTCCTACCTGGCACCCGGCTACCATCCTTACCCCAAAGTGCTAACACAGGTTCTCACTGCTGGCAGAGTCAGGATTTCATTACTACTACTTTGACAAGTGCAGGGTTGTTTGTAATTTCTCTTTTATCCTGATTTTGATTGTACAACCACCTCCCACTGATTCAGTTTGCTTCAGTTTTGTTGCTCACAGATTTTACTCTCCACATTAATCTCCCTCTGGCATGTTACTGCATCTGTTCCCTTTTTTATTATTAATTTTCAAATTCCCACCATTTTTGACAAAAAGGAGGTAATCTACACTCTGCTTCTGCCCATTTCATTTTCTTTAATTTGGAAGATAAGTATGAAAGCATGCCAAAGAAGTTAATTCTCCGTTAACAGTTTATTTTCTGGCATCTCACTGCCTTTGTATATGAAAAACAGATAGGAATAAATGTTGACTAAACCACAAACGATCCTAAATTTAATGAAAAATAAACATATAAAAACAGGAGCTAAAGAATTGATTATGCATGTTATCTTATTTCAGGCTTTTATATTTCTTTTTAATTATAAAATTCCAGGTAATATATTGGAAATTAAACATTAAGTGTACTTTATAAATTTTTCACCCGTTAAATACAAATTTCAATTCATATGAGCAGTTACTAATTATAGTTTGATGTGACTACTCATTTCATATTTTGTAAATTAAAACATTCTAGATCTTTGTATTTTTGCATATATAAATATACACCATTTATATACATACAAATATATATCCCCACAAAGAAAACATTTAATTATACTAACCTCTTTTTTAAAAGAAAATAAAACCTTAGCCTTTATGTATATGTTATAGTAGGTATATCTTTAGAACGGTACAATGTAGTTATTAAGGACTGGTTGCTCTTAATAGAGTAGAAGAGACATGTCTTTTAAAATCAAAAGACTATAATACCTCAATACTTGTCATATATGTTATATAAAAAGATCCTTTTTTCTAGTAAAGAATACTATCAATGTCATACTGAAACATTAAAAAGTATAAACAATTCAACTACGTTCCAAAAAACTATTAGAGTGATAGACTTAATTTATGTATCTTATTTATTATACATGGACTTCAATGAATGCTAATGAAGCTATGGAAAATGTGCTAGGGGCTACAAGAAGTGCTGATAAACAGTAGGTTTTTGAAGCTAAAAAGGTTCTGATAATCATTACATGTCCTTTCAACAATATCTTCCAAAGATATGGTTTCCAAAAGTTATTCTTCTACTGATCAGTTATTGATTACATATCTATCAGTCCCCGTAGTGAAAAATACCAATGCCAAGAAATATTAGTAAAGATATATAGAATAATTTGGCTCTGTAGGGAAAGCATTTTCTAACCCCTTAATAACAGCTGTACCCCACATGAGTTGGAGGGAAGAGGGGCTTTAGAGACTCAGCAACATTTCAGGCTGCTATCCAACAGATTTCCCCATAAGGATGCATTGGAACTTCCTTTTTCTTTGCAGTCCCCGGCTGAATAATGCCCATTTTCAAACTCACTCTTTCTTTTGCCAGCTTCTCCACCCACAGCAAATGTGGGTTTATTCTATTCAGTTTTCAGAGTTAGTCTGCTTAGTGGCAGACAGACAGACAGACAGATGAATGAGCAGACAAGAATTCTGAGCCCTTTACAAATGTTTTGCCCAACTTTCCACTGAGCTTGGAAAGAAAAAAGAAGTAGGTAAAAGATATAGAACACAGTTTCTGTAATGGCAGTGTCCATCAGCAGGCTAAGGGTTTGTCAAAATCATGACAGGCGCCTCCTGACATTCCAATGCAAGTTTAAACTCTTATGCTTGCATGCAATTTCACAGCACAATTAATATATGATCTATTTTCTGAATCTATATGAATAATATTCAAAGAATGAATTAGAAGAAACAAGACTGAAGTAGTAAACTAAATACTTTACAGGCTTGTTAATAATGACAACACAGAACTTCATTCAAATGATACTAGCAACTAAGTAGAAATATATATTAAACTATAGTTAAACCAATTATAATCAGATTAAGAAGTGCAAAATGCAAACAATAAAACTATTTTTTTAAAAAAAGAATTAAGAATGAACCAAAGAGTTTTTCATTCGTAGTGGAAGATTTGATTATTTCTCTAACCTTTTGCAGCAAGTCAACTCTTCAAAATATGCTCTGCAAAATGTCTTTAGTAAACCATGAAAGTAGATAACAACAAAGGAGGGCTACAAAAAATTAGCTAACCACCATATTGCACTGATAGATGTTTTTTTACTGGTTCATTTCGTCAGCAGAATGCTGGCTTTTAAATACAACCCCAGGTTTCCTCGCATATTAAAGTTCAATTTTGAAGTCCTAAATAACTATCAGTGAAAGCTGCTGTGTCAGCATTAACATCTGTACCACACAAAAAGAGATTGATAATGCTGCAATTTTACAATGCCAAAAACATGTACTGAAGTGATCTATATATGATATTTTCTGCCATAGATGAATCATCCTGGGAAGAATGGGCTGTTTTACATATTACAAGCATCCACGTGATCAGTACAAAAATCGATAAAAGGGGGTGGGAGGAAAAAAGCAACTAGAGAAATAAAGGAAAATAACAGTAAGAAAATACTGTATTATGTTATTTATAGGACATTATTCTTTCTTATTTTTGAACATTTCATTAAATTACAGCCAAAATATTGTTGATCAGTCATCCCAAGAGCCAATTTCATAAATGGAAAGTGAACTCATCTATCTTTCTAACAATGAAGAATAATATTTTTGCTGTTTCCGTGCTTGATAATTCCATCACTTTTCATATCCCAGGGTTCATTTCCCATGTAATCTAGAAGTACACTCACATATATTAACAGTATCAAACTTTGTAATATCTTACAAAATTTAATGGATAATGGACAATAAATAATAATGAGACAACAAAGGCCCCTTACCCATTCTTTATCTTAAACATGATGTTTTAAAATACTCTCTGGACTACCCACTGAATGTGAAAAAGAATATTTTGCCTCTTTTTAAGTTGAATTTTTACAATTAGCTAGACTATGCACAAAAATGTAGGATATAACAATGCATATGAATAATTAAATAGGTTAAATATACAGAGAAGCAAGAATTTTAAGCTGTTTAATGATTTTTACAACTTTGTATGCAATTTTTGAATTTAGAAATCCATGTAGCAGCACAAAATATAAATTCTTTGCTTGAAATACAATACCTGTATTTATTTATAAATGTACTTTCTACATCTTGGTAAGTAAAAGCTGGAAGAATGTGGTGACATATTCTAAATATGTACCAATTTTAATACTTACCTTGAAAAAATGCATTTTCATAAATTAATATGCCATGAATTTTTTTCATGGTCAAATTTGTATTGTATGTTTAAAAAATCCAATAGGACATGTTATCACCAGGTGAGCAGAGCAAAAACAAATATTTGTTCTTTAAGGGGCTGGAACATTTAAGGGTATAAATATATCAAGTCTACAAACCTTACTTTGTCTCTCCCCACAAATCCTATTTTGCTATCAAATCTTATTGGCATGATCAGTAGGGTGTACTGGAGGTTAGTAGTTTTCTACCCCAGATTGAACATGTAAAGAAATCTACATAATTTTCAACAATTTAAACAACTGTACTTATATGTGATTATAAGTTATCATACATCATCCAATTCTTCAATGCAATTTTATTATAAATTGAGGCAAATCAGTTATTGGAAACTATAGACAGCTAACCAAATTATAAATATCAGCCACTTTTTCCTCACAGCAATAAGGAAAATATAAAAATATAATTTAGTAAATGTTGTGACATTATTACAGAAAAATAAATGAGAGAAAATAAGATACAACATAAAAAGAATATAGTGGAAGTGAATAAAAACAGAATTAGAGCAAATGGGGGAAGTGACTATTGACACCAAAAATGCAGAAAGACTATCTGAAATTTGAACTCCCTCTCACTCCATATTATTACCAAGTCACAAATCAGCAAATCCAGGAAATAGAACAAAAAGAGAAACTAGACAGCAATGACTATACAAGTTAAACAATTAGCATGGAAATATATAGACTGTTGTTAAACCATCTATCAAATTTCTAAATGAAATATCCAATATGATCAATATCTACAGTGAAATTCTGCAGAGTGAATGGCACCAGGTAAATACAACATTAAAAATAGTGTTTAATCATTAAATTGGACAAATTTAAGTCATATTATTGGGAGACTTTATTTAATTAGGCTGTTAGTATCATTATTAAAAGTGTGGAAGTTTTTCAGGAAATCTATCTACACTTTGGATTTTCTCCAAGACACCACACAGCTTCATAACTTGTATGATTAGCCTTAGGAAGGAAACTGGTAAACCATTTGGTAAACTATCACAACAAATCATTATAAAAGAAGTCCTGCAAAATCCAAACTTTTGCTATCTTACAACTTACCCAAAACTTTTTTCAAGTTCATTAACCTCTAGCATATTTGTTCTTCAAATACAGACTGTGAGAAAAGTGTTTTTTTCCCCATCTGCTCCTGGCCCATAATCTATATTTACATCATTTTTTTTTTTTAAAAAGAGTATGATATGATAATTTGATATGATAAGAGAGATACTACAATTACCCAATTGAACCACCTTTATTCATGTGCACACATATATAATTACACACTACATATGTACACCCCACCTAATAAAACCATAAACCGGAATGCTTTTTAAAATACTTTTAACTATCATATCAGATGTAGCTTTTATGTACTTGACCCCACCCAAATAAAAATCAGTTCATGCTTAACATTAAAATTCAATTCTGTTTTAAAAAATGATAGAATAATTGTGTTCAGCAGGGCCAGTTATGAAGAAGAGAAATAAAATTATATTTTAAAATAATATTTAGATACATCTTTAAATATTGAACTACTTGTTTACCATACATTTTAAGCCAGTTTACTTGTTTACAACTATTTTTTAATCAGTTATAAATGATTTATGTATCATAAATATTTTTAAGATTATGTACAAAATTATTAGGAAAATTGGAGCTCTTTTTCACATGTACCTATATGAAATTGACAAACATTCAGCTATTTCCTAAAACAGTTATAATTGTAGAATAATTGGATGTGTGTAACTTTTACTGACTACAAATTAAATAAAAATCCCATTTGCTTTAAAGAACAAGGCAGAAGGAAATAGATTAGTACATTTACTGTTATCACACTTCACTTTTTGTTCATTATACATTCACTTCTAAACTGCCTCAAAGCTAGACATTTAATTTGTAACAACTGTGGATAAGCAAATGACAAAACATGGAAATGTGAAATTGAAACTGGTGTTAAGAACAAACAAGATAAATGGTACCTGAGAAAATGCAGTTGTTGCTCAGCTTTGCCCAGCAATTCTGTTAGTTTCAGACATTCCTCCTTAGCTTTTGCAGTATCCTGCTGTGCTTGTTCTAAGCGCTGTTTGTTTTCATGAAGCAATACTTGTAATTTCTCAATTTGCTTTAAATACAAAGAGGAGGGCAGGAAATTTAGATAACAATAATTGAACATAATAAAGGAAGTTAGAAAACTCGCAAATACTAGAACAAGTTTAACATGATTATTTTCTGGCTTAAACAAAAGTTGAGAAACAATATTTATTATATTATGTTTACATCATACTTTTCCTCAATTCTACAATCATAACATTGGTTACATTTTTTTGAATCATATTTAACAAACAAATGCAGAATGCTCCACCAATCACTCAGATTGCAATACTGAAGCTACACTTAATTTTTACTTTTTACGGCAGAATATAATGAGGTAATTTAAGATACTATTCTATCTTGAACTATTCATGACCACAATTTAACTCTTTCAGTTTTTCTCTAGTTCTTTCCTGATATTCTAAGTTCAAAATGTATTTTAAAGAAATCTAATAAGCAGTTTTGTAAATGAAAAATAAACAGAATTTGACAACTGTCAACTAAAGCCAAGACAATCTCAAAATTTCACAGTATAGGCATAAATATAAGTTCCTATAATTTTCTCAGAGAAAATAACTAAAGTGAACAGATGGGCTTTATACTATCCCTCAAGTTAAATCAACTCAAGTTATGTCAGTCCAATAATAAGTGAATTACAACATAGAGGGACTATGTTGAAAATAGAATCCCTCTACCTGCCAGATGTTGAGTCCAGAATTTAAGGTAATATTCTATCTGTTAATCTTCACTGCATACAAAAGTCAAACAGGTTCTTTAGAATTATTATATTGCAGAGTAAAAAAAAAAAGTAATACCCCCACACACATTACTTTTACCTAGATATAATGAAGAATTGTTTATTATATTTTGAACACTATGCTTGATCATTGACTTCTTAGCTTCAGCCATATTTGGCATTTTTAAAAAATGTTACTTTAGCTCTTTTTATAATTCATAGACATGTAAACAACTATTGAGGTTAACAACAAAAATAAACGTTATTTCTTATACCATTTCTTAGCCTTTTGACAAAGATCATGGGTAAAAACAAATGCTAGTAAATAGCATAAGAAAGCTTTTTAGAGCCTAAGCAAGCAGGTCCAATGTGGATTTAATATCTCTGGATTTATTATCACTAAAGTTATGTATAAAAATAAAATGAAAAAGTAATTCTTGAAATGCATTATTAACTAGGCAATATTATCATTTTATATTGTCATCATTTTAATTACCCAAATTTGGCAAATCAATATATTCTTTGTAAATTATATTTCTTTTAAACCATGATAAATTGGATAATAGTGTAGAAACATTAAGATGTTGATACAAACAGTATTATAAAAGGATGGATGACTTCCAGAAGAAAAACAAAATTAACTTATTGGTGCACTATATCAAGTTCAAATTCTCTCTCTCTCAATATCTACCTACCCACCTATCTACCTACCTATTGGGATGGATAGACAGCTATAGATATATCAGTGAATTAAAAGTAGCAAATTATCTGCTATATTTATTACTAAGCAACATTTAGTAACTGGAAGTGTAGGGCAAAGAATGGAATAGAGAATTAAGGAAATTAATTGATCATAGTTGGTCTAGTCTTTGTTCAAGTAAGAGGAGTTCTTTAATTTTTCTGGTTCTGTTTTGCTTTCAAATCTGCTACTGATTAATCTTACTCTTTAATTTTAACCTCCACTAAAATAGTTTATACTAGAATGTAAATCAATTAAGCCAAGGTTATAATTTATTTTAAATAAAATAATTACAAATTATAAATGATCTTGTTCAAAATTTAAAACCACAAACCTATTTCGGTGCATTTTCTCTTTCACTCTTACATGGTGTACATATATAAATTTTAGTCATAAGTACTAGCAAAAGAAGATTGTGGGTTCTGCTCATCTCTTGACTACTTAAGTGCTTAGTAAGATAAAAATATCTTCCACAACTTTTGAAATATGGATTTTGGATAATTGATTTAAAGAAACCAAATAAGATATTTAATCTTATCAGAATGAAATGTATTATTCCAAATGCTCTATCCTACATTTACTTACTATTTCATAGTTATTAAACAACTTTCAAATCCCTTCTATGACTAATAGTATCATGTAAGAAAGCACTGACTGTTAAATATCTATGGAGATTTTCAGTCATCCAGGTCATGGTTGTCCCAAAGATGCTTTTTTCAAGAGGCAACTGGGCTTTCTGGTTTTTCTTTGAAGACTTTTCACTTCTCATCCAAGAAGCTTCTCGGATAAGAAGTGAAACGTCTTCGAAGAAAAACCAGAAAGCCCAGTTGCCTCTTGAAAAAAGCATCTTTGGGGCACTGGCTGTTAAGTCCAGGAATTCCTCAGTGCCTCACTTTTAGGAAGAATCTAGACCAACTATCTTGAATGATACAATTTATGACTGCTTGTGATGATTTTCTGGACTAGAGGATTAAAACAACTATAGTGTATTTTCTTGAACAAGTAGTGTCCTGCCAGTGACAAAAACTCAAGCTAGTGATTGTAACGTAATAGCAATTATAGCATATTAGAGTGCATATTAGAGAGTGCAGAGAAGAGCAACAAAGGTGATAAGGAGTCTTGTGGCTACATCATATAATAAAACAGCTAAAGGAACTGGGTGTGTTTAATCTAATGAAGAGAAGACACGATAGCAGTCTTCCAATATTTGAAGGGCTACCACAGGGGAGACGATGGTATTCTCCATAGCACCTGACAGCAGGAAGTAATGGATAGAAGCTCATCAGAGAGTGATTCAACCTGGAAATAAGAAGGGATTTTCTGACAGTAAGAATGATTCATCAGTGTAACAGCTTGGCTCCCAGAGTTGTGGATGCTCCGTTGCTGGAGGTTTTCAAGAAAAGATTAGATATTTGTCCAGGATGGTATAAGAACTTCTGCCTTGGGCATGGGATTGGACTAGAAGACCTCCAATGTCCCTTCCAGCTCTATAATTCTATGATTATCTAAATTTCAAGTCTAAATTTGGCAGACAGCTTCCTTATTTGTCTTAATGGATAATCTGAGCTGGAATTTGTTAATTCAACCAGAATTTTCAATAATATTTTGCTCTTTCTGGATAGATTGTTCAAGTTTGAAATCTGTGGTAGCACATTATAATAGTTTCATACTTAATAGATGACTCATTTTGAAAAGTAGTGGTAGAAGACTATTTCTTTATTCATATTTATGTTAAATGGATCTTTACAGAATTTTTCTTCATTGCTATATTCTAGTACAGGTAGTCCTCGTTCAGTGATTACTTTGTTGGGCAATTGTTCATAATTACAATGGTGATGAAAAAGAAACTTTACAACCAAAAGTTTAAAATGTATGATCTTTTCAGGTCTGTAAACCTGAAATAAGATAATAATCACAGCTGCAGTTATCAGTCTCAATTGTGATCACTAAATGAGGACCTTTACATATAAAAATAGCTGAGCGAAACAGGTATCATTAGTATGCAGATAACATGAACTTATAAAGGTCCATTGAGCCTGGGATCAGAATAGGACTGGATCAAAGCCAAATCACGGAATTGAATTTAGTTAAGATGAGGTATCTACATTTGTCAATGCATAAAGAATGAACTAATGTACCAATTTACATTTTTAGAACTCTCCTTCATTTTTGGTAATGGAAAATCTTTTGGCACTTTCAGGTGTTACAGACAGAATCTCAGTTAGCAAAGCCAACTAACCTCAATCATTTTGACTCTTAATCTTCAAATCAGATTACTATAATATGTAGACTTTGTAGAAAAATTGAAAACTGAAATTAGCAAAAGGTACAGATGTAAAATGCTAAATGTATATTGCTCAGGTAAAATAATTTCTGAACTATGAATCATAATATTTCAAAATATTAATGCTAAATCTTAAAACCTTTATGAGTTGGGAGTGGAGAACTCCCTTATTCAGATGTCATTGTCCTGTTGCTAAAACGATCTGTACACAATGACACTGACTGAATTAGACAGTAACTCTCTTCAGTTCTTTTAATTAATTGATTGATTCAAGTCACTCTGGAGAAAACTTTTCCAGCTACCTGAAAATTGTTGTATCCTTTTTTATTATACAAGAAACTTAAGATTCTATAATAAAAGGCTTGGAAACATTCACCTCTAAAATATCTTGATAAACTATACATATGGAATATATATCAAAGAAAATGGTAAAAACAAATCTAATCTAATATTTGAAGTGCACTGTATACATCAAATACACAGGGCTGAATCGGGTGACTTCAGGCTACTGAGAACCACAATTTAGACACAGTACAACTGCTTTACAAGAACATCAAGAGAACAGTCAAGTATCCGTTAATTTGGAAAGGCTGGAAGAAGAAGCTGAGAAGTCTGGGTTCCTTTTAGGTTCACACTGACTGCAAACCCCCATAGGAAAAATAAAAATTGAGCTTGCCTACATGATCAAGGAGGTACCATTTTCAAGTGATGAATGTTTTAAATGAGGAGGAAGGGAAAGGAATTTCTTTTGTCATACTTTATTGGACAAAGCCCGGTATCTAGACCTTAGCCTTTTCAGCAAGACCAATTTTGGAACTGCTTATAATTCATGATTCAGATATATAAAACCTATTCAGGATAAATCCAATAAATTCTTTAAAATTATACTAGTTGAGGATTTAGAAATGATTATAGTCACATGCAAACAATAGAAATAATTAAAAACAGAGAAGATCCAGGCTGTAGAGATCTGAATTGTTTTACATGGAGTCACTGAGTACTTTGTCCAAAGCAGGCTGGTCCTATTTCAGGGCAGACACCTTCAAGCTGCAAATACAAAGGGGCAAGGAGCTGAAACAAGGTATTGGAAAACACAATTATTCTGTTGCTGTATCAGCTCTATGTAACTAAAAGAGCAAACTCTTCTTACATGTAATGAGCGGTACAGTTCCATTTCTGTTTTGAAATTAAAAATGCAACTTTGTTGCAGGGAGAAAAATGTTTTACCATTCTTGCAAGGACCTTCAAATATTTAGGACCTCCACAGCCAACTGAGCCGTGATATAGTTCAATCTTAATTGAATAATGAAATAAAAATTAAGCATAAGAGATTTCAAAAGCATCCCAGATCAATGCACTGAGGATAGCTGACGCCATTCCACATCTCCCTAGAGTATTTCCAAAGCGCAAAACTATAGAATGTGTTTGGTTCCATTTTATCCATCCTTCTCAGAATGGAAGTTTATAGACTTTACAATAAAAGAAAGAAAGAAAGAAAGAAAGGAAGAAAGAAAGAAAGAAAGAAAGAAAGAAAGAAAGAAAGAAAGGAAGGAAGGAAGGAAGAAAGAGGGAGGGAGGGAGGGAGGGAGGGAGGGAGGGAGGGAGGGAGGGAGTAGGTTGTATAGCCATTGTAAATAAAGGCAAAAATATGTTTTGGCAACACTCTAGCATTTTATGTTTTAGATGGAAATACTAGAGGTCCTTTCTTTTGTTGTAAATATGTCTTTCCATGGACTTCCATTACTTTTGCCCAGATCTCCAATTACTAATATAATGCATTCCAAATGGAGTTTACTTTAGAGAGGCTTTGAAAATTCTAATTGGTACAAAATGTGACAGCAAGGTTTTTAAAGACAACTATGAACATTCTATAAATTTCTCCTAAGTATGCATTTTTTCATCAATTATTTTTTTCACCAAACATTGGGAAAAATAGATATGCATTCAAAAAGATGAATGTTCATGCCCCCTTGAAGCAAGGAATGAAGAAATGCAACAGAGCAAACTTTACTTCAAAAAGTATAACAAACTTTTGGGGAGTTGAGACAAATCCAACCATTTTTACTAGAAAATTATTTCTGTCACACCTAAACCATATTTTACCAAATGCTGTTTTAAAGGACAATGGACAGGATCCTTTTCCATATCAACAGAGCCCCGTTTTTTCTCTCCTCATACTGCCTAGGCATTTAGGAAAATCATTAGAATATTCAATAAATATGAAGCACATTAATTAGTATTCCCATTTAATCTTTGCTTTCTTTATTTCTTATTTTGGATATGTAACACGTCTGAAACAGTAATATCAGTGCATGAGATGCACAGCCTTCAACATTCAATTGTGATGTCTATATATACCTGTGTGCACTATGCAGCACTCTGTATAATGTGAACATATAATGTCCTATATATTTATTATCATTACCACTTGCTGATAATGGCCTAGAAAAGAAATTCTTCAATTGTTAACTGCTAACTGTTTTTTAAGCTTTCATCCAAAAATTATTCAGTATGATTGCATGCTATTCAAATGTGTTGCCCATGTTTCTAAAACTATTCACTTTATCTTAATAAAGAAGGTTAAATTGTTTTATTTGTGCCCCACTAGGCCTTGTGGAGGTTCTGACAAACTTCTGAAGTACTGTACTGCTTTGAAGTGACTGCTTTCTTACTTTGTACCTTAGTTCTGCTTGATGCATTCAATTTTAACTAATCCCCTATTGCAATCCATTTCAGCCCCACCACAAAGCTTTTGGGAAAATCTTCTAGAAGACTATGGGAAATCTTTTAGAAGACTATGCTATGCAGTAAGTTGCAGCAAAATGCATCAATATTGTATGCTCTCATTTGGGTGATTTGAAAGTGCTTGCTACTGGACACAGCTGAACAGTAAGGATCCAAAAACACTGTTGGAGAGATAAGAAAAAGTCCTGTTTTGTAGTTTAATTTTATTTCATAAATACTACAAAAGGTGTAAAAGAACAACTGTTTTAAATGGTAATAATATGATTATTTTGAAAATAAAGTAATTCAAACAATTAAATATTCCATTCTCTTTGTTAAATCATATTTCCTTTTTGAGTGAATATCTCCGAGTTTCTTTTATGTATAGACGTTATGGGATTCCATAGGTTTCACTACAAATGTATATATAGTTCAACTTTTTCATGTATAACTAGTTTATCCCAATATTAGTAACTTCTGTTGTATGAGGCAGCAAACAAGAAAGTCTTGAAAATATCTGATATTAATCAGCAATTAATTGACTAGAATTTTATTAGTTTTTACTAACTTTAGAATAAAAAAATAAAATTTACTTAATGCTTTTCGAATGCAAAATGTTCAGGAATCAGTTAGATACACTGTGTTAATTTTTTAGATACAACAAATGACTAAGTGAATATCACAGAATAGACACATACACATAGACAATGTCTGTTCATGCATGCATGAAAAAATATGTTAAGATTGGAGGGGGAAAAATCTCTTATCATAAAATATTGTACTAGTACTAAAATATAATAAATGGATTTCTTCTCATAAGAACCCCCTCAAAATACTCAATAGGAAGGAAAAACTCATTTTTCTATAAATTGCTTGATAGAGTATTCTCTCTTACCTGATCTTTAATTTCAAGTTCCCTTATTGTTTTTGTCCTATACTCCCTGTGCTCCTTTTCGGCTTCATCCTTCTTCATTTTGGTCTGATTCAATTCGTAACGTATTTCTCCACACACCTGTTAGATCAAATAGATAACATCCTGCAGTTTCAGGACTCCACAAAGTAATATTTGTTTAGAGGAGAACTTTTGATGCCCTCTAGTGACTATATTTATTATTTCATCATTTGCACTAAATTCTGTAAAGTTTTTATATTGTACTCCTATTTTTTAAAATGATGCTTTAGAGGGATGCTTTACATAGCAGCCCCAGAACTCCTTGTCTCTCTCCCACACTCTCTCTTTTTGTTAATGGCCATATAGCCACCAATTGGATTCACCGTTGCTGTTTAAGCCAAAATATACCCATCATCAATCAATTCCAGAAACATAGATATTATACAACAAGCATAATCCACAGGCAATGAGATTTACTTAATTATTCAGAGTTACTTTTAGGAGTAATAGAGGGAAAGAGGGGAGAACATATTCCTATTTATGAGGCAATAAGAAGACATCCTGTCACTATGTTGAAGGAATTTTATTGTAATGTTACTGGAAAAATAATGATTACTATTTCATGTTTCATCCCAATATAATTGCAATTCCTTTGCTCCCTTCCTCAGCCCAACAAGGAAATATTTTCTTCAAAGCATTTTCTAGGAGAAGAAAAGGTGATGGAATGGGACACTTTTTGAAAACAAGGAGAATTCTTAAATATATCAAGATACAGAGACTAGAATTCTCATTTTTTTATTTCTGGAAACTTGTATACTTGCACCATATAACTCTGAGTTGAGCAACTTCTTTTTCTCGGGGGACCTTTCTTTTTCAAAAAAGGTATCTAAGATTTGCAGGACTGAATGGAAGTGATACGGTGACATTATCACTGATTGATAGGGCTGAAATGTTACACCATTGATTAATTAGGAGGCTTTAGGTGATTTACACAAAATTGTTTGTCATTTACTTAACCTGTTTAATTCAACAAAAAGGGCAAAAAGTATCACTGAAAATCACAATTTTGCTGCCAAATTTAGAAAAAAATAATCTCAGGGGCTCTGATGACCAGATAAATGAATTGTGATCGAATTATATATGATCGGTGCAAATTGGCTATTTTTAGCTTAAATTAGGGTTTATATTTTAAGGAAAATGCAAATCTTTTACCCAGACTAGAGTTTCTCAACTTTGGCAAGTTTAAGATAGATGAACTTCAACTCCCAGAATTCCCCATGATAGTCAGCATAGTGGACTGGGGAATTCTAGGAGTTGAAGTGCACACATTTTAAATTTGCCAGGACCAAGAAACACTGATTCAGACAATGAATAAATGATCCCACTTAAAAAAATATTCTGTCATCAGATTTCAAAGTGTTTGAAGTAATGCTGACCTTATTCTTCGCTGGAATCTTCTTCTTTTTGCTATTTTAATCATTAGCACTCCTCATACTCTATGAAATAGACTAACCCAGAGCCTCTAGTTTCAGCATGCAGTAAAATAAATACTGAATAATAGGAGTTAATTTTAAAAATATTAATAGAAAAGCCAATCAGTAAGAAACACTTTTTCCTCACAAAATTAGCCCCTTTCATTATCAGGAAGTAGGAAGCTGTAATTAGAATGTATTAGAATAGGAAGGCTACTCTTTAAAGGCCAAAATTTAAGGAGTAAAGTTTATCTCTAGTAAGAACTATAAATCAATAGAAAAAGTAGACATGCATCTTAATAATTATAATAATTAATCTTTCATTGTACACACTGAAAATGATCCTACATTTTTAGCCTCCAAGTAAAAGTAACTTAAGAAATTTGTTGAAATATAACTTTTACACTTGCTAATGCTAAGGCAAATACAGCAATACAATATACTAAAAAATATACATTGCAGTGTTGTGCAATCAACATTCTGCTTTGCTGTCAATCCAGATTGTAACAATATACCAGAACCAACATTCAGATGAAGGTGATCCAGGGGTATCAAATTCACAGCCCGCAGGCTGGTTGTGTCACGTGCTGGCCCCGCTCCCGCCTGATTTAGCAAAGGGGAAAAAAGCCCCGATACGTCATGTGATGCCGCCATGACGACACGAGTTTGACACCTCTGGTCTATCAGGACAGATTCTGACATGGGCTGTAAGCTTATATTGACTTTGTTTCAGCAACCATTTTCTTGAAATTGAAGACTTTTGAAATTTGATTCTTATTCAGTTACAGACCACATAAAATATTGTAATGCTACTGTACTGACAATAAGTTTAGGTTTTTAGTTTTTATTTGGCACTTATTTGCAAAGCCATTTATTGACTGAACTTACTGTAAATCCTCTGCTGCTTCTCCTTTGTGCTGGCAAAGCTCAACTGCTCTTGTTGCATCAGTTATTTATTTAGATATCAAATTTATTTGCCGCAGTTCAAACGACTCTAAGCTTTTTAGTTAAAGTTAATTTATACAGTTAAAATGGGAGCTAGTGAAAACTGCCTCTTCTGTATTTTCAAAAACTATTGTACCTTATTGATCTCCATTTCACGAGAAGCATGGTGGTTCTGAGCTTCTTCCAGTTGATGGGTTAGGGAGACCTTTTCCCTTGTAATCCTGTCAATCTGAGACTCCAAACCAGCAACATTCTGAGATAAAGACATTACCTGAAATAAAAGATAAAGGTATTACCTGAAGTAAAATGTTCAGGCAAAAGATTATGCAGATATTTCCACTGGTGGGGAAAGATTGAGTTCGCTCCTAAAAGTAGGCAAACAAGGTTTCTTTCTTTGCAATTTGTATATTCCTTCCATCAAATGCCTATAGGAGCTCTAAACTGGTAATAATGCAATCCTTTATTTAGCTATTATTAGGTCAATTGCTCTGCCTGAGAAAAATTCTGATAAATTCATTAAAAATGAAATGGAAAATCATTATTTTATTGGGATTGTTATAATTTTACCTGTTGTATAAATAACAAAATGAATATCCTGCAGATATATCAAAACTTTTAGTGGCCCAATATAAGAATATTTAATGTAGAAACTATTATCTGTACTGTAACGAAGGTAAATAAATATTACAATAATAATTACAAAACAAAACACATTTTAACAACTTGAAATTAAATACTGGAACTACATTTAAAATAATTAGGTTTTCAAAATGGCAAATACTTTGCAACTCTATTACTTAAAGGAATTTAATTAAAAATACAATAAGTTAACTATAAACCAAAATTTTAAAGAAGTTTATAATCACAATATGCTTACAAGTATGTGCTATGTTTAGATTGCTTAGTACTAAGATTTTAGCTGCAAATGTAAAAAAAAAACACTTCTTCCTATCATGGGTTAACAGTAGATTAGGGTTTTTTTTATTAAGCTATCTAATTATCTGTAATTTAGAGACCAATGCTTGAATTCAATTTATAAATGGTTCGTGGGATTGCATGGTCCTTGCACATCTGACTAATAGGCTAAGAGCTAGTAGAAGCAAATCTTTTGCAACGTCAGCCATGATAAAAGAGTAGGGGTTATGTTTAGTATTGGTATATTAGGGTCCTGATGCCTGAATTAGTATGTTAGTATATTACTAATATTACTAATAATCATATTAATAAAATGCTTATTAAGGTTTAACCCTCTTGATTTTACTATGAACCTCTTATACTAGAGCTCTGTTGTGTTGGCTTCTTGTTGACATGTTTTTTGGTGCCATATGCTTGCCTGATAACAGCCAGACAATCTCGGCTCAAGAGTTCCATGTTGTTTAAGACATGACATTTCAGTTGGGAAAAGTTAGTGCATAAGAGCCGTAGTGGCACAATGGTTAGAATGCAGTACTGCAGGCTACTTCTGGTGACCAGCAGTTCAAGTCTCACGGCTCAAGGTTGACTCAGCCTTCCAACCTTCCGAGGTTGGTAAAATGAGGACCCAGATTGTTGGGGGCAATATGCTGACTCTGTAAACTGCTTAGAAAGGGCTGTAAAGCGCTGTGAAGCAGTATATAAGTCTAAGTACTATTGCTATTATCAAAACAAAAGACTTGATTATTATTATTTGTATTCTCTGTACATAGCAAAGGAAAGATAATTTTCTTTCTCTGTTGAACAAACCAAACAGATAACTAAATATATAGGCCAAAATTTTGCTAACAGCCATCGTCCTCCAAGCATACAAACACTGGAAATGTTCAGAATGATCAATCTAGAATCTTGCAAGTGGGGAAAAAGATAAAATGCTGCCACCCTCATAACAAAAGTTAAATGTTGTCATCTTTCTTTAGTCAGTCTTTTGTTTATTTGTTACCTTTCTCAAATGTCAACACTTTGATTTAGTTTAAGAAACTGACTCAAGTTAGTTCACTCAAATTATACTCAATGTAATTTGTTTATATGGTAGTTCTTTTTATTTTTAGAGAATGAACATTTTATGTATTTGTTTTATGGATAAACTGCTGTGATAAGAACCATGGAGATAATTTTCCATTAAGTTTTTATTTTAAAAAATTTTTATACATATCATTATGTGGATGGTGTGGTGTTTGAATATCATACATTTCAATACAGATAGACATATTCATAATTATTACATTCTATTTTCTTATTCCATATTATTTACCACAATCTTTTACACAAATTTTTTATTTTCATATAAATATTAACAAGTATGCAATAATATCTAAACCGATATGTTATAACATCCACCGTATTATCTTTCGTTATAATTTCAATAGTATAACCCTCAAGTAGAAAAAATACAAAATTGTCCATCTGTTTTCTTTTCTCCTGTACACCATATTTCACCCAATTTTACAACAACAATCCATCTCCTTTCCTCTTCTTTCTCCTCCCTCTCTTCCCTTCTCCCCTCTTTCTCTCTACTTCCCTCCTTCCTTTTCTTTTTCCCTCTACTTCCCTCTCTCCCTCTCCTCTCCCCTCTGTATTTCCCCTCTCTCTTCTTCTCCACTTCCCTTTCTACTCTTGTCCTCCCCTCCTTTCCCCTCTCTACCCTTACTCTTTCTCCCCTCCTCTCCTACTCTCTTCCATTCCATTCCATTTCCCTCTCTCTTTTTGTTGTTGTATATAATATTCCCAATACCTACAGGATATGGTGTATTTTCAAATTAATATCTCTTTCAACTATAACTATACAACTTCTTAAAGTTACATTCAAAAATAAAAGTAGCAGACTTAATCACTTAAACATGTGTTATTGATAATAATAATTATTATAATATAATATTGATTAATCTTCATATTAATAATTTTACACACATAATCATATTATATAGATAGATAGATAGATAGATAGATAGATAGATAGATAGATAGATAAAGAAATATATATATATATGCAACTACAATATTATTCTTTCAATACTAACATCACTTCATTGATCAAACAGCATACCGTCTGAATACCAGTTTCTCACATCCCACATTTCAAGCTTACCACCATTTTCATTCTTTGTGTCTATTTTTCATGTTTCTTTTCCTAACTTATTTGACTTTGTGATACATTGCTTTACACCCTTCAGTTCTAAACTGCCACTAATATTTCCCCCCCCCTCCACATTGTTATATTCAAGGACATGATACTCTGTTTTGTTATTCATATTCTCATTATTTAACTCTTCCTCTCTGTATATTTTAAAGTTTGTTAATACACGTAAATATATCTACTTTCACATTACCTACACAATAGTCATATTTTATACACATTTAATAATACCATCATTCAACCTCTCATTTCCAATTAATGAATTCTCATTCATAATTTTCCAGTTTCATATCTATTTGTGGTAATGTTTATCCTAATATTTATTTATATTAAATACCAACTAATTGTCCAGCCTATATCATTCTAATATTAATACAATTATTAACATATTTATTTTATTTTATTTTATTTTATTTTATTTTATTTTATTTCTATACCGCCCTACTCCCGAAGGACTCAGGGCGGTACACAGCCAAACAATAAAACACATACACACAAAATTTAAAAGTAGAATTAAAATCAAATTAAATAGTTTTGGCCCAGACAAATTAAAACTCTGAACTATTTAAAACCAATTTTAAAATTTGAATATATAAAATACTAAAAGATATTAAAAAATTAAAAATCTTTTATAAAAGACGGAGAAAATTAGGCCAAGCCATATAATCATGACATATCTATAACTCTTTTTCTCCCCTTAACCATTATCTCTTATTCACGTCCCCTCCTTTAGTCCTACCTTTTTTTTTGACTTGTCTCCCGTTTTCCTTTTAAGTCTTCTATTCCATCTACACCAAAGTTTATTTTCTGAATCCATAATTTAATTTTTTCTCCTTGCCCTGTCTTTTCCCACGGTTTAATTTGAAAGCTTTCTGCTCTAAATCCTATCATTTCCCTCCAAACCTCTTCCCGTTCCTCCCATTTCTTTTTAAAATCTTTTAAAATGTTTCCCCCCTGTTTTAATCCCTCAAGCCTTATTAATTTTAATAGTGTCTCCTCTTTGTTATCTTCTTTTTGTTGGTTTCTCAGTTCTAATTCCCCTTCTGTTCCAGCTGATCATTCCATTCTTTCCTTCTTGTCCTGGTCTTTGCTCCTTGTCTCTTGTATACAATTTTCCGGTCTTCTATCTATACGATCAAATATTTCCACCATGTCCTTGTATAGTTCCAGGATAAGGTTCTTAATGTCCTTAATCATTAACTCCATTCCGTTTGAGTCTCCACAATCATCAGTTCAGAAACCAGACCTCCAAGTCAAATTTAAATGTCTCATCAATGTTCAATCAAATCAGTTAGTTACTTCAGGGATCCTCCACTCCTCAAGTTGTTTTTGTATATACAATAGTATTTAGGGATCCCCAGACACAAATTATTTTTTAATATTCCAGTCTCCAGTGGTTAGAAGCTAAATATGTATAGTTCAACAGTTATTTCTCTTTATTTCAATATTTACTCCCAAATTGCAAAAATTCACTGTCATCAGCAGATGGCGCTCTTTACTTCACTCTGCTGCCGCTCTGCTTTTATTTTGACTCTGCTGCCGCTCTGCTTTTATTTTGACAAGTCAAATTTTTTTCTCTTGCTTAATTTAACTTATAACTCTGTTACTTATGGCAAATTATTTGAAGAAAAGGTAGGTTTATAGTCCCAGCATCTTAATATGCCTTCTTAATATCACGCCTTTTGTTCTGGGGATTCCATTTCCAACTTAATTTTTTTTAAACAAATATTTACTCCTTTAAATTTCCTTTGCTTCATCACCCCTACAGGGTGGCTATGGCTTCAGTATGAAGCCCCCAACAGGGAGAGCTCGGAACGGACCCACGGAGGTCACGGATATGGTTTCCAAAGGCACCGGAAGTTCAACCGGAAGCTGGAGATAATTTTCCATGATCCTACCTAACACCATTTCCATTTATCCTGGTACCTTTATCTTAACTTGCTACATCTTTCTCTGACTCACTTGTTTCATAGATAAAAAATTATTACATTTTATATTAAATATCTTTATTCACCAACAATTATTACAACCACTGAGCCTACTGACACACTTTGTTATTATAATTCTGCATCCAATCTCTTTTTTTCTCTGGATTGCTGAATAGGAACACATTATCCCTATGAGCTTTCAACACCAAGACTTTATTGTGGGTCAAATTAGCAAATGACCACCAATGAGACAGTCATAAATAATAATTTATAACCAAGATTTGATCAACTGTTTGATCTTCATGCTCTTATATATTTATAAGCTTTCATTTAGTTGATCACTGCCAAATTCATCTTCTAAAACTCCTGTCTTGGCTGGTTCAAAGTGAAGTAATTTGGACAATATTGATGGACTCAAAGCATTTTGCTTCACATATATTTTGGCATTAAAACTAGCATTCTAAAAGGTAATCTGTATGCAACAACTCTCAATTGTCAGAAGACATGAAGTCATAATACTAGTGCTCTAATTGTAATAACCTCCTTGAACATTTCTTCTATTTTCTATATTTTCACTACACTTAAACTTTTCTTGCTCTGATTTAGTCATTAGTGTTCCTCCAATACCTCAGTCAGTAGATGTTATTTACTGTCTATTGTTACAGGTTTTTGAAGGTAGAGGAAAATTTTAGAATTTTTTTAAAAAATTGCTTTTATTTGAGGGCTACAGGATCTGGTAGATAATGAGAGTGGGATTTTCAGCATTTTTCCAACTTTTGTTCCTATTGTTAAGTCTCATGTATACAATAAGCCAATATCATTGAATTTCAGTAGAAGAAATCTGAGAAGACCCAAAGGTGCTTTTTCAAGAGGCAACTGGACTTTCTCTCCAAGTAGCCTCAACAACTCTCTAAAAGAATGCAAATAACCAGTTGTCTGCAAGAAGCATAAATCCTTCCATTCCCCACCATCCAGTCAGAGCTGAAGAAGCTGCTGGATAAGAAGCAAAACGGCTTCAAAGAAAAAGAAGACAGTCCAGATGCCTCTTGAAAAAGCACCTTTGGAACATCTATGACCTGGATGACTGAGAATCTCTATAGACAAACCTGAGAAGAGTTCTGAAGTCACAATTTAAGTTATTTTCTTGTCTATTCAATTATCAAATTTCTAGGCTTATTCCAATTTCAGTTCCAATTCCAAAATGACTCTTGGCCGTTTACCATGGGTTAGCAAATTAACAGAATGACCAAGCCAATTCTTCTACCATAAAGCAAATGAAAAAAAGACTATTTTACATAAGTTTAAAGACACATTACATCTATTTTATTCTTTCCCATTGTTTGTAAGTTTACTTGGCTCTTTTGCTATCTGTTCCATATCATATTTTTAAATGCAAATCTGAGAAAAAAAATCCAAATTAATGAGTAAGGATTTCATATTCCTCAAATAATAAAACAATAGCAGTGGGTGACTCTGTATATTCCATGCTTCATTTAAAACTTCCTTAAACCATTTCATAGTAATAAATTTGTATATAGGAAATGTAGATACATATAAGAATATTTTGGAGCTAAGTGAAACTATTTAAACATATAATCAAATAGCTCAAGTGTTTAGAACAGTTTCTTTTTACTTTCTAATTTTTTAGAGTTGCATAAGTACACATTGTTTCCAACAAAAATTCATAAATGTAATAACTACTAAAAACAACAACCAGATTTTTTTGGTAAACAACTTTGGTAAATTGTTTGTGTTCTGAAGTAATTAATTAAAAGTAATTAAAAGATAGGAAAATACCAGTGATGACAGGTTTTCTTTTTCTTTCTTCATTTCTTCACGAACTGCTTCTCGCTCTCCAGCTCTCTTATCTAGCTGAAGCACTAATTCTTTTTCAAGGCGATCTTTCTGTCTCTCCATTTCATTTTTAAGCTGTTCACATTGAATTAAAGCCTGTGGAGATGAGGAAGACCACTCTAATATTTGTAGAACCAAATTATATATTCTTTTAATATAAGGCAAGTTAATTAAATTTTGGAGAAAAATGAAATTAAAAATTCATTTAAATTTAAGTATGTTCTCACTAATATATAAAGATTCATACCGTATATAAATTTATATTATATTATATAAATTTATAACTATACAATATACTTTAAACAGCCACAAAACAATGTGTTGCTCATAAGTGAATGTTGAAAGAATAGATTACTGCTACTTTCAAAGAACTTTAATTTAGTGGTAATACTTGATGTGTCTGTCCTAAATACGTATTAACATTTCACCATAAATATTTTGATTTCACATTTTGAAGTATATATCATACAATGAAAATGAATAAAGGTGCATATATTTGCATACCATGTGAATGTGCTTACTTTATCTCATCTTTTCATCACATTTTTCAAGCATATATTTTGTTCCAATCTGAAACCAAATTTGCTAAATTACTCAATTTAAATGTTATTTTCTTATGTGATATTAGTATTTTAAATCAAACCTTATTAGATAGGCAGTTATTTCTTGGGTCTTGTTTGAAACATAATCAGGCTTAAAAGAAAGTAAATATACTCTTGTTGTTTGACCATAAAGTCTCTACAAAATATTGCTTTCATTTAATCATTAATTTGTCATTAAGAGACCTTACAGCCATTACTTTTTTCTATTTTGATTTTGCAAGACTTAATCTGTAAAAATATTTTTAATATTATTAATGTATTTTCTACACTTTTATCCCAATTTTCCTCCAGGAGCAAAAGGTGACATACAACGCATGCTTTTCTCCAATTTTTCCCCTACAACAACAACCCTGTGTGATAAGTTAAGGTGACAGAGAAAGAGTGTGCTGAGGTGATGAAATTTCCTGAGAGTGAAACAGAATCTTCTTTCCTTAACCCCAGTCAAACACTTTAGCAAGTATGCTACCCTGGCTTTCAGATTTACAGCTTCAGTGAAAGCTTTTAAACCTACATGGCCATTCAGTAGCTTTTCAATAATTACACTTTATTTATTTTTTTATTGATATTAAAACAAGAAATTTGATAGGTAAATTGGTGAGTAACAAAATTGCCACCTTAAAAACATATATTTCTATATATTTTTGTTTTGTTTGTTTTTTAACCATCTGTCATCTACATATACTGAATATAAATTATCCTAGGTCTAGTGATTCTAGTTTACACAAATATGCACGGTCAACTCTGAAAATGAAGAATACATGCATAAGCACTCTGCTTACACAGGTGCAGTGCTGACCCAAACAACATTCTCTGCATGTGGCATCTTCAGCAATTCTTGTTAAAGTGACAGGAATAAGAAATGTTATTTTACAGAACATTGTAAAATACTACAAACCAAATCTCTGGTTTGCTACCATTGGGTACCTCCTGAAATTATTGAAGTTAATGAATGATATTGTCATATCACTATTCCCAGAACTGAAGCTAACTGGATTCTTTCAGAGTATACTTGAATTCCATTTGCACAATACAGTTTGATCCCTTACAAAAATAATGTTTGCTTCCAATACAAATTTCTTTCAACTATATGCAATATACTAATACCACAGCAGATGGCGCTAGTTACCAAGGTAATAAATCAATCTAAAGCATGAGATGTCTAAAATAAGCTTTTTAACTTACATTAGAAAACCTCTTCAATATTGTTTACTAAAAGTATAATTCCCACTAAATTCTTGAAACTGAGGAGAGAGAAAATTCATTTCTAAGTGAACAGGCAATAATAAAAAAATGCAGCTATTCCAACTCTTCCTCTTTCTGACAAACCATAAATAGGAGAGGGAATAGGGAAAAGGGTATCTGAGACCAAGCTCATGCTATTCAAATTAGCAGCCTGTCAGCGTTCCAGAAAAACCCCAACTCCAAGTAAAGACACGGAAGCAAACATTTTCCAAAGTCCTCTTTACTAGAATTGGCAAACTGGCACATCTGGGGAAACCCGAATCTGAAAAGCCCGGGTTTTCCTTCAGTAAATCAAACTCCCAAAACCATCCCCTTTTCCACCCAGTTAGTCACATGCTCCAATCAACATCTGTTCCATCCCGATCCAGCCCCCTGACCACTCCTTCTCCAGATGCTGGATCGCTCTGACCTTGACCTACAGAAAGAATGCTATTATGTCTACTAACAACCCCTCTCCTACTTTCCCACACGTGAGAAGGTGGCAGCATTGGAGCTTCCGGCCTAATATGGCTTCCAAAGCTGACACAGCCATTAGGCTGTATGAATACAGGTAGTCTTTCACTTGTGACCACAATTGGGACCAGAATTTCTATTGCTTAAGTGAGGTATTCGTTAAGTGAGTCTGATTTTACAGCCTTTTTTGCCATAGTTGTTAAGCGAATCACTGCAGTCGTTAAGCGAATTGTGCAGTCATTAAGCAAATCCAGCTTTCCCCATTGACTTTGCATATCAAAAGTTGGCTGGGAAAGTCACATTAGGACAGATTCCATTAAATCTAGCATTCAAAGCCTAAAGTAGTCAAGCAAGATGTTTCTCAAAGGCACATAAACAAGGCATTACTTTCAGAATTCTTGCATACTGTAAATGGTAGATACAATTTCAGATACCTAAACTATTGTGTCTTCGCACAATTTTACCTTTGTTTTTTCCAAATTAGCTTCTTCACTCATGTGTACTGCTTGTTTCACTTGTTCATAAGCGCTGCACTCCCTCTGTTGCATTTCATTTAAATTTATTCTTATTGTAGAAAGTGCTGCCATTAACTCATCTCTCTCTCTTAAACAACAAGAGAAAAGAAAGAAAAGATCAATATATTAGACAGGTAGGAGATACTTTAGGGAGATAAAGAGCAACATCAACATTTAGTAACATTTATAAGTTATTGTATAGAAAGCGATCACATTAGATTTATGCCAGTTTTTTTAAAAAAGATAGGCAGAGTCTGCCACATCTTTACACATTAAGCTGTAAATTAGCAATGATTCTACAAGTAGTAGCTTAGATTCCAGATCAGGAAGGGATAATCTCGGCTCCCTTCCCAAGAACTCTCCCCCACCAATTCCTGCTGAAAGTAATATGGCAGTGATGGCAAACCTTTTCGGCACCGAGTGCCCAAACTGTAACGTGCATGCACCGGAGCCCCAAAAACTCGAAGACCAGCTGGCCAGTGCGCATGTGCATGACAGCCAGCTGGTCTTTGAGTTTCCGGGGCTCCACCACGCATGCGTTCCAGTTTGGGCACTTGGTACCGAAAAGATTCGCCATCACTGTCCTAGAAGGTTGCTACTCCCATGCCCATCAAAACCAAACAGAAAAAAATTAGCCAGAAAAAATATAGTTCTATTATTTTCAGTGATTTTATGGCATGATCAGAAAGCTTCCTGTAAATCTGCAGAATTTCATAAGACTAAATAGCAGCCCCCAAGTCTTCAAATATTACCTAGAATAAGAAGGAATAAACAATACATATATGCAGGATCCAATTTGGGTCAGTCACCAGGACCAGAGGTTTAGTCTTCTGAGTTTTCGGACTTGTGCTGGAGCACCTCTTCAAGTAACTTCTCTCTACCGGAATGTATGCTTTGGGCTATTCTATGCATCTTATTTATATGGTGCCTTTTTGGCTGCAGTTTCCTAGGACACGTATATTTGCCTTCATTTGTTAATACATATGTGGCAGATAAATTATTTGTACAGCTCTAGTTATAGTCAATTACTTATAACTCTGACTTCAATTGTTAAATATGATGATTAGAAAATAGAGAAAATGAAACTGGGGCAGATCCTCATTCAGTTGGTAAAATCCTATTGTTTATTTCTCAATTACCTTTTTTGGAACCAATGATTTCCATTTTTAAATTACATATAAAGAGCATTTGTAAAGTATGGGTTGGATAAATTTAATGTACAAAAAAGACAAACGGAATTATTTATATTTACTTGTTGGCTTCATTTGCTCTGTTGGGAATGTAGATAAGTATTGAGTCTTTTAGGATCTTAGCAACTAGAAGGGCTGTATGAAAACCTCTTGTTCTGTTAAAGGAAAATGGAAGCCATGTGTGAAATGGAGCTAAGGGACTCATTAAAAACCATTCCACAATCAAATAAAGCACTTGGTTAGGAGTCTGTGGTAGGTGGCTGCTGAGCAGGAAGATATTCTAAGAGGAATAATGCTGTCGTAAAGCTTCCTTACATTGCAGTGGGTCTTCATAGTCAATTGCACTAAAATCACTGATGTTCATGAAATTATGTTACAATTGTTATACTCTGTGGGTTTTTTTAAAAAATTCAGAACTATCCATCTACTTACTTGGTTAGTCTTTCAATGGTTTGCATATGGACATTTGAATGAGTCTGAGAAAGAACCGCTTCATGCTGTGCACAATTTAAGCAGAGACCACCAGGCCTATTAGAATTATTCGCTGCATTGATCAAATGCTGATGTTTTAATCTTCCGCTCAGCTCTTCACAGTTTTTTTGTGACTCTGATAACGCTTTTCTGCAACAATAACAACATAAAAGAATTATAAACAGCATACAAGGTCGGAGTACAATAATGACTGGAAAGCAACTGGAACAATTTTTTTCATACTGCTTTAAGCTTTCTAAAAGACCACAGCTTTCTGCCACATTAAAGAACAACCAGTTTATCACCACATAAACCTTTCATGGATCACAATCCACATCGTATGTATAAAATATTTCCTGAGTAAAGATTACCATATGTCACGGCTGGGGAAAGGGAAGAAAGCATGGTGAAACAAGAAATGAGAGGCAAAAATGAATAGTGACAAATAAAAGAGCATCACTCCAATATGAAACAGATATTTTTAAATTAAAAAGCTGGATAATGTGTATCTATAGCATGATAAGAAAGCTTGATCTCTGTTTTAGGAGTTAGAAATTTTGTGTGCGTGTTTTTAATGAAATGAACTGAATGATAGTGACTTAAATAGTTTGTATATTTGCCTATTTGCCCACTTCAGATCTTGGCAGGAAACGACTGAAAGGTCTGAATAATCCACTTTCATACATTCATCAACTGCACACCAGCCTCCTTTTCAACAACCTTTTCTAAAAAGGGAGGGTTAGAGACAGGGTGATAGTTAACTAAAATTATTAGTTCCAAGGATGGCATCTTAGGAGAGGGTGCAGGAAGTACTGCCCCTTCCTTAAATAGGCCAACAACCACAGCACGGACCTAAGGTCATTTTTATTTGTTTTGTGGATGTTTTTGCTGTTTTAATGGGGTTTTTTTACACTGTTTTAATTGTTTTATAATTTTAGAATTATAAGTCACCTAGAATCATGGATGAGTTGGGCAGCTGTAGAAGTTAATTGATTGATTGAATGAATGAATGAATGAATTTTACTGTGCAATCATAAAATAACCATGCTGCAAAATAGAAAGACACAAATCTTTCACCTTACGAATAACTAATATTTTTAAAAATACTATTTTAGGCACCAGAGGGACATGGATGAACTGAAACAAGCATTTTCCCGTTCTGAAAGTTTTATCTGTATAAAATGGCAGTATGGTTGTAATGTTATGGATTTTTTCCCCTCTAGATACTGATTGATGCTTTGCAATAACTTAGCAATCCTACCAGGAAAGCAACAAACATATATCCCATTACAGAATCCAACTGCAGAAACAGATTCATTATTAAACTATAAGGCATATGTCTAAAACTTTTTAAGAGCAGAGAATAAAATAATGATGATTTATTTCTACTGACTTATGGACAGAGATAATGAGGCAAAATGAGACAATTCTATTGAGACATCACGCTTCAATCTAAAAATACATAAACTTTTTTTTACCGTAAAGACTGTATCTGAGCTTCAAACACTTCAGTCTTTTCTTCATGAAGATATTTTAGTTTCTCCTTTAAAATAAAATTAATACCTATCATTTGTTCAGTTATAAATAAGGCATAGTCAGGACTGCCAGGGCATCAGCAAAATTTTAGCAATCTGTCTGTCTTCTAGCATTAAAGTTATAAAGGCTATCTAACTCCCTCATGCTCTGGATATCAAACCAGTACTAGCTGAAAATATAAATTAATTAAATTACACAGCAACCACTCTGCCTGCCTAAGAATAGTCATATACTAACTCATTTTCATCATCATCATTAGGTCCTGTGCAAAGCATATTGGGCAGCATTTTCCAGAGATTTCAATCATCCTCAGCATTAACTAATTCATTTTAACTAAGCATTATTAACTATTGGGTATTTTCTATTAAATTTGCTATCTAAGTATTATTGATTAGAAATGCTGGGAACTGAAATAAGGTTGTTATACATCACATAGAACTGTAAAATACAGATCCACTGAGTTAAGCTTTAAATATCAAATCGTTTAGGGATTTAGGTTATCATTTTTTGTAAATTTCTAATATTTAAATTACAAACTTTTTCTTAACCTTTTTTAGACAGAAAATTAAACTTTAACATTCAAAGGCAAAATATATCATTAAAGACATACTTCAGTGTAACGTTATTTGGTAAATGGTTATTTTAAATTATCCACACTTTGTTTTTTCTGCAATGTTGACAATTATTATTCTGCAGCAGGAATATGTGCAGGAATACAGAGCACTGATTGCATCATGTATAATATTCTGATGCATCCTCTCTCGTGATTTTGTTTTTGTTTAAGTTTAATTGTTTTAAATGATTTTTGTAAAATGATTTTAATTGCTGGTTTTATTGTACATCTCCCAAAATCACTTTTGTGAGATGGGCAGCCATATAAATTTGATAGACAAATAAAATAACTTGGATTCAATATTTTTACTTATTGTCTTGACTTACAACCTACTTGAACATTACTATTATTAAAATTAGAAATATAAAATAAATGCAGAACAAAAATGCAGCATACAATAAACTGCAGCAAAACTGCAAAATTTAAAATTTGAAACATGGCAAAATAAAATGTTTAACTTGAGCTCTGCTGAATAGCTTTTTTAAAACATGTTAAAATAAAGAGAGCTTCCAACCATTCCTGGAAGAGTATTTTTGTTTAGTCATCACCTTAGAAAATAGCAATATCCTGGAGGAAAAATGACTGACAGACTGACTGACTGACTGAGTCAGTGTAAATGACTGAAAAGAAATTGGGCTCACAGACAGTTAGATTCCAGGCTGTATAAGATTTTAGAACTGAACAACAAAGATCAGGGGGAAAAAATGGTAACCTGCTACATTATTTTAGGTGACATAAAAGTGTTTCATTAGTTTCTCATCAGCAGCTCTATTTTGAACTGTACTTTCTGGTCATACAATATATTTCATTAAACCAATCTAAATTAATTTAGTTGATTAAATGTTTACACTTTCAACATAAAAGTAGAGCATTTTACCCAAATGATAAATTGTTAATGCTAAAATAATCAACATTTTAAAAATACTGACCAATTCCTGTTGCCACTTTTCCAATTCCAGTGGAGGTGCCTTGGCTTGCTCAATGACATGATAAGATGCTTTAGGAGCTCCATAAATATGAGAATGATCACCATTTATACCACCAGATTTTGAGAGAAGGGTCTGAAACATATATCAACAATGAACGTGCATGTTAAATGTATATACATAGCACACACATTAAAGATATACTATAGGTTTATATGTTTGTTACTGATCTTCTTATATTTATTCATAACAAGCTCAATAACTAATGATAATGATATAACTTTATATATTATATTATTAATATAACAAATTATCAAACTATTTCCACAAGTTATTCCTTCTGTTACAACATCATCTCTGCACCATTTCCAGAACTTTCCTAAGAGCTTTACAAGAGAGTTTTAGTTTTGATAAAGAGATCAGGACAGAAAAACAATGTCGCACAAATGAAATTCTGCTGATAAAATGAGTGGAAGCAACATTAATTGTTACCATATGAAGCCATTAAAATATGTAATTAAACAAAACTCGATATTTATTGATTTATGATGACTAAATTTATTTCTATTTTCAGTGTATTCTGTTCTACAAGACGAGACATATATTTAGTGATAAACTAAACCTATCTGTATGTCCTTCATGTTTAGAAACTTAAGGGCAGAAGGCTTTGCCAGAATCAACGAATGGAGCGCCAATGGAGGAAGACAAAGAATGAATCCAACTGAGTAAGAGCCTCTGTCAGACCTATGTCATGACAATAAAGGTGGCAAAATGTTGCTATTTCTCCATATTTATTGCATCTTCTGATATCAGCCAGCAGCCCTATTTAGAGTAACCCGCTTCATATTCAGGACAGGCTGGGCCTCAGGTTCATCTGCAGGACCATGATAAGAAATATTCATGCAATCTTGCAGACAGCGTCAATCAGATTTACTTTGAGTTGGACACTGATTGGGCAAGTCCAACCCAGTTGTAATATTATCTAAACCAGTGGTTCTCAACCTTCCTAATGCCGCGACCCATTAATACAGTTCCTCATGTTGTGGTGACCCCCAACCAGGGGGGTCTGTGGGCGTGGTTTATTTTGTGGGCGTGGCTTGGAGGTCATGTGACTGGGTGGGCATGGCTATGTGTATAGGGACTACTCAGAGGGCTGAAAAAAGTCATTTCTGACAGATCCTCGCACTTTTGACTGGTCCTCACACTTATGACCATGTTCACATTTATGCCCGTGCAGCATTCTTAACAACCGTGTCACTCATTTCACAACTGCTTCTCTTCACCATGGTGACAAGCTAGGGCAAAAACGTAAAATGTGAGGACAGTCGTAAGTTCGAGGACTGGTCAAAAGTGCGAGGACCAGTCAGAAATAACTTTTTCAGCCCTCTGAGTAGTCCATATGCATAAAAGGATACAGCAATAGAGAGGGATGAAGGAAGGGAAGGGAAATTAGAGTAGGAGGGAGGGTAAGAGAGGGAGGAAGAGAGGAGGAGAAGGAGAAAGGAAGAGGAAGTAGGGAGGAGAAGAAGAGGGGGAGAAAGAGAAAGTAAGAAGGAAAGAAAAGAGAGAGGTGGTAGGTTTGAGGAGAAAGATTGCTGTACAATAAAAAAGATGAAAGGGAAGAAAACCAACCCCAAACAAATATAAAGATATTAAGATAAAGAATGAATTGTTAAACTTTAAAGAATAAAAGAGAACAAATATGAATAAATAACAATAATTAGAAACACACATACAAACATACAATGTATTTTCTTTGAACAGAGTATTTGGCCGGTTCACAAATTTAGTCATTTCAATTAAATTTACAATTTCTATATTTCCTTTTTGCCATATTTATTCCTCATCCAGTTTTGTAAAAAACCAATATTACCCTTCATCCTCATCTCTAATCTTAATCAAATTCAATTTTTCCCTTCTATTCTATATTATACCCCTTCCCGTTGTCATCTATTTTTATATCCATTCTCACATTGGTTAATTATGTAATATTATAATTGTTTAATATAAATTCAACATTTTAATATAAATCAATTAATTATATAACTACCTTTTTGTATATTAATCAATATGAACATGAATATTCCAATTATTTCCATGCAATCCAATTTCTTACAAATCAATTAATTATATTTACCAATAATAATAAACCAAATAATTTCCCCCATATATTCCTCCAAACCACAACTTAACCATTTCTGCTTTCAGAAATATACAATTAATACTATCTCAATTATTACAATTCCCTAATTAAATAGAGCTTTTTTTCTTTTGTGTTTTAAAATCTTGAACTCTCCTCTTTTTCCCTAAATTTCCCACTGTTTGCACCTACCTTTTTTGGTGAGGAAAAAGAAAAGAAATCTGCCTGCCTAATTTTCCAACCTTGCAGCAACAGCAAAGCAGTTTCAGTTTCGTTTTTCAGCATAGCTAGGGGAAAAAAAATCTGCTCCAGGACTCTTTGCAAGGAAGCAGCAGAGCCCTGAGCAAAACAGCTGAGACAAATCAGCTGAGAGTCGGGAGCCGATCTAATCAAGGGCTAATTAGCCTATGCTGAAGCTCCGCGGGCCAATAAAATTACAAAAAAACACCGAACCATTTGTTAAATTGCTGGCTCGCCCGCCCCTCGCCCACCACTATTTATTGGCAATAAATAGTGGTGCGGAGGGGCGAGGCAAGCCAGCAATTTAACAAACGGTTCCGGCAGAATCCCACCACTGGCTATAGGGCAGCCCTTTGAAGCCCTGCAGCAAGAATTTAAACAGTTTTTTTTCCTCTAGCCATCAGCTGGGACTCAGGAGGCAGCAATAGATTGGGGGTGGGCGGGGTAAGCGAACGGCCGGCGATCCAACAGAGCAGAGAGTGAGGGTGAGTGAAGGCATGGGGGGGAGTGAGAGAGGGCTTTGGCGACCCCTGTGAAATGGCCGTTCGACCCCCAAAGGGGTCACGACCCCCAGGTTGAGAACCGCTGATCTAAACTGAGCTTGATTCTGTTAGGTCTGAGGATGTGGTTAAAGTCCTTCTGTCTGTTAGTTTAGCCATCTTTATGTTAGATCCTGGCCCCTCGTTCAAACAGAAACTAGATAGCCCTTCATCCAAAATATTTCAACAGATCTTGCCCAAAGCAAGGGTATGGATTACTGAGGTTCCTTCAAGTTATTATGATTTTATAAAAAGACAAAATATTAAATTATGCAAATTGTGTACTATGCTGTGTGCAATACAGATCTATCTCTCTGTTTATATATCTGGTAACATAAGCTGCATATATGTGACATATTTTGATGCATTATTACATTTCCTACAGATTTCTTATTAAATAAAATTTTAAGACTACATTTTTATTTATATTTGACATTTTAAATTCCATAGAACTCACTGAGGCATTGATGACAGTTTGCTCTCTCAAGATCCGCTCTGTTTCCATTTTCAGATCATTTTGTAGCTTCTCATTTTCAACTACAACAACTTGTATACGTGCTTTCAATTCAGATATTTCTTCCTAGAAAGTTAAGTAATTATTAATGTAATTATTTAAAAATGGAATCAATCCTCTTCACAAACAAAATGACAGTAGTGTAATTAACATTCAATTTTGCATAAAATCTTACATCAATGGAAGCATAGCTAAATTTAGTGACATATCAAACAACAGAAAAGGATTTCTTGCAAGTTCTAGCATGCTTGAAATAATATGCTACTGGAATACAAAATTCATTTAACAACTGTCTCGCTTAGCAACAGAAATGTTGGGCTCAATTGTGGCTATAAGTCAAGGATTATCTATAATTTTTTGTTATTTATTGTTCAAATTCTCATGTTTTTAATATGGTATTACAGTAGAGACAGTTATTTCCTATTTCAGGTACATCTAAAGCTGTTGGCTAAAATAAACTTTTCACCAATAAAAATAAAATGAAATGCTTTCTTTTCTATTACTAAAAATTATCTCTGTTTTGAATATAATATACAGAATTGTGGGGTTAAAACTTCAAATGTTAATGGCAGATGAATAAAGCTGCCTTGAAAGAACAGGTACGATACCTTGCAAAACTTGACTTCAGCTTCTAAATGATTAATATATTGAGACTGATCATTAATGATGGGAACAAGTTCAGAAAGGGCAGGCAAACTGTGATCAGTAGCTTTGGATGTTCTCTAGAGGAAATAAAAGGCAACAACACCAGAATTACATGTTTCAGATAAAATTCTTTCCAAACTGTTTCATATTAGAATAGCATTTTAACGTAGAATAATTTACATTAAGAAATCTATCAAATGGGTTCCCTTCAGTAATAGGATGCTGATTGCTCAGAAGGAATAGGAGGCCATTTCAAAGTAGATTGAGGTCTTCCTGAGTGGACGGATATAGGAAAAGGATGAAAGAAAGCTTGAGGAAGCAAATCCTGACTTTCTGCTACAAATGTCTGTTAGCAGAAGATTCCTATTTTCCACTCAAAGAAAGCCTCTAAAGCAGATAGAATGTAAACACTGCTGCTTTGTATTTTTTTTAATTTTAATTAAGCATTCAATGTTCGTGTACTTCATGTACCTGCATATGCACTGTACTTTTACAATTAAGCATGATAGATAAAAGTTGATTTATTTTAATTTATTACCTGACATATATCATGTTTAATCCAAACAGAGGTACATATGCATGTACAGACAATGCACAAGCATTGATATGTATGTAAGATGGAATAAATAAATATAAATAAAGGACTCTTGGACTACTCTTTGTTGATAGACTGAACTATTTGAGTTGATAACAAACTGGGCTTTCTGATAAACATCTTGGGACCAACTATTGAAAAACCATCTTGATGTCGATTTCTGTGAATACATCCATCCCAACTTCTAATCTCCTTTTTTTTTAAAATCTAATTTTAATCTATTTTTTCTCAACTGGAATACTAAACTGCCATCAGAAAAGAATCAGGGCATATTTATGGTGGTCTTCATGTTTTCAGATGGCCTCCCTAAGATGTTTGCTCGCTTATTTATTTTTATTTTTTTAATTATTTATTTATATTCAGTCAGTCAGTCAGTCAGTCAGTCAGTCAGTCATTCAACTTATGCCTCACCAAAATCCAGCAACCCTCAGATACTTTAAAACAGACATGGTATAGTTAAAATGACACAGTTAAATTAAAACCCTTCCAACTAAACGAACAAATTTAAACATTAAAACAGTAACATTTTTTTATTTGCAAACTGCCCAGAGTCAGATGTAGAAATCTGACAAATAAATACAGTAATACATGCATAAACAATGAATTAAAAGCAACGATAGAGTAAGAGATGGTGCAGTCCTAAGGCTAAGAAAAATATATCTTATATAAGTCTACTCTTGATGTTTTCTAAAGACCAAGAAAGAGGAGGCTAACTTGATCTCTACCAAAAGTCTACTCCCAAGACCCACCACTGCCTTTCTAGCTTTGGCTGCTTTTGCTTCTCAAAAGTGGGGCTTTGAGTAGTTTCTCAGACTAATCAGTCAGCCAATTCAGTTGGAGAGTAGATACCCTGTAGCTACCCAGATGCTGAGCCATAAAGAGCTTTATAAGTCAAGTCCATTATTTCTTGAAAGCAATCAGTGCACAGGCTTCAGAATTGGTATTACATACACACAGCACATAGGCTGATGAATGTTGCTATAGTTTCTGAGAAGTCTTTAAGAACTACTCCATACAAAGTGTGTTGCAGTAGTTCAACCAGATGGTAATGAAAGGATGACTTGTATAACTAATTTCTACTGCATCATATAAATTGCAATTGGTCCACCAGCTGAAGCCAGGCAAAAGCTCCTCTAGGCATGCGTCCATCTGCTCTTCGACCAAGAACTTATTTTTTGTGTGTGTGTGTGTGTGTCCAGATCAAACCTTAAGCTGCCAAAATGAGGCCACCTTTTTGGCTTTATCATTAGCCAGAAACAAATCACTTTCAGTGCATTCTACTGGTAATATTCGACAGACCAACAAAAGGGCCGGGCTCTTTATTTTTCCACATTCACACAGCATCTGGTTATCCGCTAGCAACCCCCATTTCAGCATATTGGTTTTACACTTAGGCACTCCCACCCCCAACCTATTCAATGTCCTCCAAGTGACACAGAGGAGATCAGATTGTGGGATTATTCCTTGTGCCATTAATTCTTTCCTTCATTTCTAATTCATTTTTGCTCCTGTGTCTTCAAGAATATTTGTTTTTGCCATAAAACTCTTCCTAGATCTAAATTGACAGGTTTGGGGCATGTATCCATTCAAAGGATGCTGATCATTCTCTTGTTTTGCTTCTCTCGGCATCTGCTGCTAGTTGTCTCCTAATCCTAGGTGGAGGAATACCAGCAACAGTGGTTCCATTTTACTTAGATTCAACTTCAGCCTACTCTGTTCTATTTTACAGCCTCCAAGCCCAGAATAGGGCAGTGACAGCATACTATATACTCTACAGCTGATGATTTAAAGTTAGTTATGATTGGAGTATAGATAATACCACACCTTAAACTAACGTATCCCCACTTTTAACATCATATGATGTTAAAAGAGCAGGAGAGAAAGGACTGATCTGCACAGCAACGGACATTCCAGGGACTACTGGATGATCCCTCACCTTCTACTACCTCAGACTAAAAACCATCCACTTAGGAAGAAAAAGCTACTACACAATGGGGTCTCCAATGGTCCAATAAGATACCATGATTAAAAGGTCATGTTTATGATCTTTATTCATTTTAATCAAAAGGCCTACCAGTTTCTTTTAAAAAAGCATATCCTTTGCATTTTGGATATATAAGCTATTCAAATATATTACAACTGTAAAAAAACCAAACACCTGGTATATAAAAGAATAATATGGATCCAGAATACTAAACCTATTTAAAGAAACAATGAAATGGCACTAATTTCAATGTTTGCAAAAACCGGAAAAATATAACTGGGAGGGATCGTAGCTATTTTCCCTCAGAACAAATAGCCATACTGATCACCGAAAGAAAGAAATGTGACATTAAACTATCCTGACAGTTTATTTATTTATTAAATTTATTTGCCACCCATCTCGCCACAAGGTGACTCTGGGCAGCTTACAGTAATAATAATATTAAGAGTACATTAAAAGTGGTAAAACTATAACAATAAGAATAGAAAATAATTAAAAGAATACAAAATTATAATTAAAAGATGGGAGGGGAAGAAGCAAGATGAGTAGAGGGGCAGATGGGATCTACTATTAGTCCATCAATCACCTCCAAAATGGTACTCTCCCCCTCTTTGGAACTCCAGGCCAATTGACAGAGCCAGATTTTCCAGGTCAGGATAGCGGGACCAATCTCAACCCAGGGGCAAGATGTTCCAAAGGGCTGAGACCACAGCAAAGCTCTTTTCCTTGACCCCGCCAGCTGGAATTCCTTGACTGACAGAATCTGTGGCATGTCTCCTCTGCCAGTATGAGTGGGACAAGTCTATCCCATGGATGAGATGGTTCCTCAAGCAACCTGAATCATACCATGTAGGGCTTTATAGGTAATAACCAACACCTTAAATTGCATCTGCAGTCAGTGTAGCTCGCAGACAGAGGTGTAACATGGACCACTTTGGGGGGTCCAAATACTGCATTGCATTCATCACCAGTTGAAGCAGCTGATGATGCTACCTAGTTTGGGTAATGAAATGGCTACAAGAAAACAACCAAACTCAGAGAGCACCAATACCCCTCATTTCAACTGTGAACTACAAATATTCTCTATCAGTATTGTGACACGTTTTCATCAGAGTTTCATCTTTATAAAAATATTTCATATTTTATTTCGCTATCAAGATACCATTCTCTACATTAAATCAGGGGCTCAGAAGGCATATGGGTTTCCCCTCTGGATTGAAGGACTACAAAGGGGGATGGGAGATAGAAGCAAGCATTTTCTGTGATGGCCCCAGTGCTATGGGATATGCTATCCTTTGAAATTCCTAGAATCCCCACATTCGTATCATTTTGAAAGACCTGGCTCTTTACCAGGGCATTAGGAATGTTTGTTTGTTTGCTCTGAAGTGTTTTAATGAGATGTTTCAAGTTTAACTTCATGATTTATGTTGCAAGGCTTTTATATACTTCTAAGTTGCCCAGAATCTTGGAACCAGGCAAATTATAAATTTTAGTAAGTGAATGAATGCCCAAGTAACACTGTTTACAAAATATATGGTACTTGCTATGTTAAGATATTTTGAACCATTCAATGCTGTGGGATAAATACTGGTTGGGTCCAGGAAAAGAGCCTTTTCTTCTGTGGTCCCCACGCTTTGGAATATTCTCCCAACAGAGATGAGATCTGTCTCCACACTCCTCTGGAACAGTCTAAAATTTGGCTCTGCCACTTGCCCTGAGGCCATGACAGGAGCCTGCTACAATGGGATGACTGAGGGGATAAAGAAAATTCTTGCTCCCAGGCTATCCATCATCTTGGCCTTTAATTTTTAATCTTTTTATTCAAATTTTAATTGTTTTTAGCACTTTGTAACTTTTTATTTTATTGTAAGTCACTCGCTGTATTAGTGAGATGGCCTGTATAGAAATTTAATGAATAAATAAAATTGATTCATGATGAACAATCTCTCATATCCTTTTGAACTCACTTCCTCTCTATAATCTTAAATAGTCTTTAGACTCCTTAAAATTTTATATTAAAATTCCACTTTTTCAAGAGACCTTTTAATGCTTTTTCCTTCTGTCTAATAACTTCTAACTGGGGAATATTTTTAATTAGCTTCCATCAAAGCATATAAATTGGTAGTGCTCAATAAATAAATAAAATCTTAATATGACAAAACCCTTCATCAGTTTAAAAAGAGTTGAAGAAATGTTGTTGTCTTTATCCTCTCCATACATTTAGCAGAAAAAGACAATGAACAAATAACAGGGAATATTTACTATCAAATAAAGCACATATTTATATGCTTTTATGTCCAGTTATGGTTTTGATAAACTTGATTTGCAGGTTTCCAGAAGAAAAACCACTCAGAAGAAAAATTATTTGACATGTGACTTGTCAGAAGTGATCAATGGATTTAATAATTATCTTTTCCTTCAAGTAGAAGTTTCAAAACTTTTACACACATGTGCAAAATAGCAATAGGAATAGCACTTAGACTTATATACCACTCCATAGTGCTTTACAGTACTCTCTGAGGGGTTTACAAATGTCAGCATATTGCCCCCAACTATCTGGGTCCTCATTTTATCAACCTCAGAAAGATGGAAAGCTAAGTCAGTCTTGAGCCACAGCAGCATTGAACTCCGGGCTGTGGGCAGAGTTAGCCTGCATTATTGCATTCTAACCACTGCACTAACACAGCTCAAAATCAATATGTGGTATATATAAAGACACTTGCAGGAAATTCAGAAACATATCTCCACTGTTACACTAAAAGGATCATAACGCGCTTGCAAATAAATTCAGACCTTTCTCTTCAATCTCATCCTTATGCTTTGCCTTGTCATGTCATTCACAATTCATTAGATATATAATGCTGAACTAACAATAGGTAGCTTAAAATAAATACAAAAGCTTATATATAAGCTAGCCTACTAATGCTTTGTTAAGTAACTACATAACTCATCAAATGAGACAACATAAATACTACTTAGATACTGTTCTGTAAACAGAGATGTAATTATTTGGTCATGTAACAAGAGATAAAAAGAGGATAATACTTACTGTGGGTGACATTCCTCTCTTCTTTGAAGGTGATATTTCACTCCCCTTTTCTTCTTGTTGACGTAATAATGCTTTAAGCTGATTAACTATAACACAATAGTAAAACATATTTTACCTAAGATAATAATTCTAGTTTGAAAAAAAAAATCAAATGGAAAATTTTAAACCTGCATGGCTGTACTGTAGCTCCTGCCAAGCGTTATCTTCAGTCACTTCTTGGCCCGAATTAGGAAATAACCGATCCAACGTAGCTGCACTTTCGCCTATGGCCAGATCTTTTTCATGGAAGACATATTTCAATTGATCAAGGCTTTTACTAGCACGATCTAAAAATAATAATTTTGAAAGTTCACTGTGATTAAAAGTTTCTTTGTGACTCGGTAAGAAATACAGATAAGATGTATTATCAAGATTTTTATACCTATAGAAACTGAATAAGGAGAAATTCAAAGACATAAGTTAGTTTGCTTACTGAATATATTTTAACTGGAGAGATAATTCATAGGAGCAAAGAAAGAATAGAACAAGGACACTAATATATATATTATAAACGAGCAGATCAGAGCCATCTATGCCAGTGAGACCTAAAAAACTACTACAAGAATTATTCATTAAGATCAGTGGTGGGTTCCTCCCGGTTCGGCCCGGTTCAGTCGAGCCGGTAGCGGTGACGATGTGATGTCACCGAACCGGTTCTCTTTGTCTGGGAGCTGGGCCCTCCAGCCCGCTCCTTTATTTCGAAGCGCGTGCATGAAGAGAACCAGTAGTAACGCTGGTTGGAACCCACCACTGATTAAGATCTACGTCTTCCAACAACATTGTTTCAGGAGGATTCTTTGATCTCATATTGCGACCATGTTACAAACAAGGAAGTTCTATAAAGAAGTAATTCCTGAAGACTCTCTGAGATAGTGACAGAACGAAAAATGTACTTTGCTGGAAATGTGTTCCAGCAAAATCAATTGATGTGTGTATATGTCTGACTTTATGGGGAGGATTGTTTATTTCCAATTTCAGGGTTATTTTCAGCTCTAATATTTTAATTAAGGTACCATATTTTTCGGAGTATAAGATGCACCTTTTCCCACAAAAAGAGGGTGAAAATCTGGATGCATCTTATACTCCGAATGTAGCCCCGCCCAGCCTCTGAAATGGAGCGTCAGAAAAAAAGCCTCTGAAATGAAGCTTCAGAAAATAAGCCTCTGAAATGAAGCTTCAGAAAAAAAAGCCTCTGAAACGGAGCTTCAGAAAAAAAAAGCCTCTGAAACGAAGCTTCAGAAAAAGCAAGGCGCAGAGCTCACAACCAACAAAACTGTTGCTAAAGTTCACCTCTGGGAACAGCTGATTGGGAGTATTCTGGGAGGCCGATCCACCTGCCAATCAACTTTTTTCTTATTTTCCTCCCCCAAAACTAAGGTGCGTCTTATACTCTGGTGCATCTTATAGTCCGAAAAATATGGTTGTCTTTGACTTATGATCATAATTGAGCCTGGCAAACATGGTTATAAGTTGTAACAATTGTAAAGTAGTCATCAAATGGCCATTATTTATTTATTATTTGAACTTGTGGACCATAGTGGATTTTATGACCTTTTTTTTTGCAGTGGTCATTAAGCAAATATAATGGTTGTTAAAGCAACACTTTGTTTGCAAGGGGTGCTTTTTCTGGAAACCAGAAATAAAGGCTGGTTTCTAGAAAACAACAACATAAATTGCAGTCATGATAAAATGTGGACCAGTTACTGAGTGCCCAAAGTGCAGTCACGTGACCATGGAGGGGGAGCAGATGTTGCAGCGTTGGAACTGGGGTGTAAGTAGCTTTTGAGGATCCATTGTAACTTCAGTCACTAACCAGCTGGTCATAAATTGAAGATTATCTATAGATTATAAGATCTATGTTAAGAATTAATATCCGTTTGACTTCACTGGACAACTTGCCTAACTTCCACACACATATTTAGAAAATATGAGGTCCTTGAAGGCACTGACTCAAGAGGACATTGCCATTTGATTCTTGGAGCAACTACATACCGGTACATAAATTTGTATAAGAATACAGGAATGTAAAGACCACTTTCACCTCGCTTATAAATTACTTTATGGACTTAAAAAAAGAAAAAATGGGACTTATACTAATATCCAATAGAAGAGAATATATAAAGTTGCACTGTCACCAGTGGGAAAATATATAAAGTTGCACCTATTAATGCCAGGTCAATCTGCAATAAGGCCTCTCTTATCAGTGATTTAATCGTTGCTGAGTGGACTGACTTGGCATGTATTACCAAAACCCTGGCTGGGTCTGGAAATGGAGATACTTTTTCAGAGATATGACTAATGGGGCTTCAGGTGTGGAACCAACTCAGATTTTGGACAAAGGTGATGTTATGGTAATTGTCATACTTTATGGCTTTCAGTGGCATTGTACTACAGATCACCAGATGTGAAATCCTGTTCATTAAATTGGGCTCTAGGGATCAGTTGGCACTATTGCTGTTATATCAACCTCTGTCTTGCATAGCAACCTCCCTATCTGAGCTTCTTGGTTCCATTTCTGTGCTGGTAGGAGAGTTCTCCAGGATTATGGTTCTGCGGGACTTTAATCTGCCCTTTCTAGGAATGAGTTCTGAGGTGGCTCGGATGTGCATGGCCACCCTGACACCCACGGGCCCATCCCAGTTTATCTAGAGTCCGACATGGGACAGTGATTACGCTCCAGATCCAGTGATCCTAATGTAATCTGAAATTGAGGGAGCTCTTGGTGTCATGCCCTGGTTTCTATGGGATTCTCTAGTGCCACTTTCCACTTGAGGGAGACTGAAACCATTAGATCACTCTACCGCTGGCAAATTTATTTATTTTTATTTATTTTATTTTATTTTTCAAACTTCTATACCGCCCTTCTCCTTTCGGACTCAGGGCGGTGAACAGCCAAGATAAAAAACATTTATACATAAAAATTAAAAATAGATTTAAAATAATTAAATAAATTTGACCCGTAATTTAAATTTATCAATTTAAAATCCATATCAAATTTTAAAACCAACCATAAAATCAGGAAAGTCCGGCTAACAGAAAAAAATAGGTTTTTAGGGCCCGACGAAAAGTCCGAAGTCGAAGATCACTCGTATCTCTGGGGGTAGATTGTTCCAAAGGGTAGGTGCCACCACAGAGAAGGCTCTCCCCCTGGGGGTCGCCAGCCGACATTGTCTGGTCGATGGCACCCTGAGGAGGCCCTCTCTGTGGGAGCGAACTGGCCGGTGGGAGGCAATTGGTGGCAGAAGGCGATCCCGTAAGTACCCCGACCCTAAGCCATGGAGCACTTTAAAGGTGATCACCAATACCTTGAAGCACACCCGGAAGTCTACCGGAAGCCAATGCAGCTCGCGCAGGAGAGGAGTCACATGGGAGCGCCCCGTCGCTCCCATAATCCCCCGCGCGGCCGCATTCTGTACCAGTTGGAGCCTCCGGGTGTACCCCAAATGATGAACCCTGATACATTTCAGAAGGAGCTGGGGGTTCTTTCTGTTGTTCTGATGCATAGTTCATTCAAAGTTTTGGTTGTCACTTGGGACAATGGGTGACTGAGGTGCTGCATCAAATCATACCCGTGTGAATTCTCCCCTCTCTGGGATCCTACTATTCTCCATGATTTCCAGAGGAACTTGAGGGAGATGACACAAAAGAGATATATATAGAACATAATTGATGCTCAATTAAGGACAAATTCAATAAAAACACTATTAAGGTACTGATAAGGTAAGGTAAGGGCAGCAAAACAGTAAAGAAGCAATACTTATCCACCCTTACTGCATTTCATTAGCATCCCACAACTCTGTTTCAGGTGATGTGAGTCATCTTAGGTAAAGAGGGCCCTGGGAACCTCTGCAAAGATGCTTAGAGGAATTTGCTCAGCATGTCAGACAAGATCACTTGGATTCATCTTTAGTTAAGACACTGCCTTGGTTGCAAGTCTCAAGGAGAGAACCAGGGTTGAGTCTTGCCCAGGTATTTGGGAATGATTTTAACCTTGAGGAAGTGGACAGGTCCTTAGGATAGTGAGCTCAGTCACCTGCTCTTTAGATCCATACCTTTCCTGGCTTGTGAAAGGATTAGAGGGGAAGTTATTGGGTATTAATTAACAGTGGTTAATTTGTCTTTGAATGATGGAATTTCTTCCTTTACCTTTTAAAGAGGATTTCTCAAGAAACTATTGCTGGATCCTACAATACTGAACAATTTTCATCCAGTATCCCTTTTTGATGGATGGGGTGGCACTGCTCAATCCTCAGTCTTCCTACATCAGGGGTGTCAAACTGGCGGCCCGCAGGCATCACATGCAGGCCACACCCACCCCAGCTCCGCAAATGGGAAAAACGTCGTGAAACATCATGTGACAGCAACGTTACACAGCGAGTTTGACACACGTGTCCTACACTCACAATTTCTTCTCAAGGAGTAGATGGCAAATGTGACAGAGACTCTGCACAGCTTTGCATTGTTCACAGTTGCACTATTCTCTGTTTTAATTATATATTTTGTAACGACTGTTTATATATACATATATTTAAATTATTGTTGTACACCACCCAGAGTCCATTTTGTGAGATGGGTGTCCATGTAAGATTCTTAATGAGGTATTATTTGCGTAAACTGAACACATAATTCAGCTCTTAAGAAAAATCTTATGAAAAAAATGTTACATGGTCAAAGGAATATACCTCACTCTCCATAGGAAATTTTAGTTTAGCTTTAAGACAAGCTACAAGTCTGAATTAATGAATATCTACATATTAGGGCAGTGCACACTTAGGGCAGCCTGAAAAGAGGGGCTCTTTCATTAATAACAGGGAGGCGCTATTCATTAAAGCAGATTTATTTAACATTTAACTAAGACATTATTACGTTCTCTACATTGTACAACATAGAGTAAGTGTATATATGTAAGCAAAAAGCAGTATATGCCAGATGCCATTTGAATTTCCAATAACTATGCTAGACCCAATAATGCCCTCAATCACATTTGATCCTTTTGATTCCACAGTCGAGTAGCATTTTGCTTAAGATCTTACAAAATATTGAGTTATCTATGGAGAAATGCCAAAAGAACAGAAATTCTCCATCATATAAAAAAGCTGATTGCTAAGCTGAAGTGATTATCACTAAGCCAAAATTTACATACTTTGTGCAGGTGATGTGAATAAAGAGTAGAAAAAATTATGATGCTTGTCATAATTGAGTGCAAACAAGGGATAATAAAATGGATGGATCAAGAGATTATTCAAGTGTCTTTGGTGGGGCTACAGTTCAAGATACACTACAAGATTTAAGGGTATATCTGCAGTTATCAAGAGTTGAATCTACTGGTAATTAGCACCTAGTTAATTGTACCTTCTCCTTTATCTAGTTTGAGCTTTAACGTATTTGTCCTAATCTCTTCAATTACTACCATCAATATTTCCACTGATTTAACTTACGTCTGATGAAAAAAAGAAATAATGCTACTAAGACTATAATTTACCTGTGTAGAAAAAATAATTTTGCCTTTTTATACAGATGTCAAACGTTGACGTTACCTATTGCTTTCTGGAACTCTTCAAGCTGACCACAACTAGTAAATATTGACCAACCAAAACACTCTGTCCCACAAATTAGTGACTTAAGTTCACACATCACGTTAAGCCATAACATGGCTTGCTCCGTTTTGGGCTAATAATGGTTGGAAGCAATTGAGTTTATCCTCCCATGCAATTCCTGCTATTTCGACTTTCTCCGTCAACCATGACATAATTCAACGAATTCCCGGTATTTGAAACCTGTCAGTCACCCTATCTAAGACCACTTATACAAAAAGATGTCAAATCATTCACTAGAACCAGCAAGACATGTTGTTCTTGCCCTTCTCCTGAACAACTCCTTTCTCAGGCTGATCAGCGGAGTTTTGAAATTAGACTAAGAATGATAAAAAAATAAAATAAAATAAATTCATTTCAGAACGTCTGTCATCGAGCACATTCATCTGCCAGAGTTTTACACTTCACCCCGTCGGGCAAATCAAGGGATGGGAAGATCACGAATGGGGAAGACCTCCTGCTTTTGAAGCCGTCGCCACCAAATTTTTTTTCCAGTAAGCCTACGATCTCTCCCCAAGACCTAGCTAAGAAGCGGCTCCGGAAAAGGCCAGTTAACAAAGCGATCAAGGTCGAGGAGCCCAAATTCAAACGGACATGGAAACTGCCCGCCCGTCTTCTCTTCGTCCTCACCGCGTAAGCCTCGGTGATACCGCTCCAGGGACTGCGCCAAGTCCGATTCTCCCGTGGCTTCCCTCACGGGATCCAGTGAATCCGGAGACCCGCTCCAACCGGGGCCCGGGCTGCACGCCGCAACTCTTCCGGCTATACCGACCGCTTCTGAGACTCCCTCCATTGGGACGCGTGGGAAGTATAACCTCCCCTTCCCCCCCCCCTTCCCGGCTAGGCTTTCTTCGTGGGCTGTCGGTCTCTGTAGTTCCAACGGCGTCCTTTCGCAGCGCACGCAACAGCCCCGGTGACTAAGAAGCAACTACAAGCCCCAGGGACAGCGCGGTGGGGTGGGGGGCGGGGGCGGAGGAGGTTCCGATGAATCTTGCGAAGCGGTTCGTTGCTAGGACAACCGAGAAACGGCGCTTCCCCGAGTCCCGCTTCGAAGACCGCTTTTATGCCCGCAGATAATCAAGTGACGTGTGACGCGGGGCACGCGCTGCCTCCGAACGTAAAAGAAGACAGAAGGCTTCCTCTCTCGCCCGAAATGCAACACGCCGTAACGGTCCTCTATGTCGAGGAAGTCTTTGCCGCGCTGCTTTCTGGGAATTGTGGTTTGGTGCAAGAACAATGTCCATACGGTGGGTTTGCTTGGCTCTGCGAGGGTGCCAGCCAGGGCTATTATATACAGAAGACGGTTTTATTCTGTGGGAGGGGTGAAGGCACTTTTTATTTGCTTTAAAGTGAGCGCGTTTTTTTTTTTTTTCATTCTTATCCCGGACATAGATGAGAGGAACAAAGCATTTTCATAGGAGAAGCTATATTTGTCCTTTTCATATTCCGCAAGGAAGCGACCCCAGTTCCCCCCAAAAAGATGATATCGTTACACTTTTCGAAACCTTCACTAGTTCGTGCCATCAAAAGAAAAAAACACAAGACATAAGTAACAATACCCAAATTCCAGCTTCTTCAGTCTGGAAAACGACGCCTGCGCGGCACGAATCGGCTGCTTCGCGTTCTTGCACGCGCCTGCGCACTGGCTTCGTCCTGAGGCAAATCCATTCTTTCTTCTCTTCCCCCCCTCCCCTTCCCTCCCCTCCCTCCGCTTGTATGTCGCTCCCTGGGACGGCGCCTGCGCAGTAACTTCCCTGTGTTCCGCGCCGTTAGCCGCTTTATAGTAGGAATAACGTTGAAGCGGTTGCTACAGGCGGAACAACGTAGGTTGGCGGAGGGTCAGCGATCGCCCTTGACTTTCCCCTCCGCCCCGCGCGCCCTTGTTGTGGGAGAAGATGGTGGATCAGTGAGCCGGCACTTTCAGGCTTCCTCAAAGGGAGTGAGTAAGTGATGCTGCGGGAACCTTTGCCGGGGAGGGGAGGAGAGAGGAAGGGAAGGGGTGACTTTGCCCGGCAGCGAGCGATCAACCACATAACGGGGCATCGTCTTCTTTTTCTTCGCGGTCCTTTCCTTGGCTTGCCTTCGGCAGCGATTTCGATCCTGGGGCGGATCCACATATAAATTGATGCTCCAATTCATACGAACCAACCATAACGGCTCCTTCTCCCGGCGTACTTTTTATTAGCAGTGTGGCAAGATTACTCCCGCTACGAGGATCGTTTTCCTTGGCGCTTCGTTCCCCCACCCCCCACCCCCTTTTTTGCTATTTCCTGGCCGCGGAAGGCTGTCCCTTTGGGAGTCAATCGAGGCGGTTGCTGCTGCTGCTGCTGCTGCATGAAATATGAGGGGGGATGGTCCAGATTGGATACAGATGGAGCTTACTCGACCATCCGCTTCCTCTTTTTGCCTCTCCTCCCTCCTTCACATGTGAGCCAGTCTTCCCCCGGGGCGCTCCCGCTCTCTCTCTCTCTCTCTCTCGAGTGGCGTGGAGGCTTCCCCACCCTGAGTTCAGGCTTCAGCCCCCGCCCCGCTCCAAGCAGCCCCCCTTGTGGAAAGACGCGGCTTGAGGGGTGAAGGGAGGCGGGTGGCTGCTGTTTTGCTTGGGCGTTTTGTTCTGGCTCGTCGTTTTCCATTTTCCCCCCTCTCTCCCTTCTTTGCAACTGTACCGTTTTCTTCTTTGTTCGGTTTTTTTCCCCCCCCTTTCTCCCCCGATTAGTTTTTTTTTTTTTCCCAACTGTCGGGTTTCTCTTTTCAACGCATACATGGAAGGGCGTGTGAACGTGATTTGGTGTGTGTGTGTGAGAGAGAGAGAAGAGAGAGGAAGATTCTGCTTTCACCCTGCTTTGTAGGTTGAATGTACCTAAAATGATGCATAGCTTTACACCTTAAAAGACATCCCTGTGGGAGAAGCTATGCCGAATCCTTTCCTCCCTCTCTCCCCTTTGATACCATCTGCGTCTGCTTTGTTCTTATAATTTTACCTGTATAAAAGATTCCAGAAGGAAAAGTGTTTTATATGGGTTCTTTGAAATGATTACAGAAATATCTTTTGTCAAAGGTATCTTTTCGAATTGTGTGTTGTGGATGCACATGTAATGTATATGGCTATAGCAGATTTCTACCCGTCAATTTAAAAAATCTTAGCAGGTTTGAAATACACAAGATATTAGGAAAGAGATAGTCCAAAGGAAACAAATGATAGCTGTACAGATGAGTCTTCTTTTGTGATATCATCCACTAATTGTTTGGAACGGATGCTAGAAATGGGGGAAGGGGAGGGTTTCCGTTCATAACTGTACTCTTATATAGGTACTTTTTAATATTTGCATTCCAGCTAATCTACTACATGGCATTGGACAAAATCCTGAGCATCCGAATTAGAAACTGCTTAAATATGAGCTAGGGTTGTTCAGAGCATGGTATTAGTGGGTAAGAAAGCTGAAGGACTTGTGCTACTTGTTAGTGTCTGAAGTAGGATAATTTTAAATAGGTGCTGCCAACACCGCTTTCTATTTCTACTACATTATGCTGCTTCACGTTTAAAACAACATGTCTTCCTTTATTGACTTCTATTTTCAGCAGCAACGGATCTTTTTTAAGAGTCTTAAAAAATAAGTGATATGTGATAAATTTTCAGTTATCACACCCTTGAAGTCTTGTGTGCAAACTCCATGGTATTCTTTCAGTTAAGTTCACTGGCTGGATTCACATGTCATACATAGGTTTGCAAAGTTTCAGAACATTCTGCTAAGCGACATGCAAATCACATAATGGTTTAGGATAATATGTGAAGTTAGGCAATGTTTTACGTTCTTCTTAGTTCGTTGATTTTATACTGTAAATCCTTCTGTAAATATTTGGATGAGATGCTCATAATTATTTAAAACAAATGATAATTATTCTTCATTAGGAAAAGTTCCTATCTTCAACTTAATCTTTTTTTAAAGAATCCAGCCTATTTCATGAATTGTTAATAAAAGTTAAGTGCTGAATAATATTTGATGCTCAAGGGTTTAAGATGCTACAAAGTGTACAAGTTCAAAATTGTCAAACATCTAAAAACTATGATTAAAGGTTAATGGTTTTGTTGAATGGTGCCTCTAAAGTTTGTCATTCAATATGCACATTTACTTCTTCACCTTCATCTACTCATTTTTGGAATTGCAGTGATCAGTGTCCCAGAACTGTACTATATACAAAGGATTTTGTGATATTGATAATAAAGTATCTAGCAGTTAACATTTCAACAATAGTGATTTATAGATTTAGTTATTCACTAATGTGCAAGTACTATTTTAAAAGAAATATAAAAATTGGATTTTTTTATTTAAATTGGATGTTTTTGATTTAAATCGATTTTTTAAAATCAAATTTATTTTAATAAAATGCTTTTGGAGTAAAATCTATCTAAATATAAGTTTTCTATTTAAAATACATTAATAATTTAGTTTATGTAGCATGAGGTTGTATATTCTGCAATATTTACATTTTTAGTAAACTCATTTAATGAATCCAAGCTCTGCAAGTTGAGATAACATGTACTGCATTGATGCATTCAAACAATTTCACAGTAACCATGAGATAAATCATAAAACAAAATTCAAGAATATTCCTTTATCCCATTGTTTTGAAAATCTATGTACACTACAAACTGTATGATTATTTGAAGAGAAATGCATCTGTACCACTAGGCTCTAAGTGTGAGGAAGAAGGGCAAGCAGTAAAAATGAAAGTGAAACCTTCTAAGCAGCTTATAAATATAATATTAAAGAGCACCTGTAATTTCAGATCCATCATGGCAGCGCCTGTTAGCGGGCAACCACTCACCTGCTGCCTGCCACATCCCTTATCTTGTTGTGTCACCGCCGCTTCACCAGCCGTCCAATTAAATTGAATGGGACTCTCGGTGAGTCAACAGCAGGTCAGAGGAGGAGCCACTTCAGAACAGAGATGACAGTTGCTCTTTGAAAATTATTATTTAAATTGAGTTGATTTAAATCAAGCCTTTTTATTAGTGATTTAAATATGATTTAAATCGTGATTTAAATCCACCCTGGCAAATACAAAACCTATATACATTTGATTTATTACAGTGATAGCCATGTGATGTAATCTAATAATGAAATTTTCATTGAATTGTTTAGCAGTTGTAAAAATCATACAAACTATATGCTACTAAATTAGGTTTGCAGATCTTAAAGGAGTCATGAAAAATAGAACCACTTGATAAAGGGGGTTAGAAGAATCACGAAGGTAGCAGGTGTGATAGTCTGCTTTTAAATTAGATCGGTTACTTTTAATTTTTTCATTTTAAAATTACTCTTGAGGAAGAATGTATACTTTATAATTTCTAAAAGGGATGATTGGTAATTTATTATTAATACAGTTATTCTGTAAATAGATACTTAATTTGTAACCTACTGCTAGTGAAATCCAATTGCCTCTTGTACTAAAAAATTATAACAATGTGACAAAGGCTTCAAATTTGAACTGAAATCAACATGTTTGAGGGAGCTTCTTTCACACTTGGAATGATTTTGTTTTAAAATATTTCGCACATGACTAAGAGTCATGTTAGCCTAGACAGAAGAATCAGTGTCCTTTGCTCTTACTATGCTTTCAGTGATGAGCTAAAGCATATATTTTGAAGAAGGTAATCATTGTATACAATATATTTGTATACTTATCTAGCATAGAAGCCAGTTCCGTAGAAAAAGTGATATTTTTGAGTAAACTTTCATGGACTTAATTTGGAACAAAAGTACAAAACTTTCCAGAAAAAAATGTATGTGAGTTAAATAGTGATTAAAAAGTTTCAACATTAGATCAGAAAATAGTGGTATTTGGTTTTGAAGTTATAAGAGCAGTCAAAATATTGCTGTCATTGTAAACATATTACACATAGACACTCATGATGTTTCCTTTCAAGATAAGTTTTGTTAAGAAAAAGAGTAAGAATTAATGAAAAATGGAAAGATGGTAACATTTAGCTTCCTCATCCATTTTTGCATCTTTAATAAATATTTTTCCTTGATACAGATTTCATCTACTTGCTTTGATTTTTAGCCATTCATGTATAATTTGCCTCACAATAAAACTTTGGGCTTTGATACATTACTTGTATTACAAGTATTTGATCCATACTGCGTTTATATTAATATTTATTCTAGATTATTGGATTGTCAGCCCATAATACAGCACAATCTTCATATAAACATATGCATTCATATCCAAACCAACACACTTCTAATACTGCCACAAACATTGCTTATACATTTTAATACCTGAAAAGCCAGGGGACAATATCTACACACTCTGCTCAGTGGTGAAATGTTTGCTGTGTATTCCATTTTTGCTGCTGGTCCCCAAGCAAAAGATAAACTCCAGAGATCCAGATGCAAAGCGTATAGCCATTAACTAAGGTATAAATGGAAAGTAATCAGCTAAGGTTATAATTTTATCATTATCAGAGTCCCTTGGCCAGTAATTGGCTTAATTGACCATGATTTCATCAATAGGAAGAAGATAACCCTACTCTCATTAATAAAATAGTCATAAATTAGCATACTCCAAAGAAAAGTAAAGGAAAAAGGTAACCAAAACAAATGGAATCTGAAGAATAGCATAAAAATCGTTCAAAATGAATATACACTCTTTTATCCAGTTTTAAAATCTTTTTTTTTCAGGGCAGGGTTTTCCCACAGGACCATATTTTGAAAAATCTGGCAGACTGAGGAAAGCCAAAATAGTTGAGAAATGCTAAGTTTCTTGATACAGTGTGTCTGTTGCATCACTTTTGTTTTTATTTCTGGAAGTATAAAAAGCACAATGTGTTTTAACCTTAAATATTAATTACATATTTTTCTGTATCACTAATATTCTAAAAGTAATATACATAATTATTTCAAATAGGTGGGAGGGGGAAAAATCGCATTAGCCTTTTCCAATCCTGATTATGATGGCACAATCCTTGATCCAATCAGTGCTTACTATTTGGTATTAGCATTTGGAAACTTAGAAGTGGGTTGTTGAAAATTTTGCTTGGATACCATCCAAAATATTGTATTCGGCAAAACATGCACTGAAGTATTGTGGTTAGCAATAACCTGTACTTACTTCAGCAAAGTGGTTTGAATATCAGTCTAAACCAGTGATGGCTAACCTTTTCTGGACTGACTAGCCAAAGCACGAGTGTTTGTGTGTGCAAATGTATGCGCACTCGCCCAAACCATCAAAATGAAATGCGCCCCTGAGCATGTGCCCGCCCCACGAATGCACATACAGCCCTGTGCATGTGCCACACCCCTGTGTGCATACGCACCCTGTGCCCCCCGCACATCTGCGGCAGAGACCTGACCAGCTGGCCGGCGGGAGGCATGCGCATGTGCGGCGGAGCTGAATTGGGGCGACGGCTTGTGTGCCCACAGAGAGGATGCTGTGTGCCACTTGTGGCACATGTGCCATAGGTTCACCATCACGGGTCTTAACAATATTAGGCTTTTGGTTTTTTTAATAGTCTGCTGATGTTAGTCCAGTTAATGAAATTGTGGTTTTCTGCAATTTATGTAGTTATTGATAAGCCTGGTGCATATATCTCAGCAGGATTGGTGGTGGTTCCGTCCTCCTAACTCGGAACTGGAAAGAAAACTGAATAAGCATCTCTGCAAGCTCTAAATTTCTGTCAGGTTCTAGACTGGAAACCTGTTTTGATGTTTAGCTCCTAAAATGTTAACTGACATTTGTATTTAACAATACAACTGTTAAATTATATTGCAATTTTTATAAGAAAAACAAATGTTTAGAAACAAATTAAAACAAATAGTAATTTTGAATTAATGAGCACACGAATGTCCATGCAGTAGTATCCACAGCATATTCTCAAAAATTTTAAAATGCCCTCTAACCAAAGAAAAACCCTAGGAAATACAGCATAATATAGCGTTGCAAAGAGAATAACTTTTCATAAATAGCCACATAGTGACAAAATAATTCAATTTATCATTGTACTATATCATTATATTACATTATATATCATATATATTGTGAATTGACATGAAGACTAAAAATAAGGAAACATAATGACCATTTATCTTTCTCAGCTCTTTGTCATATGGTACTCAGTTAATGGGGGAGAAGTGTAGATTTCTAGTTTCTTGTGTTTATAACAATTTAACTAAAATTCTGTGGTTTAGTTCATACACCTTGCCTAACCATGAGTGTTGGCAGATTACAGTTACCATATTTTTCGCACTACAAGACGCACCGGACCATAAGATGCACATTAACTTTAGAGGAGGAAAATATGAAAAAAACCCTGCGTCCCAGCGTCCATCTGGTATTCATCTGGCTAGCATCCTTGCAGCAAACAGTCTGGTCAGCTTCAGCATGTTATTGCAGCCCCAGCATGTGGCTCTTCAGGGCTCCGCTCTGTTACGCCCATCACCGGTCAGCTGAGCTAAGCTGCTGCTGCTGGGGAACGCTGATTGGTGGTTGGATCAGCCTCGCAGAATGCCGCTGATCAGCTGTTGTAAGTGGCGGGGATCGCCATGCCTATTGCCACTGCTGGTGATTGGTGGCGATCGGTAGCAGCAATGCCTGCCACCTAGAACAGTTGATCGGTGATATTCCAGGATGTCGATCCAACCGCCAATCAGGTGCTTTGCAACGAAGGCTCCAACGTTCCCTGGCAGCAATGAGCGGCGCCCATCACCACTGCACCAACCCCTCTCCCCCACGCTGCATTATTCGCTCTGTAAGACGCACAGACATTTCCACCCACTTTTTGGGGTGGGGGGTGTCTTATTGTGCAAAAAATATGGTACTGTTTTCATATAGCACTCTTAAGTTAAAATAAGAACAACTGTATAATGGCTTAGTATAAAGCTTGACTGCAGCCTCTCCAGATATTTGAATATCCATACTAGCTTATAATTGTTGATAGTCCAGTTATAAGAAACTGCTTACTTTGCAAGTGGTGCAAATATATATTTGTTTTAAAATGTATTACAAATGTATCATATTTCTAGTTTGTTTTAGAGAACCAAATGGTATTTGGAGAAATGGAATAAGTTTTTTTTAAGTGCACGTTAACTGAATAATGTAATCTTTATGAATTTAAGCAATAATGCATAGAGATCTTCGTACTTTCATCTGTGAGTCCTTATATCCTCTGACATACTGTGTCTAAAGATAATCAGATTATCAAGTTCAGGTGGTAGAATACAAGAGCTTCTTTTACTTGCTAACAACATTAAAAGGCTAACCACAGAGTAGATCAGAAGGATAAACCAGATAAATCCCAGGAGGAGAGAACTAAATCCTGTTACAAAGGATTCATAGGACATCAGTCAAAAGTACATATGCAGTCTTAAAGCAAAATGGCTACTCTAACTTTAAGAACAAAACTGAACATTGTAGTAGTTTTATTCACAAATTGATCCATTCCCATCAAAGGAATTTCTCTCCCCCCCCCCCGTTTACCCCCCCCCCCGCAATATATGATTTCTTAGTTGAGTGAATGACGTAGAAAATCTAGAATGGAGTCAGAAATTGCAAAATCCTAATTCAGACTTGATATGCTATACCTAGAATGGATCTTTGGCATATACTTTACTGCTTTTAATTACCAGATCTGATGTAACCCTGTTTTTACACATTGTGTTAGCGATAAAAAAGTCCCAATAATATGTTATTGTAATTTTTTAATTTTTATTTATCCCCCTCCAAAGATTTTAATTTGTTTTTCAATTGAATTGTACAGGTTATACATTATAGGTTATATTAAAGGTGGAAAAAATTCGGAAATTATTTATCTTGGTCTGATTTTTTTTTTATATCTCAAAAGCCTGGCATTTTAACAGGGGTATGTAGACTTTTTATATCCACTGTATATTCCTTGTTTGGCCCTTATGCCAAAGTGTATTGGAAAAGTTTTTTACAGCAATCAAATCCACAATTCAATATTATTAAATATTATCCAGAATGCCAATGTAAAATACAGCAAAAACAATCTTTCTATGTTTCATATGATTTAAAAGCCAAGTTCTTTAAAAAAGTATTTTTCAGATATATTGGATTTCTCAGTGAAAATTAAGAAAAGGTTGGCTGTCATCATTTTTATACTGGAAATGTAATAAACGTGAAGGAACATTAGTGCTCATGCTTTCAGCATGCCCATTCAGAGTGCCCTACCTAATCAATGATATTAATATACTATATAATCAGTGATACTATCAGTGTGGAGAACCAGGTTTTTGCAAGAACAGGATTTAAACACAGTAATGTATTGCATTATTTTCCAAAATTTATAATTTTATGCAAAACCTCACATCATGTCTGGACTATCATGAAAAAAGTGATTATTCCTGAAATAATATGTACATATCAGCTAAGTGAAATTTGTCATCTCTGTGCCTTTAAAAAAAACTTTGTATTGACAGAGAGGCATTATAAAGCCAAATAGTCTGTGTGTACTTTGTTGTTTAAAAGTATAAAAGGTAAGGTAAAGATTCCCCTCGCACATATGTGCTAGTCGTTCCCAACTCTAGGGGGCGGTGCTCATCTCTGTTTCAAACCCGAAGCTGAATTTTTAAAATTTAAATCAGACTTTTTAAATTTAAATCGGATTTTTTTTTATTTTTATCAAATTTATTTTAATAAAATGCTTTTGGAGTAAAAATCTATCCAAAGTTAGTTTTCTATTTAAGATACTTTTTTTTTTTAAATTTGATTTATATGCCGCCCTTCTCCGGAGACTCAGAGCGGCTTACAATGCGTTAAGCAATAGCCCTCATACTTTTGTATATTTTATACAAAGTCAGCTTATTGCCCCCACAAACTGGGTCCTCATTTCACCTACCTTAGAAAGGATGGAAGGCTGAGTCAACCTTGAGCCTTGGAGAGATTTGAATCAGCAGTAATTGCACTTTATTAATTTAGTTTATTCAGCATGAAATGGAGCTTAGTTATGTAGCATGAGGCTATATATTCTGCAATATTGGAACTATTGGTAAGTCAACAGCAAGTCAGGAGCCGCTGCAGGACAGAGGTGACTTGCTCTTTAAAAGTATTATTTAAATTGAGTTGATTTAAATCAAGCCTTTTTACTAGTGATTTAAATTGTGATTTAAATTGACTTGATTTAAATCAAATCCACCCTGTTTTTTTAGTTTGTATTGTTTAGAGTTTGGTATATGGATGTTTTCTTTAACATAAATTTAACATTAAATAGATAAGTTTTTTGTTTTAAAAAACTGAATAAAATCATATTTTAAAAAGCAAGAGTGGCTGTTGTTGAAGCCAGCTTGAGCCAAGAACTGCAGGCCAAATGCATGGAAACAAGCCTTGCCCCAGGGCTCAGTTCCAAGAAGTAGGAAACAAAAGAGTGGCACCACTGCATCCAGAAGACTATTAGCCCAGTAAGCAGTGACTCCCCTTACCCTCACTTTAATGAAGATGGATGGGAATAGCAAAATGTCCACCCTCTTTCCCCATTACTACTCACACTCATAGCCACTACTATGGCAGAAATATATAGGCTGAGTTAATGACTTCCCAGAGACATGTCTCTCCCTCCCAACAAATGATATTGGCACCAAGCAAGGATGGCCCTCCAGTGGCTCTAACTGACACAAAACAATATTCATTTTGTTTCTCATCCAAGCGCTAACTGGGCAGAGAAGCTATTTAAAACCTGAACAGCAGAAGATGGACTCACTAGAGATTTCTGACAACTTCCACACCACCACAGAAAGAGATACCAGCTCCTAACCAAACGTGCATATCAATCTCCTAGATCGAATTCCTAATACCCTGTTTCCCCCAAAATAAGACATCTCCTCATAATACGCCCAATTGGGCTTTTGAGCACATGGCAATAAGGCTTATTTCAGGGTTCAAAAAAATATAAGACAGTGTCTTATTTTCAGGGAAACACTGCTGTATAAGCTAATGGCGAACTAAAGAGCACTCATCAGAATATTTTACCAGAGGGAGACAAGACCAAATACAAAGACTTATAGAAGTCCAAGTACCATTTGCTAACTGCCAATTCTTTCATCAATTCAATTTCATCATGAGTTGCTTCATCTCTTTGATCATTTGCTTTGTGGTATTGATTGAAATTCAAAATAACTATGCCAATTTGCATAGTTTGGAGCTTCTTGGGAATAGGAGTATTGGTTTGGTTGACACCTTAGTTCCACAACGGTATTTGTTCTTCCTATGATAGGTTACTAAAACAGCTAATCAGTTCTTGTTCAGAGATAGCAGCTGAATAGTCAGAATACATATTTTGTTTACTTGAACTCTGTCTTGCTAAGAGCTGGTCTGTCATTAGGGAGTGTAAATTGTTATCTGCTTCATTGTCTTGTTTGGTTGCTTCTTGGTTCTTCCTACTCATACATTTAACAGCTGGCTCTTTTTCCCTCAACAGTAATGAACTGATATTTGTATCTCTAAATTCTCTGACTAGATAAATTCTAAAAGCAGTCAAGAAGGATTCATTTTCAGTAACACTTGCAGAATTGTATTTGTTATATCTGCTTGAATGAATCAACTTTTATTCCTTTCTGTCTCACAAAACAGCTATATTACTTTAATAAATTGCAGTTGGCAACAGAATAATGAGGGAATATTTTTAACATCATTATACATATCATCTCTTGCATAGCTTGATAAACATGTAAGTGACCTAAATTATTTGGATTGTCTGAGTTATCTCAGGTCCTTTTTACTTTGATCACTACAATGACTCAGCTGTCATAAAAAGTTTTGTCACTTCTTGGTCAAGTTAGGTGCTTAAACTGTGCTATCACCTAGCATAGCTACAGAGAAGCATTAAGAAACCTTTCATTACCTTCACCTTACTTAGTCAGTTGCTCAGAAAAGGCTTTCATTAGCTGAACCATCAGAAAACATTAGCCAATCAAGATATTCCATAATTCTATTTAATCTTTATATTAAATATTTAATTGCTGGTACACATAATTCTTCCTCTACAGGTTCTCTAACTTTCACAATAGATCCATTTCCCCCAAAAGGTATTATCTTTTTCTAATCTTTCAATCTGGTAGAAGAATGTATCAGTGCTTGGCTAATATTTAGGGTGTATTTCAGTGTCATGGCTTCATATTAGTTTAATGTAAACAGCAACAATGCTCCCATTCATTTGATTGTGATTTACTTATGCCAAGAGGGCATTATTTTAGTTGCATAGTTACATTTATTGTGTTCGCATGTCTTGAACTCATGTCTCTGTTACTTCTTTCCCGTGACACATGGTAGGCTGCATATGTATAGTCAAACCAATTGTTTGGTTTTGATTTAGTATACAGTATTATGTTTATAAGCAATTCTAATTGGCAAACTATTATTGTATAACTTACCCTGTTTCCCGAATATAAGACATCCCCTGATAATAAGGCCAATCGGGCTTTTGAGCGCATGCGCTAAAATAAGCCTCCCCCTGAAAATAAGCCCTACCCAAAAATATTTAAACGCAGAGCTGGAAATCAGGTAAGACGGCAAGAGGAGCCCCATCTTGTTCCACGTGCCCCAAAATAATAAGACCTCCCCCAAAATAAGGCCAAGCGCTTATTTCAGGGTTAAAAAAATATAAGACAGGGTCTTATTTTTGGGAAAACATGGTAGTATGTGAATCCAGTCTGTGATTAAGGAAACAACAGTATGGAACAAGGGAAGATAGGGTCTAGCAGTAAGCAGAACAGCAGAAATGGTTGGACCTGAAATATTTTTGCATTATTGCACTGCAGTGAATATCTTAAATGAAGCACAAACCTTTGTCCCTAATTATTCTATAAAAAAAACAGGAAATAAAAAGATTACCTACATGAATGCCTACAAAGTACGTTAGGCTTTAGAAGGAGAACTATAATCTCATTTCAGTAATGTCTGAGAGATAGTGAAGCATGGTAAGGGATTGTTGTTGTAGTCTGCTTGCCAAGGTCAGGCTCAGCTCTGCTGAAAAATCAAGCAAAATAGATATGATTTATGGGCTCGTCTTCTTCTAGACCAACAGGCTCTCTAAGAAGTGAAATTTGATCACTTTGTCTTGATCGGTGACACAATAATTGCTGACTTAAAAGTCCAAAAACAACGTGTTTCATAGATTATCAATTCAAATTCAGATTTGAATTGTTCACATCAATATTTAACTCAAATATTGGCAGAGTATATGCAGATCATTCAAAAGGTGATAGCCTTTATTTTTAGCTGGAATCAGAAATGCAGAATTTTGATTCTAGGTCATAAATTTCTTACTGATAATTTTTCATTAGTTGCATCCTCTGTGACATTTGTTTCTCTGTAAACCAGCACTAAACAGTGTAGCTTCTAAAACAATAACATTTGTTTCCTCCTTTCAGAATGAATCTGTATGGATTAGGGCAGCTACTCAATATTGTTAAATAATTTCATTTATATTTGCAAAAATATTTTGGGTATCTGGCCAGTAATTGCCAGATTGACATTCAAGTTAAAAAAATTAAAAGACCATATAAATTAAATACTATACAAACATGATCATTTAGTAAGTTAAAACAGAGACTAAGATAGACATTATCAGAAGGATCTTAAAACTGTCAATGAAATTTCAGGACAAAACATAGAAAGTAAACCAGATATCAGCTGTAAAAACCCAGATGTTTAGTAGATGGGAGCAAAGCGACACACTTTGTTCCCATCGGTAATCATCCAGATTTTTGCAGCCCAGATCTAGTAGCCCTACTTAAAAATATATGGTTGGCCTACACATTAAATTAATAAATGAATTATTTTGTAATGCATAGAAAATATGTATTTCATTAATGTTATTGAACCTTATGCTATGTTATGCAAGTGTCTGAATTCTCATAGTGAAGGATTTTTTCTTTACAAATGTTGTCTGCTACCACAAACTCCTCCTTGAGCCTTATAGGGCTGGGATTGGCATGTGTTGGTTGTTTAGGACCCACTTTAGTTTTACTATAAATCTGAGTTTTATTGTTGGCAGTTAAGTATAAATCAGCCTAGTCTAAGCAAATGATTAATGATATCAGCTGTAGAAGTACATCTAAATAAAAAAAGAAAGCGACCACATGCGGAATTTCAAATAAGTATAAATCAGTCTCTTTAGAACAATTGCAGTCTGGTTACAATTTAGGATTTCAGGGTATTCATTAAGGTCCTTACAAAGTGGACCATCTGAAAGGGAGTATCTTTGGCCTCTTAAAGTCTTGTTAAGAAGCTCTAGTAAGATTCATGAAAGTTTGTTTCTTGGTGTCTTCTGTTGTTGATACACTGAATGAAGCTATTGCCACTGTATATTTAGCCTGTCAGGTATTTTTCTATTTAAAGGCTAACTTCATTTGATTTACAGCTCTGCACTTTCATGTATATTCAACCACTATGAAAGAGAAATATAATTTTGAATGTGCATTCAGAAATAAAAAGCAGAATACTGTATATGCTTATTCAGGTCTTACAATAGAATTTGGAGATCCTAGATTTTTGAGGTGTCAATGCTGTGCTCTCACAGAACTTTGAAATTCATCACATCTTTTTTCAAAGTGTGTAAGTGTTAAGTCTTTAAATTGAGTTGAAACTGTTTTTATTCAAATCTGGTTCTCAGAGAAGCAAAGCCAATTTTCTTCTTGTTAAATTTTAAAAGTGCAATCATTACTGATGACAAAAAAATTAATAGGTGGTATTAAATTCACAGCACATACTTCCAAGTAAATATTCCACCATAGGAGGAATGTAAAATGCTTATCTACATTACATATCTGTCATAATTCTGCCACTTGTTTCCCCCAATTCCAGTAGTAAAGTTGCTTGCTCCAACTTTTTATGGGGGAGGGGAATTCAATTTAAAGCAACTATGTTCTAGATCAGTGATGGTTAACCTTTTTGGTGCTGAGTGCGCAAAGCGCGCACCTACACAAATGCACGCATGCATGCCCGAACCCCCAAAACGGGGCATCCCCACACCCCGTTTTGGCTTCCAGGTTGGTGCAGGTTTTCCAAGCCCCCTGTGCTCCATTTTGGGCCTTGAAAACTTCCTGCACCAACCTGGAAGCCAAAATGGGGTGCGGGGATGACCCACGAACCCCCGGCACCCCATTTTGGGCCTGAAAAGCCTCCTGCATCAACCTGTACTCCCCCGCGCATGCGCCCTGCTCCCCTACGCATGCATGACAGAAACCCAAAGACCAGCTGGTCAGCGGGAGGCGCGCGCATGCGCGGTGGAGCTGGGCTGGGATGACGGCTGGCGTGCCCGCAGAGAGGGCTCTGCGTGCCACCTGTGGCACACATGCCATAGGTTCGCCATCACAGTTCTAGATACAGTAAATACTGGATACAGCTGATATGCAGTTATTTTCACTTTCTGTCCCCTTAATTAGTTATTATGTGCTCAGCATTCTGATTTATTAATTTTGTCCTAGTTTGGCCACATGTTTATTGGACCCGTGTCCCTCCTGGTTGGTGCTGGCTTCCCGGGAGGTTACACGAGGCTGGCTCCAAGAGGTTATTAATGCTTCTTTGAGAGAGGGCTACTTTCCCGCCGCCTTGGAAGAGGCGGTGGGAGGCCTCTCCTCAAGAAGCCCTCCTTGGACCTGGCTATTTTAGCAAATTATCGTCCAGTCTCCAACCTTCGCTTTGTGGCGAAGGTTGTTGAGAGTGTGGTAGTGCGACAGTTCCCCCAGTACCTGGATGAAGCGGTCTATCTCAATCCGTTCCAGTCGGGCTTCAGGTCTAGGCACAGCACGGAAACAGCATTGGTCGCATTGGTTGATGATCTCTGGAGGGCTCGGGACAGGGACTGTTCCTCTGTCCTGGTCCTGTTAGATCTCTCAGCGGCTTTTGATACCATTGACCATGGTATCATGCTGCGCCGGTTGGAGTGGTTAGGGGTGGGGGGCACCGTGTTGCGGTGGTTCTCCTCCTTCCTTTCTGACCGGTTGCAGTTTGTGTTGACGGGGGGACAGAGGTCGACCCCGAGGCACCTTGTATGTGGGGTGCCGCAGGGGTTGGTCCTCTCACCCCTTCTGTTCAACATTTATTTGAAGCCTCTGGGTGAGATCATCCGTGGTTTCGGGGTGAAGTACCATCAGTACGCTGATGACACTCAGCTGTACATCTCCACCCCAGACCACCCCAATGATGCCCTTGACGTGATGTCCCGGTGTCTGGAGGCCGTACGGATCTGGATGGGGAGAAACAGGCTCAAGCTCAACCCATCCAAGATCGAGTGGCTGTGGCTCCCAGCGTCCTGATAGAGTCAGGTGGTGCCATCTCTGACTATTGAGGGCGAGTCGCTGGCCCCCACAGAAAGGGCTCGCAACTTGGGTGTCCTTCTGGATGCATGGCTGTCTTTAGAAGAGCATGTGACGGCCGTGGCCAGGGGGGCTTTTTATCAGGTTCGCCTGATTCGCCAGTTGCGTCCCTTTCTGGATCGGGACTCCTTACACACAGTCACTCATGCCCTCGTCACTTCCCGCCTGGACTACTGCAATGGTCTCTACATGGGGCTCCCCTTGAAGAGCACCTGGAGGCTCCAACTGGTCCAGAATGTGACCGCGCGGGTGATTATGGGAGCCTCATGGTGCTCCCATGTAACACCTCTCCTGCATGAGCTGCACTGGCTCCCAGTGGTCCTCCGGGTGCGATTCAAGGTGTTGGTGACCACCTTTAGAGTGCTCCATGGCTTAGGGCCAGCATATTTACGGGACTGCCTTCTGCCACCGAGAGCCACCCACCGGCCAGTACGCTCCCACAGAGAGGGCCTCCTCCGGGTACCGTCGGCCAAACAATGCCGACTGGCGGCCCCCAGGGAGAGAGCTTTCTCTGTGGGAGCACCTGCCCTCTAGAACGAGCTCCCCCCGGAGATACGGACGATTCCAGACTTACGTACTTTCCGTCGGGCCCTCAAAACCTTTTTATTTCATCAAGTCGGGCTGGCCTAATCTCTCCAATTGTGTATTTTAATTTCGATTTTTAATGGGGGATTTTAACTGTCGGGCAAATTTTTTAATTCATCTTTAAATTGTTTTTATATTTTGTATTTGATGTTTTTTACTTCTGGCTGTTCACCGCCCTGAGTCCTTTGGGAGAAGGGCAGTATATAAATTTAAATATTAAATTATTAAATTAATTAATTATTTGTGAAGATTTTTTAAAAAAATAACACGTTCTTCAATATATTTGTGTTTATACATTTCAAGGATTTCTAAATGGGTTTTATAAAGATTTATAAATGGGTTTTTTCTATCTTATGGGTAAGAGTTTGTTCTTGTCCAATAGCAGAGAGAAATTCAATGCATGCCTCCCTGAAAAGGGGAAATGTGCCAAGTTCATTGGCAAGTCCTTGGCAAAATTTCCAGGCATTTGACCAAGCTTGGCTCTAAGCTCATATTTCTTATAAAGCTCTCAGACACACAACCCTGCATGGCTAGATAACAATTCTTTATCGAATGCATGTATGACTGTATTCTTATAATCACCACAGTAGTATAGATTCTAGTGCTTCTTCCTTCCAGTCTTTCCATAATTTAATAGACTTTTTGCCCTGCATTTGGCTTTGAAACTAAGTGATGGTTGTTGGTATAACTGACATCTCTAGCCTGAGAAACTTATATTTTCAACTCCCATCCTAACATCCTCTTCATTCTTTACTCCATCCATTAGAACTATCTACAAGGATCAAAACCATCATCATCCCACTTCCTAACTTAGTACAGTAGAGATTTTCTTCCCATTACTCCATCTCCAAGGCAATAGGAGCCTATTGTTTCAGGGTCAGAGCAACAGGAATAATGGATACTTCCTCTCCTCTTCAGTCTCTGTAGCTTAGTCTTACATTTTCTGTGCTGCTGTAAACCTCCAAAAGCCTGATCAAAGTAGTGTGTGTGTGTGTGTGTGTGTGTGTGTTAAAATAAAACAATAGCTGAATTCTGTTCTTCAGCTAAAACTTACAGTTTCAGTCTGTCTCTCTGAGGCAATTTAATATCTTCCCTTTCAAAGGGTAAAGAGCCAATGAATAACTTTGTCTTTGCAGACTCTTTCAGTCATTGATCCATATTTTATCTCTTTCTTCTAAATCCTGCTTCTCCTGCAGCATCTCTGCAGCTGCCAAATTTCTTACTATGCAACAAGATAGCTAACTTGGGTTTACGATGAGATGGCAAAAGGCAAGACACATACGCACCGTCTGCTATCTCTTGTCTATTTAACTATTCCAATAAATCAAATACGTAAGTTATCCACTCTTAGAATGTACTGAATTTCAACTCACCTGAAACATCATATCAAATCACCTGAAACACCTGAATTATTCTTAAGTGTCAAATCAGTTATAAAATTCAGGAAAATTTCATCCCAAGGCTTCTGTAAGATTGGTAGAACTGCAGCAGACAGTAGATTTGCTGATTTAGGGTTTGACAACGCAATGAGTGTGACATGATGAGACATAATTTTTGATGGCTACTATGTCATGAGCCCCTCCTCCCCTAAAAATGTGGATTGCTTTAAGGAAGTTCTGTTGCCATCTGTCAGAGTTGAAAATGTCTTCCTTTTAGGAAAAAGAGCTGTTGTGGCGCAGTGGTTAGAATGCAGTACTGCAGGCTACTTCCTCTAATTGCCAACTGTCAACAGTTCAGCAGTTCAAATCTCACCAGCTCAAGGTTGACTCAGCCTTCCATCCTTCCTGGGTTGATAAAATGAGGACCCAGATTGTTGGGAGCAATATGCTGACTCTGTAAACTGCTTAGAGAGGGCTGTAAAGCGCTGTGAAGCAGTATGTCAGCAGTATGACAGTATATAAGTCTAAGGGCTATGGCTATCACCAGTCTTTGTGGTACCACTCTCCCTGCTCCAAGAAAAAGGGAAATGAAAAAGAGAAAGAAATCCCCAAGATCATCCATCCTAGCCTGCACATGTGGATGCTACTGTTGCAGAGCAGATTCATTCTATTAAGAAGGGAATTCTCTTTCTCTCTTCAGAATCTCCCACCTGGTAACAAATTATTAGAGGATCCCCAAAGTTATCTCAGTGGAGATTGGAGATTGGGAGAGGGTGATAAAGTAAAGATTGTTCTGATTTATATAATAAAAAACCAGGCTATAAATTCTGCATCCATGGAGCGTAAATGTTGTGGCCCGTCAGTGGCCTGTGCAGCTAGTAGCTGATTCTGACAGCGAGGATGCTGATGTGGTGCTGCGCCAGCAGCCTGTGCAGCTGGCACTCGAGTCAGACAATGAGGAGGCTGGAGAAGATGTGGTTCCAGAGGCGGGGATTCAGCCAGGGCCTTCAGAAGCTCCCATAAGTGAAGAGGAAGAAGAGGAGGAGCTCAATGCATGGGCACGCAGAGCTGCCAAAAGGCAGAGGTGGCTCCTTAGGAGGAGGTATCCTCGAGAGTAAGGCGTGGGACTAATTGGCCATTCCCTTAGCCTATTTAAGAAAGGAAGACGACTGAGGCAATTTGCAGGGAACAACTTTGTTCACTCTCCTTCACGTCCTGATTTTAGTTCTCTTATCAGTTTCCTACAAATTGCTTCTGGGCTTTCTGCCAACCATAGTAAGTTTAGGCTTATTTATTCTTTGGATTCTTGTAGGCTGTTAAGAAAGTTAATTAACAGCCTTTATTTGAAAAAGACTAATTTAATTTAGTACACTAAGGTTTGTACAGACTTTGTGCGTGCTGCGTTCTTTGGGGTCCATAGGTGGAGCAGAACAGTAAAGAATCAAAACGAGTAAAAAAAAGTGACAGTCTGAATTGGCCTTAGGAAACTTGTGAGAAGTGGGCAAGGGATTTAAGTTATCAGGATCAGTTTTAGATTTTATAGGATAACTCATTCCCTTGAAGAAGTGAAACAAAACCTGGAAAGCCTTCGTAATAGCTAGAAGTTCCTTGTTAAAACCAGGGTGGATAAAAATCAATGAATTTTTTAAAAAAATCAAAAAAATCGGATTTTTTTTATTTAAATCGGATTTTTTTGATTTAAATCGGATTTTTTTGATTTAAATCGGATTTTTTTGATTTTTATCAAATTTATTTTAATAAAAAACTTTGGGGGTAAAAATCTATTGTAAAATAGTTTTCTATTTAAGATACATAAATTTAGTTTATTCAGCATGAAATGGAGCTTAGTTATGTAGCATGAGGCTGTATATTCTGCAACACTGGGACTATCAGTGAGTCAACAGTGGGTCAAAGGAGTAGCAGAGATGATAGTTGCTCTTTAAAAATTATGATTTAAATCGAGTTGATTTAAATCAAGCCTTTTTACTAGTGATTTAAATCATGATTTAAATCATGATTTAAATTGTGATTTAAATCATGATTTAAATTGTGATTTAAATCAAATCCACCCTGGTTAAAACTATTTATTTCATTTGGCCAGTGGCAGTTAAATGTATTAAAGAATGCACAATGTAGTTGGTAACCTATAATCTGTTGAGAAAATTGAAGAAACACTTGCAGGCAAGGTATCCCATAAGGCACTTCAAGCTCAGGGATGCTGTGGAAAGAAGGTGCATGTGTGTATGAACACAGGGACCCAGTCTGGGGAAAGAAGTTGCAGGGTGCTGTCTGCAAGTGCAGGGAAGCTGGGGAAAGAGGATGCAGATGGGTGCAAACCAATGAAAGGGGAAGGAGGCTATATAGTGTGCAAGCACAAAGAAATGTTTGGGTGGGGGGAGACTGGCCAAACATCTTGTGACCTCCCCTGACAGCTTCCCCTTTGACTTTGCTTGTGGGAAGCTGACAGAGAAAGTCAGCAATAACTCACCAGGGATACTGCAACGGGTCATATGTGTGAGCTAGTTGCAAGTGCCCGAATTTTATTTACATAACTGTAGAAGTGCTGCAATGGCCTAAACTTCAAAGGCAGGTTGAAAGTCCCTTTGTTCAGTGTCATTGTAACTTGAAGAGTGCTGAACAATTGGTTGTAACTCCTGTCAAAGGAAATCAGACAAAAAAAAAGTGTGATGGGGAAATTATACTCTTTTTGCTGATCACATTTCAAACATACTAAGAAATTGTGGCTTGCTTGAAATTAGAAACAGAAGGGAAGAATTTTATGAGCCTGATTCTTCCTTGTGAGACAAAAAATCATAATGTAAAATAAATTAAAAACTGAGTTTTCATTTAAATTATCAATATATTTAAAGGGTTGTCAAGGTATTTACAGAATGTTGTCAAGGTTTGAAATAAGATAATAATTCAGTTAGAAAACTGAAAATATGAAGCATTAGACAGTTTAATGAACCTATGATTAAATTTATTCTAAATAATTGGATTCAACTTATAGTCTGAGTGATACAGTAGAACTACAGATACCCCATGTAAATCCCTGATCAAAAGAGAAAATGCATTCAATTTATTAATATAAATTTTAATGGAATGCTAACTGATTAGGGGGAAACACCATGATTTCAGCTTCCTTTTGTGAAAATATTTGGATAGACAGCAATTGAGATGTCTTCTGTTTGCCTGAGATAACAAGTCAATTTCAAGGTTAAGAAAATAAGCAACAAATACAATTGGCTAACTCTTTGCTGCGTTCAAGCTGATGTGTAAGCTTTACTAAAATTGGATTTTTCAAAATTATCTGTCTTAAACAACTACAAGGCCTCAAATTCAAAGAATACTTTACTGTAGTGGTGCTTAAAGCTGTCTCATGCATAGAATCGTAATTAAGCCCCACTCATGATTTTAGCTACAACAAAGGTGTGCATCCAGACTCCTTTAAACTGCTTCCGGATGCTGCCACACAACTTCTTTGGACTTTACTGAGGCTTCTGACCACATATTCTTGGCTCTGCTTCTTCTCTCCCGTGAGCCTGAATATATATTTCTCCAAAGGCTTCTCCCATTCCCCACTGCACTTTCTCAAGCTTCACTGCTTCTCTCTGTGTGTGTGTGTCTCCCTCACTTTCTCTCTCTCTTACTCTCCTTTGTCCTCTCTCTCTCTCTCTCTCTCTCTCTCTCTCTCTCTCTCTCTCTCTCTCTCACACACACACACACACACACACACAGAGAGAGAGAGAGAGAGAGAGAGAGAGAGAGAGAGAGAGAGAGAGACAATTACTACAGTGGCAGACTTCTGCTGGTATGGTTGGCTTTACTACTGTCTCACTGTAGTTGTACTACAATCAGCTTAGCCTTTCAGATCTTTTCTGTTAAGCTTCTTGAGTCTGCTATATTAGTTGCTTGGCGCACCAAAGTGGTGGGGGAGAAACCACTTTTCCTTTCCTCCCCTTTCTTCTTGGTTTGGCTCCCTCTCTAAGAGCTTAGCCTGTAACACAGAACAGACTGCTCTCCAGCAGCCTTGAGGAAACTTAACCTAGTTGGGCTTCCCTAGCACTATCTCTCTGAGTTGACACTTCTTTTTCTCTCAGTGTGGGCTGGCATCTGTCACTGCCAAGCCTTTCTGCAATCTGCAGCTTCCAAGATCTCTCAGTCTTTCTCCCCTTCCCTGCACAGAGAAGTTCTTCAGCCATGTAGAAAGCATATAGATACTTCTATCCACTCCTTTATTCTTTCTATGTTTTTTTTTCTATGTTTTTTTTTCTCTTCAGTTTTTCATCTTCTGTATTTCCCTATTCATTATTTGAGTCTAATAAGTAACAAGCTGCTGCTAAAGTGCCCATAATCCTCTATAAGGAATTATCCCTTTTCCATTGAAGGGGGTCCATTTTTTTCTCCATGGCCATTCTTTCATAGTATTTATTAAAAGAAGTAGCAGTGATTGTGTTCTTTGTTATATAGAATGACAGTTGGGAATATCAAAAGAAGCCAAAAGTTAGTTTAATATAGTGTTGGTTTTAGTGTTGGGATATTTAAGAAGAATGTGTGATTAAACAAGAAACAATGGGGCCAAGAATGTATGGATCCTTAATGAATTTGGACTGAATACAAAAATGAGCAACAAGTACAAAATACGTACATAGAGGTGGTTTGATAATTAAAAGACAATCAGGAATGAATTACTAAACAGATACTGTATATTGTATGATGGAAGAGTCATTTTAAGAAAATTATGGTTGGGTTGAACTGAGATTCTGAAAAATAATGAGAAGGTTTACAAGATGAGATGAGAAGGTTTAGAAGGATAACAGAGGTATGCATGAAGTAGAAAACATGTTCTGTTCCATGCACAGAATCAACAGAGCTTGGAGGTTTGGCCAGACCACTCTGGGTGGGTGTCCAGCCAAAAAAAAACCCCAGAATGCCTTGTATTTTTTCTGGCTGAAACAAATTTAGGATGTTTTAGAGAGTGAGTAGGGCAAAGTTGGAGCTCCTCTTCTTCATCCATACATGGCCTATATATGTTCCTGCTCCTGGCTGACAATCCCTCCCCCATCATTTTGTGCTTGCCTTTTCCTTAACTCTTTTTAGTAGCATGGTTCCTTCTGTTTTGATTGTATGCCTGGCTTGCCCAGTTCTCCCCATGATCTTCCTACACCTTCTTTTTCCTCACCTCTCATTAGCTATCCACTGTTGCTACTTCCACCGCCATGCGTATAAAATCCACCCATCCATTCTTCCCATCCTTTATCAACTTCTTTTCTTTTACCTCTTCTTAGCTGTGCATTGCAAAACACCATAATGCTATTGCTTGTAGCAATTATGTCCTGGATCTAGGTCCAACCTAGTTTTGTTGCTGAAACACACATTTCAGTCCAAGCATACGCTACTCCAAATTATCTATAAATAAATAGATAAATATACAAGGAGCTTTATAGTGAGTAAATGAGATAGGTATAAATAGATTTGGCCATGCTTCCTTTACTATTTTTAATCTCATTAAAAAAATAGCTTACTGTTTTTGATTAATTTTGGCACTTTGCATAATGTTAGTTATCCTGATAGTGAATAATATGATAATTTTCATATATGCGAAGACATACAATTCTAATTTCTTTTAAATTTATTTGTTTTCATTTTTATAAAACTAAATCAGAAAAACCCATGGTGGTTTACAGTACTCTGAAAAACCAATTCAAATGTATATGATAAACACCATTAAAATTATTTCAAATCAAGACGGTAAACAATAAAAGAAGTTGGTAATGCAACAATCCCAATAATTTTATGAACATAAATTCTAATAATAAATACTAGCAAATTGAGATAGTTTTAAAATAATTATTTATTTAATATACGGTACATTCCATTTCTAAAGGAATCATCCATGAACTATGTCTCAGGAGCACAAAAGGCATAGAAGGCTGGCCTTTTAAGATATCTTTGCATGGAAAAGCCAAGCAGGCCTCTCTCTAGGCAAATGAAAATGTACACCGGACTGAATGTACAATCAGTTCTGATTGTTTTCAAATAAAATGTATCTTGAAACGTTAATTCTTTATCTGAAGAAGTTCTTAGGATGGCATCACTTTTGCAATTTTGATGTAGGGGGAAAGAACATTCATTATTTCATTCATGAAAACAATCATGTTTCAAAAAGTTTTTTTTGGGGGGGTGCGTGCATTGGAAGCAGTGACTAAAAACAGTATGCGACATATAGGAAACATAGTGATACATTTCTGTATGAAAAATAATGTCTGTGAAACAAACATTGATAAAAATTTCTAGCACTGGAAAGTGCAGGGATTCCCAACAATTTAAAAAAAAATCCCATTAGGAACTAGAATGTAAGGTTAACTAAAATATGTTCCCCTTCTCATTGCAGGATGACGTAGCCTTGTGAGGATTTATCAGCTAAGCAGAAAATGAGCTTAACATCCTGGTTTTTGGTGAGCAGTGGAGGCACCCGTCATAGACTGCCACGAGAGATGATTTTTGTTGGACGAGATGACTGTGAGCTGATGTTGCAGGTAATTCTATCTGTTCTCCAGGCAGTAAATGTCGAAGGCTTGGATGTAATATACTAAATGCATACTACTTTCTGAGGAGTCTATTTTGAACTGTTAAGTAGTTTACTTTTCCCTATTTAGCCTCTAGCAATCATTTGAATCTCACAAATATTATAGCTCAGACATCTAAAGATTCTCATCCTGTGGCTCCCTCATTTCATTTTTTGCCCCATTGAGATCTGAAATAGAAGAATTGACAAAGTTAGAAAAAATGTAAAATTCTAGAATATTTTCTCAGTATTAATAAACAAAGTGCTGTGCTTTAAAAAGTATCATTAAATAGTGATGGATTCCATAAATCTAACCAAGTTTGTTGCATCACTAACATTCAGAAGGTTGCAGTGCTGTACAAAGTAGTTCATCATGCTACAACTGGCTTTGGAGAATCTTTGAACTAAAGTTGACAGTTAAGTATACAATGCTACTCTAAAAAGTTAGCTGTAAAACTTTAGATGTCAATTGAAATTGGAAAGCTTAAAATTGGGCTAACAAATTTGGTAACCTAGTAACATAATGCTTGATTTGCATGCATGGTCTGGTGATCTTACAAAGGATTGTAAAGGGCTGGTAAGAGGTAACAAGCAAGTTTAATAACTCCGAAACTGTTTGTCCTATATAGTTCAGCAGTTATTTCTCCATGTTATATTTTGATCAAATATCCAAGGTTTTTGTAGTCCATCGTGTATATTTTTATCCTATTTGGGGCCATTGTCATTACTAATAATACAACAATAGTTTCCACAAAATTGGCATTGATGAACCCTGACCCAAGATCACAAAGCATAGCTTCAAGCATATAAATTACTGGTAAGATCCAGATTTATATGAAAGGCTATGTTATAATGGAAGGAGATGGGGCAGAAAGCAGAAAGAATATCAAAAAAGGTAGAGATTAAATAGATAAAAGAAAAAGAAAAGACATTTGAAGAGATCAGAAAGTATTAGGACATTTTGAGATGGGGAATGTGTCCTGATATGAGGTGTGGCCGCCAAGATTGTGCCAAGCATTAGTATTTTCTTTGTTTTTCAACTCTTGTCATGAATAAAATAGTTTTAAATTTATACAGTTTGCTATTTTAGAATTGTGTAATATGAACATCATTTTATTTTTTCGTATAAATTATTGAGAGGTACTCATTACTTCCACATATTAATTCTGCACTCATTCACCAAATGGTAAATGATCTTTTCTCAGTTATTGCAAATAAGGTCCATTTTTCAAATCATTTGGTATTTACTAACCTCTGTATAGCAGCAGTATCAATTTAATATAGAATGTTACAAATAGTAATTACAAGTTTTTGAATGTATTATCTGTGCATGTGCATGACTGTGAAATACAACTGCGTGTGAATGGTCAAAACTAATGAGAAAGCTTCGTAGAGGTAAACATCCTGATGTTTTGGAATTCAACTCATACCTATCCAAGCTATCACCATTACAAAAAAGTAATGTGGAAGTTTTTATCCCAAAATATGTAGAAGACTCCTGATTGCTCATCCCTGATTTATTGTGACATCCAAATAAGGGTTCTTGTTTTGTTGATCCCAAATAATTAGGATTTATAAACCTATAACAATCCAATAAATATAATGCTAGACCTTAATAAAATTTATTTTTATTGCTTATAATGTACACAGCATACAGGTAATTTTTTTCATATGAAAATCTAAATTTTCCCAAAGATTATATATATATAACTGCTGCTACTTTTTTAGCATGTTACATTAATGAATATGAAGCCATTTTTTTTAAAAAAAAAAGTTTGTCCTCTTGTTGCATCAAATGAATTCTTACATTTCTGTTTGGAATTAATCATCTGCAGGGCCAACTCTATATATGTACTTCAACAGAATGTACTATTTCTAGCTTTTAGTAATAGTTGTTTACATATTACATTTATTTATATTATTTTTCTATAACAACATAGTTTGGGGAATAGAAGAAGGGACCTCTTATTAGCCTTTTCATTGTAATATCTAGTGATCATTATTTAAGGAATGCTACCCTTTAGCAGTTTTCTTGAATAACTAATCTAGGTTTCTATGAAAATACAGAGATAAAGAGAGATTTCAATTAGCTGTAAGTATTACTCTCCCATTCAAGTTTGGCCATTCACTTTTACTGGACTTCCTAATAGTCACCCAATATTATGCAAAAATCTCAAGTGCTAAAGCAGATGTTACATGTAGTGTTACTTGAAAAATTCCATTTGTACTTCATTTTAATGTTGATTCCAGGCTTCTTACACTTTAACAACTCTTCACAATGATGGTGTCGTGTATTTTGTAGTTATATAATAATTCAGTTTGAACTACTTTTTCTGAAATGATTATAGTAATTAATTTTTGCTACTTCAGATGTATAAATTAATATAGAAATTATGTCATCTGAATATTTCAGTCACGTAGTGTGGATAAGCAACATGCTGTTATCAATTATGATGCCTCTGCTGATGAACACTTGGTGAAAGATTTAGGCAGTCTAAATGGGGTAAGTTTATTTTGTTTTTATTCAGTCTAGCTCAGGAATGTCAAACTCAAGGCGGGGTACTTAGATCTGGCTTGTGGGGCTGCCATGGAAAGAGCAAAGGACCAGCCCGTAGTGCCTCTGCCAACAAAAATGGAGCTCATGAGGGCCCTCCCAAGCTTCATTTTCTCTGGCAGAGAGTTGCAGGAAGCCGACACAGCCGAAAATGGAGCTTGGGAGCCTGTTTTCGCTGGCAGAGTGCTCAGGCCACCACTGCCCCCCCCCCAACATGAATGATGTCGAACTGGCCATGCCCCCCTGGCCACATACACCCTGCCCCGCCCAAGGTCAAACACAATCCTGATGCAGTCCTCAATGAAATCAAGTTTGTCTAGATGGTTTAAAACAACTATTTTTAGCTGTCTGTTTGTTACGTCAGAGTCACTTTAGTGTAATGGTGAAGGCACTGTGCTAGAAACCAGGAGACCATGAGTTCTAGTCCTGCCGTAGGCACAGAGCGAGCTAGGTGACCCTGGGCCAGTCACTCTGTGAGAAAGAGGTGAAAGAAAACCATTTCTGAAAACCCTTGCCAAGAAAAGTGCAGGGACTAGTCTAGGCAATTGCCATGAGAACATGGACATGAACGCACAAAACAAAATAAAATAAATTGCTATGTAGCTATATGCAAATGTTTTTTTCCTTGTTACATAGTTGGAGTGTTTCCCATATTTGGGGTGATTTCCAGGTTTGGAGGTTATTTTAAGAGAATTTGAGAGTATCTTTTGAAGATATATGAAACTAAAATTGGTAGCATGTACTAGTTACTAACATATTAAACTTAAAAATAATTTGAAAACTAGTCAAATACCAGAAAATATTAGTATGTTTTGGTACCCATCAAGTTAAATTTTAAGCCCCATTACAAACTACTTAGAATGAAATTTTCCTCTTTTGTCCCAATGCCGGCATCCATTGCTAAGCCAAACTGGACGGGATAATGAGATGGAGAATAAATGGGAGCCCTGCTTTGTGAGGGAATAATGTAGAATTGCATAATGTAAAATTAGGCCTTCACTAAACAGTTACGTGCTCACTCTTTGCTTCATTCTGGAGCTTTCAGCAAAAGCTTTTTCTATCATTCAGTAATAAGTGTTTTAAAATATATCAGCAAAAAGCTAGAATGCATGTTTAAAAAAGAAAAACATCTTATAGTTAACCCACCATATGAGCCAGAATATAATAGACTGGAATTAAAGTGTTCATAACATTTCTGATTTAATATGAAAGTTCTATGGTTTAAACATTTAGGGTTTCTTATGAAGCTCATCCTGGTAGAATATTCACTGATATTACTTTAAATGTTGCAAATAAATATGAATAAAGTGAGGTACTTATTACAGAAGATAATTGACTTTCCTTCAGATGTGCTGATTTTGAGATATACTGAGATGTATTGCAATCCTTAAACATAGTTATGAAGTGATGTATGAACTTCGTAAAAGCAAAGATAGTTTGCAAGTATAGAGAGGCATAGTAAATGATGTTGCTATCAATAAAATTTAAGTGTATTTTCTATTTGTATTCCTATCTCATATTTAAATGGGGGGATGTTTATTAATTTCCCCCCACTCTTTGCATAATGTTACTTATCCTAACAAGAAATAATGTGATGTATGTATGGTACAAGTATGTATATTTTTATACAGTTGTTTTGTTTGGATAATCATATGCTGTGTTATGACTTTGTTACCAAAATAAGGAAAACATCAAGAAATATATTACTCTAATATTATTTATTTATTAGATTTATACCCTACCTTTCTCTTAAAATTCACCATGGGTTATGTGTTTTTCCAATTTTATTCCAGCAACAACATTCTTGCTTTCTTTTTTTTCCAGACTTTCGTGAATGATGTGCGGATTCCAGAACAGACATATATCATCCTAAAACTTGATGATAAACTGAGATTTGGATATGATATCCTTAACATAACAATAACACAACAATAGAAAAACATGTTTTGATAGAGAGAGAGAGAGAGAGAGAGAGAGAGAGAGAGAGAGAGAGAGAGAGAACGAGAACTTGCTAAGGCCAGTGTATATAAAGAGATGAATGTAATATTTTATTTGAAAAGTAGTGTAACAATAAGCAATATTGTAATTTGGAGAAGAACAGTGTGTGCTTGTGTCTGGAAAATTCCTGTCCCTTTTCCTACCCTTGGACAATGCCATATTTTGTCACTTGTAAATTATCTCCTCCCTGGAATGCCAAGTAACATGCGTCTTTCCCATCAAGCTCATTAGCATATAAATGATTATCATTTTGTCCTCCCTTCTTACACCTTTTTAACATAAGTTTTATACTGAAGGTTTTTTTATATACTGAAATGTTCTGCTCTACAGAAAAATATTTCCATATTTTTCTATTTTATAATTGCGCATATCCCTTTCAGATATGATATTTTAATTGTCTAATATAAGCTGGGAGGAGATATACAGCCCAATTGCAATAAATGAAAAGCAGAAGTGGGGATTGTTTACATATGAAATTAAGAGGGAGGGGGTAGGAGAAAGACTATGTGAATCAGAAAGGAAGCAATGGAGATGCTGCAGCAGACATGTTTCCCCAAACCACTATCCATGACTTTACACAGTTCTCAAGGACAAGCCTATCCGTGTTGCTTATATATTGAAACAGTAAACAATTGTAGTGTCTCAAAAACTTGTAGATTTGTAGCGTTTAAAAATAATTTGAACTTTCTGAAATAGTTGGACAAGAGTCACTAGTTTCCTTAGTGTGTCATACATACCAATCTTTTCACTGTAGTCAGAGGAGAGCTGAGAGTGCCTGAAGAAGCACTTAAGGTAAAAAACTAAATATATATGTACTTTGTTTCTTGCGCTGTGTTGTAGTTAAAGACTGACTCCCATTAAGTGACAGCCTCCATTTGTATGTGCTTGCCAGTGCTGTTGCTTTGAATGAGCAAAGGTTAAATGGATGTTTATGGAGAAATGGGCTCAGACTCAACCTGAGTGGCTGTGGCTTCTGGCGTCCCGATATAGTCAGCTGGTGCCATCGCTGACTATTGGGGGTGAATCTCTGCCCCCCACAGAGAGGGCTCGCAATCTGGGTGTCCTCCTGGATGCACGGCTGTCTTTAGAAGAGCATATGACGGCCGTGGCCAGGGGGGCTTTTTATCAGGTTCGCCTGATTCGCCAGTTTCAGCCCTTTCTGGACCGGGACGCCTTGCGCACGGTCACTCACGCCCTTGTCACCTCCCGGCTGGACTATTGTAATGCTCTCTACATGGGGCTCCCCTTGAAGAGCACTCGGAGGCTCCAGCTGGTCCAGAATGCGGCCACGCGGGTGGTTATGGGTGCAACCCGTTGTGCCCACGTGACACCCCTCCTGCGCGAGCTGCACTGGCTCCCAGTGGTCTTCCGGGTGCGATTCAAGGTGTTGGTTACCACCTTTAAAGCGCTCCATGGCATAGGACCCAGGTAACTTCGAGGCCGACTTCTGCCACCAACAGCCTCCCACCAGCCAGTTCGCTCCCACAGAGAGGGTCTCCTCAGGGTGCCATCAGCCAAGTTATGTTGGCTGGTGACACCCAGGGGGAAGGCCTTCTCTGTGGGAGCCCCTGCCCTGTGGAATGAACTGCCCCTGGAAATGCGTAAGATCTCTGACCTCCGTGTATTTCGCTGTGCCCTCAAGACCCTGTTGTTCCACCAGGCTGGGCTATCAATGTAATGATTTTTAAATTGGGTGTTTTAAATTTTGGGGTTTTAAATCTGAGACGAAATCATTTAATAATTTTAATTATTTTTAACTGATGTCTGTCTTTGTGCTTTTAATAGGCTGTACACCGCCCTGAGTCCTTTGGGAGAAGGGCGGTATAGAAATAAAATTATTATTATTATTATTATTATTATTATTATTATTATTATTATTATTATTATTATTATTATTTTGCCACCCTGCTAAAACGTAATTTGAATTGCTTAAATTGTAACAGTTTTACATATGGCTCCCAAATGGAAGTGTCACTTTGTAAGTTTTGAAGAATATACGGACATTTATAGCTAAATATGTTTACTAAAAATGGATCATCTGACAAATGAATTTATGCATTAGTATTTGAATCAAATATTAATCAGTTTTGTTATAGTGTATTAAACAACATGTTTTTATATGTCCTAATATTTTCTTGCTTTGTCTGGTTGATTTTGTATACTCTTCAGCATGAGAAGTTTACTAGTCAGCTACAATTATCTCAGAAATCCTCAGAGGTAGACGGTGCAAAACTAAGCAGTGGCAAAAGTGCAGAACCAAGAGTACCAGACAGCACTTTTGAAATTCATCACAAAGCAATTGATGCTCTCAAATCAGAAGAAAAATCAGCAGGTGAGGGATGAAATAAGTACTACAATCTTTAAGTATAGTGAATATTTATTTAATTGATTATTTCTATTAATATATTTGCCCATCACGAATACATGAATAAGTAGCTCACAACAATTAAAAAATCTAAAAACAATATAGTACAAAAACAATATAAAGCTACATTCATTTAATGTAATTCTCTTAACAACCATGGTAAAAATGGACATAAAATCGGGTCTGGTTGCGTGATGACTTGCTTAATGTCTGCAGCATTTAGCAAAAAATTCCATCCCAATTGTGGCCATAAGGATGATCTGTAAATAGCATTCAAGAGTTACTATGTATGAAAAATAATTTGTTATACTCTCAGCCAATTTATTAAAGGCACTTCAGATTCTTACATTTCTCTGCCACTTTCAGTAATGTGTGGTTTACAAAAATACAGGTATATTTGAGAATGTTTTCTTGCACTTTGAAATACTGCTATTTAAAGAAAGATAGAAGCCTTATAGGATCATAAATGAGACAGTGATTCAATGACAGTGTCAGGCTGATAGCCCTTGAAAGTAAGTGCATGAAGCATGAGTATTCTGTGCTAAATTACCAGTTTAGCATTCTCTCACAGCTAAAGAATTACATTAGCCTCTTTTCTGTAGCTGATAAGAAGTGATTAGCTAAGAAATGTAAAAGGGAGTAAAGAAACCCCTTATACCTGCATACCTAAGATAGGCTGTTTTGTATAAGCCTGGCAATTAGTCCTATGCAGATAAATATGGTCATCAGTTTTTGAGATATCATGCCTTTTAATATTGATGTGAAAATACTTGGAAGAGTTACTGCAACGTTTGATCTATGTGTCAATAAATAAAAGGCATGGGACTCAACTTCTTTTTTATTTCCTCAATTCTAAACAGTCTCTGGAAAGTCTACACAAATGCCCATTCTATATTGATTGTTCTAGTTACCAGTCTGATTTAGCATCCTGTTTAACTTCTACAGTGAAACCTTAATTTATTACATTGTTCAGGAGGAAGGAATGTTAATTAAACATGAATGCCCATTAAATTCAGAGATTCCTCCTTCCCCTTTTTTTACTTTTCTTCCTGGAGATCATCTACAGGCACTTCTGAAGACAGCTTGCTGGGGGAACAATAATTACTTTCTTCCCCCATTGTAAAGTTTGTCAGAACTTTTTCTCACACTGAAGAACGGTAGCAAAGATACTCTCATTCCATATAGGCAAATAAAATAAAACACTTTTCTAAAATACCATAGTATGCTTCTCTGGTTGATAAGATATAAATGGAAACAGAAAATTACATTATAACAAATCATTATATTCTATGAATTGGTATAAATTGTTGCTGTCTATTTCATTACAGTCTATGTTTACGGGTTTTTAATGCAATTTAACTTTTGTCCCAGAGCAAATATTTCATCCTGTAGCAGCTCTGAAATCCAGCAAGTTGCAATATAAACAATGTAAAAAAGGAGAAAGTCACTTAAAGTTCACTTGAAACTCAAGGCAATTGTTTAAATTGCATTGTGAGCAGCTACAGTATAAGCAAAGATACAATTTGTATAGCAAGACATAGATTACATAATGTCTTAAAGATACTTGAGTGAAAGAATCAGAGGATTTAAAATATATCTACACTTGTGACAGAACTATGTATACTATATTGTTACGTTGATTGTTTTATAGAAAAATGTTTTTCTGTTTATTTAGATCTTTCTGGAGTGCCTCGAGGTACACCATTATATGGGCAGCCATCTTGGTGGGGTGATGATGAGACTGAAGAGCAGAATGGCAGTAGACAAGATGGTAAACCTGAAGAGAAAGCACAAGAAACAGTAGTTTTAGGTGAGGTTATCCAGAAGGTAAATCCTCCTGTAACTTTTCCCCAGATCCTTTTCAGAAGTGGTAAGGTTTGTATGTATTGTATACTACTCTTCCTTCTAAGTTAATAATTTAAAATGAAAATTCTTGTATATTGGAACAATGTGGGTTCAGAGGAGAGAAGAAAAGGTCACAATATTGTAGATTATTAATTTCTGTATTATTCTGATAACATGTAGGAATGACTTTGGAACACAGGAAGAAGACCCACAACCTAGAAAGCAGCCTGATAAGAGGCAGCTCAGTCTGCAGGTTGTGGAAAGTATGGGAAGACTTCAAAAAGGATCCACCTTAGTTTTTGAGAAACTAAAAAGAGAGGAGGGGAAATTATGTGTTCGAGAATCTTTGTGATATAAATTTAGCACATATTTAATATAGTGTTAAGTGGGAGAGAAGCAAAAGAAAAAGGGGCTGAATCAATCTTTTGGCTCCAATTCACAGCTTGATGGATCAAGCTCATTTCAAGGAAATTCAGTACAAATGTTGAAGCATGAAAACAGCTTCATGGAGGAGCACTTAGAAGGTTTGCAGAATAGACTAGAAAGCAATATCAGGATTGATATCAAAGGAGAGGTTACAGAAGCATAAAGACTGGTGTTTTGATGGCTTAAGGCTTTTCTCTATCTCTGGCAGATTGTTGTTCAAGTACAGCTTAATGCTATTTAGAACAGCCCAATTGAAATCCAGTTAAAATGTTTGTGGCTATTTGCAGTGTTTCTATGGAACTGGAAACCAGCAAACCATACATTTTAGATCAAGAATAGTTTGGCAAAATTAGCATTAAAATATTTAGTTCTATGTGTTTATCAATTTGCTTACAAACAAAGGATGTGTTATAGGAAAAAGAGATATCTATTTATAACCTCAGAATGGGTGGAGTTATTAAACATGGAGATCTTGGTGCTCTCTGAACTTGGTCTTTTTCTTACAGACATTTCATAATCCAGCTAGGTAACATCATCAGTGCTAAAAGAGAGTGATTATAAAAATATAGCAAATTAACTTTTCAAAATTTTATTACTTCTATTTAGGATATGTAATCTTTTTTAGAACAAGGATTACATCTACCGTAGTGTTCAGGTCACATTCCTGGACAAAAGTGGAAGCAACTAGCAAAACTAAATTTTAATTTCAGTATAATTATTTATTAAAATTAACTTAAATAGTTTACTACCCATTTATTTAATAATTTACCCTTCTTTTATATTAAAACTTTGGCAGCTTGTTAGACTGAATACAAGGTTTTTGAGACATAGTATCATTTCTATTAAAAGAACAATATATTATTCATTTTCATTTCAAACTTTAGATATTGGATTGAGGTATTGTATGCATTTCAGAAATAAATACAAATACCAAAGTTGTTTTCCAGGAATATTCTGAAATTCTATTACAGATAACAAAATAGGTCTCTGATAATCTGAAAAATTGAGAGCTACTTCGGCAATCTCTACACAAAGCCGCACATAACTGATTTAAATGTTTTTAAAATAACTTTGATCAACCTATCTATCGAATCAGTAGAAATAAAAAAGGTAGTGCTTCGGATTTGTGGAACTGTTCACCAAACTGATTGAATGTACTGAAAGAAGACAGTGGGAAACCACTTCTATAGTGCCACCAAACGTGTTGGGAACCCATCACAAATTAAGACCCAAGATAATCTACTTTTGCATTGAATTACAATCATTGATCCTACCGGTTTATTTAATGATATGTCTATATTGAGTTTCAAAGAAAAAGACAACATTCTGAAAGTGATTATTTTTCTAGCAATTTTGCACCTTATCTTGATGCATAAATTTCTACTATAACAATATTTAAAAATATACATGAACTTATCAAAAACTTAAATAGATTTAGAAGTTATGCATGTGAAGAGGGAATGATCTTATTAATTGACAAATAGTTACTAGAAAGGAGACTGAGAACAGGAAGGCACAGACTATATTTCCAATGGAGAATTTTTTAAAACAATTTGAATGTATTGGAAATCATTTTTATTCTCTCCTACTTAATGGAATGTTGAAAAAAAATATGTAAGTGAGTTGGGAAATTCTCCAGTGCATTTGATCGCTAAGATTTTTTGGGGGAGCGGGGGTGTGGATATTTATTAAAATCTCGGGTAGCATTTCACTATATCTAGCTGTCTTGGAGTTAGGCAGCATCAGAATTGAATGAAATAAATAATTTGCTGTGATATTGTTTTTCTACTATTAATTATATTTAAAGCAACTTAAAATAAACTTAATAATGATGCCAGATTAATCCATATTACCCTCCAGTTTTCACTGTTTTTAAAATGGCAATTCACTGACTAGAAGGGAAAGGATATAGCATGGCATGATTTAATGAGAAGATTGAAATACTAGATTACTTGCTGCTAAGCCAACTAGATGCAATTAGCTTTAATAGCCTTAAAATAATCAGATTATTTTAATACCTTTTTCCACCTGCCATAATTGAAAGCTTTGATGGAAAAATACTACTGAGGAGGCACAGTTGGCTCTAATCAAATGCAAAATGATACTATTTTTGGTAGAATAATATTTTTATTGACTATAGAACGTACTATAAATATTCATGAAGTGTTTGCTGATAATATAGGGTGTATATAATTAAGCATTTTGCTGTTTATTTTCACTTTTAAACTACAGGTAGTTCACGACTTACAACCACAATTGAGCCCCAAATTTCTTTTGTTAAGTGAGCTTTGCCCCATTTTACATCCTTTCTTGCCACAGTTGTTAAGTAAATTATTGCAGTTGTTAAGTTACTAACATGGTTGTGAAGTGAATCTGACTTCCCCATTGACTTTGCTTGTCAGAAGGTCTCAAAAGGCGATCACATGACCCTGGGACATTGCAACTGTCATACAGATGAGTCAGTTGCCAAGCATCTGAATTTTGATCAGGTAACCATGGGGATGCTACAGTGGTCGTAAGGGTGAAAAAAATGCTCCTAAGTTACTTTTTTCAGTTTCACTGTAACTTCAAGAGGTCACTAAAGGAACTGTTATAAATCAAGGACTACCTGAATCTCCCTTTTAAATCCCCATTCAATTGTTCAGGCATTTACTTGTCAATACCTTGCTATTTAATGCTCTTGCAAAAAGAAAGCAAAAAAATATGGCAATACGTTTATCTTGGGTCTATTAATAGGTTTGAGCTTTCATTTACCTTTGGCAGCTACATAGGCACTTCATAATCAAGATTTCCCATCTGCTCTGATCTGAATACGTAGAGTTGTGGTAGATTTCATCATTCAAGTTCATCATAAATGTGTTGATTCAGGCCTTCCCTACAGTTCAAAAAGAATACTGGTGTGATTATGAAATTGAATAAGATGTTGTGTAAATTAAATTTTGCCTTTTAAGATCTGGTAAATAATTCTGAAATTGTCTTTAGCCATGATGGCGAACCTATGGCATGCGTGCTACAGGTTGCATGCGGAGCCATATCAGTGGGCACGCAAGCCCAGCTCCTTTTCAGGCCTTCTGGGCACACCAGAACTAGGGAAACCAGCTGTTTCCTGCCTATGGGGGGGGGAAGGCCTGTTTCTTGCTCTCCCCAGGCTCCAGAGCCTCTCCAGGAGCCTGGGGAGGGCGAAAATGACCTTCCCTAACCCCCCTGGAGGCCCTCCAGAGGCCGGAAATGGCTGTTTGCCAACTTCCAGTGGGACTGGAAGGCCCATTTTTCTCTCCTCAGGCTCCAGAGCCTCTCTAGGAGCCTGGGGAGGGCGAAAATGGCTTTCCCCATCCCTCCGGAGACCAGAAACGGCCTGTTTGCCAACTTCCGGTAGGACCAGAAGGCCCATGTTTTGCTCTCTTAGGGCCCAGTCTCTCTAGGAGCCTGGGGAGGGTGAAAATGGCCTCCCCCCCCCGGAAGCTCTTTGGAGGCTGGAAATGGCCTGTTTGCCAACTTCTGGTGGGAGAGCAAAAAACGGAGGGAGGTAGTGCACGCATGCGTGAGGGGGTGGGGCACATATAATTATGGCTGTGGGCATGCATGCTCGCAACCCCCCCGCGCTCCCCCCGCTTTTGGCATGCAATGGCAAAAAGGTTAGCCATCACTGGCCTATAGAAAGATAAATAATTCTGTTTCTACCATATCCTACATAAATTTTAAACTGGTTTTATTTGACTATTATTTAATTTACTGGGCTTACAGTGATTGCATAGAATATTCTTAAACAGATTTGCAGAACTAAAATAACTCAGTTTTCAAAAACATATAGGCACAAGTTGACACTGCATGAAAACTGCCAAATACTCTATATGTGCCTCATTTGTTTCTTCTCCTTCTGCTTCATTTTTGTCATTTCTGCAACTGTCCATTGTGCATTTATTCTATCAAAGATCCCCCAATTCTCAGTAATAAACATGAGTATTTAAGAAAGCATGGGAGATGCTTTCTTAACCAGCAATCAGAAACACTATCAATGGATATAACCCAATAAATAATGTGAAGCTTTGAAATAAATATTGGAGCTAGATGAAAATCTATAGGACACCAATTATAAATGCAGTCTGTCTTTTCTAAAGACTATCATTTGATAGTAAACTCTTTGAAAAATGTGAGAGATGACAACATTTCATAATGACTAAAGATGTCCTGGATTTTACTACAATTCTGCCATTTCACTGTCTGGGTGCTTGCACAGCGTCTGATGTTTAAATCAGTATTTCATCTTGTCACTGGTTTTTGTAGTTTTAAAAGATACTACTGATTCCAGGCTAGTAAATTTTCCAGACCTAAAAAGGATTTTGACTTCCTTAGTTTTAATATTGATAAATGTGCTTATAACGGGCACAAAGCAATTATCCTGGTATTTTAGCTTTTACCTGTGAATTTGCAATTATATAACTTCAATATAAGTATTTGAGGATACTTATCCCCAAATGAACATCCCCAGCAAATGTGTCTCATTGTTTTATATACATTTGTGTCTTTGTGTGTGGATCTCCTCTCCTCTAAGTGCTAATCCTTATGTAACAAAATTTGTTCCATTCACAAGCATAAGAAAGAAGTATGGAGATTCAAGAAAAACCGAAATGCAAAAATATTGTAAGGGAAAAGGGCAAAGATGGATCAATGAGGATTGAACACATTTGGTGGTCCTAAAATGTCAGTTGACTTTTGTGGAAGGAAGGGGAGAAAATAACAGCAAAGTAAGAAAGAAGGAAAATACCTTGAAGTACTTTGGAAAGGATAGGGGCTAGTTGGCTACAACTCTACTTTAAGACTTACTGCAAGTTTCTCTTCTGAGGTAAACTTGAATGGAAATAATAAACCAAAACTCCTCAGAGGGAATGGGCCAACCAAACATAACTAATTAGTAGTTTTTCATTAACATTTCTCAGAGCTTCTGGTTATTGAAATAACTTTGCTATGCAGTTAAGCCTGGATCATTTCATAGACTTGAAATTATTATTGACGTGCTGAAGAATTTTGGCTAAAAAGCATTGTAAATCTTAATATTATGGAACAATTTTAACTAAAAAGACAACCTTTCTAGCTTCATTTTAAGATTTATTTATTTAGATTTTTTTTATCCCACCTTTATTATTTTTATAAACAATGCAGGAAACATTTATTTGTTTGTTTGTCAGATTTAGAGACAGTCACTCACAAAGTGGCTTGGTGGTGTACAATTAAAAACATTAAAACCATACAAATATATTTCAGTGAAAACAAGTACAGAACAACTAACATTTTTTAAAAAGCAGGGGGACGACTTCAAGGCAGTAACCAACCCCAATGTTGCATGCTCCTCTACGAGCCTCATATGTGTTAGCAGAGCCAGGACTTTAAACTCTTCCAAAAAGCCAGGGGAGTGGGGGCTGCCTCACCTCTGGGGGGAAGATATTCCAAAAGGCAGGCATGATGGCAGAGAAGGCTCTCTTCCTGGGCTCCACCAGTTGAAATTCTTTAACTGGTGGTGTCTGTAACATACTTTCTCTTCTTGACTGTGTGGGACAGACTGATATAATGGGGAGAAGACAGTTCCACAGGTTCACGGTCCCATGCCATGTAGGGCTTTAAAGATCATAACAAATACCTTGAATTGGACCTAGAAGCAAACTGGCATTCAAGTGTTACACACGCCACTTTGAGGTGCCCAAAATTGCTCATGTGCTGATGTTCTGTACAGCTGGTTACACCATAACAGTGGGCCAAAACCACTCAGCCAGCTTTCCTGCCTAAGATGGGACTAGAACTCAGTCTCCTGCTTTCCAACCTGGTGCCTTAATCACTATACTTAATTGGCCCTCAGTTTAGATTACTAAATTAAGTGGCTTGTTTTACAGTATAAAATTTATAACGAGGTTACAAAATAAGTAGGAAATAACTTGGCCATCAACAGAATTATTCTCTGCCATCATTACTTTGTATGGACGGCTGCTCCTGTCTACCTAGAAACAATCTGTTGTGCTAACAAATATAAAACTTCTGTTTTACGTTCCTGTTACATAGAATCCTTTTCGTTTACAGAAACAATGGTTTTCACTTGTCTTAAGTCCAAAATCCCATCCGGTCACAGGAAACACTATGTTTCAGTTCAGTTTTTGGTCATCCACAGTCTTTGCTACCAGCCGTTCCTGACTTCCTTACCCAGTTTGCTCTTTACGCTTGTCATTCCTACCTTGTTATTAACCAATGCTGCTCCATGTCTGTCCTAAGCATTTTTTTGCTTCCTGCTGTGTTGTGTTTTCTTCCATTTCAAACAAAAGCTTGCTGTTCTCACTTCCAGAATCCTGGTTTCTGATTTTGGATTCATATGTGCCGTTAGTTATTCTCACATATATGCAATTCATTTGCTATATAGACCACTCTGCATTGCGTGTTAACCAAGCAACTGACCAGTTTTGTTCCCCACCAATGCTGCATTATACGTACAATATCCTGGCAGAGAACTCCTTAACATTTTGCATGCCACAGTACTTGCTACAGAGGTCATGGGATTTAACCACCAGAAGCCCAGTAACTGCTTTCACTTTAAGAAGAGAAAACATGAGATAGTCTATAAAATGATACTAAACATATTGGACTGGATATAAAGACAGTCTTTATATAGTTAAAGTTAGTTAACTAATTAAAACACGCTAGATTTGTTGCTTAATTAAATGAATATTTTATAAATGCATATTCTCTCCCCCCCAAAAAAACACATTTTTCGATTGATTAAATTACTGAAATTTTCTTTTAATTGATCTGAATTTGTCTCTTTCTAGAAAACAATAAATTGTACATTTCAGAGCAATTTTCTTCTGTCCCTTAACAGATTGTTCATAAAGCTGTGTCTCTCAATTGGATGTAGTATAATCTTTCAAAATTAGATAAAAGTTTAATGTTTTATCATTACTGTAAAACAGTGGAAGCCTCAGCTACAAGACTTCTTTTAGATTGGTGATCATAGAATACTGTATGCTATTTTTAATTCATTACTACTGTCATTTATTTTTCAACTATAAAAATAGATACAGAGCTGTTTCCTGTTGCCATTCTAAAGAACCTTTCTGTTTAAATTAAATATGATTATTTCTGAACAACATCATGGAATCTGCTTGCAGCTTGCTTTGTTGAGCATTTTAAAATGAATTCTGCATGATATGGGACCATTATTTCATCCATAGAGTAAGCATATTGAAGATTCCTAAAATGTTATTAATATCTTATTTTTTTCTTGTGTTTTTTATAAGCATCTTAAACTAAATTATGCTTCTTAATTCAGCAGTTTCAACTTACTATCCAATATTCTTTTCAGCAGCAGTTGCTTGTGGTTCTATTCACATCCTTGACACTTGACTGTCAAGCTTATTATGCTAATTGCATAATGTTTCACAAACGTTTTAACATTTATTCAGAATGTACATTGTCTTTCTTCTTCTACTACATTCTTTGTTCATCAGAAAATAAGAAATTTACAGTTCCACATGTTGTAGTTGATTTGTTTGTTTGTTTTTTGCTGCTATAGTAAATTTCAATTTAAATTGATCTTCATTTCCCTTCTGTAGTTTAAAAATTGGATTTTCAAAACACTTCTGAAATCTTTGCCGTCTCCCTTATTTACTTGATCTTTCCAGGAATATTTTTAAAATATAATATAACTAGGTATATTTAAAACCTGCATTAAACCTAAATCTATACTTGGATTTCAATATTGGCCCATGGAGTTGGAAATACTTTCTTTAAAAAATGATCTCTTTGATATCACCTATGACTTCAGTAAATTTGACATCAATAAATCTAACAGATTCCAAATTTTCTCTGGATTCCTCATGAATCCAGTTCAATCTAGTTGGGCATGCCAGTTTTTAATGCATGTCTCCAGAATTAAAATACCAACAAGGTGGAGAAAAATTGCAGTTCTGAAGCTGTTTTTCATTCTTTCTGCACAAACTTATATTTCTTTTTCAAGAATTTTCACCCGGCTTTCATACTGATTCTGAAATTCCTTGAAGACTTGGGTTGCACAATATTGGAGAATTCAATTTCTTTATTTTTCTTAATAGGAGGCAGCACAGATGGCAAGCAAGCTGAGGAGCAATCTGCAGCTGCAACTGGAGAAGAATCTTATCCTTTTTGTAGGGAACCAAGTTATTTTGAAATCCCTACAAAGGAAGCCCAGCAACATTCACAAACACCTGAGGGCACTATTCATGAGATCCCAACAAAAGATACACACATAGCAGGGGCGGGGCATGCTTCATTTACTATTGAATTTGATAACAGCACCCCAGGAAAAGTAACCATCAAAGATCATGTCACAAAATTCACTCCAGATCAGCGTCCCAAGCCTAAGAAGTCTCCTTCTGGTGCTCAGGATCTCTCTGGGCTTCAAACTGTGATGATGGCACCGGAAAGTAAAGTGGCAAACTGGTTAGCACAAAACAATCCCCCAACAATGATGTGGGAAGCATCAGAAGAAGACTCAAAAAGTATTAAGAGTGATGTTCCAGTCTACTTGAAGAGACTGAAAGGTAAAATAAATAATTTCAGCTTTATTTCTTTTGCCTTGAACACATAATATAAGTATACTTGCTAGAAATGTATACAATTACTACACTTCGTTGGGATTCTTATAGGTCAAAACTTTTTAATCAAAGCATTTTGATTAATAGCAAATTGTACCAGGACCAAAACATTGTGCTTGTCAAAGCTTGTGATGTTAACTGAAACATTATTACAGTTACAAAATAAACATTTCCTTTAAATCCTGTATACATAAACTGATATAATTTTCCAATAATGTTTTATAATAGAATTCAAGTAAAAATAGGATTTCTGGCATTTTTGTATTCATAACTAAAAAAAACAAACAATGTTTTCAGCTAAAAGTAGATGTAATAATTATAATGGTTAAAATATAAATATAAAGCCAATGGGCAGGTTCCAAACAACAGTTCTATGAATATAGGACATTCTAGAATTTTGTTTTGTTTTTTGTTTTAAAAAAAGACCTTGTGTTTTGGATATTTTTGGAGGTGGTCTTCAAAAGTTGTGATCTAATGTTGATGGGTTATCAGAAGGTTTTGTATTGCTGAGTGTAGAATGCATTGCAGCAACGTACAGTATTGCACATCTTGTGTGCAATCCTTAGCCGTGTTTTGTTACTACTTCCACCCTTGACTCCTAGATAATATGCATGTAAGAGGCCAAAAAACAATTACTGACTATGAAGTAATTGTTATGAAGACTGTTATGAAGATGAAAGCATGTTATTCAGGGTTTGTCTTTCCTGGTCAAGAAAGAATATTGAAATTTACTCAGTATCTAGATCACAACTGTTTTTTGTTGGGGGTTTTTTTGGAGGGAAAATAGTGCATTTTTACAGCCAATCAACTTTATGGAGAAACCTTGAGAAATTATTCAATTTATGTAGGGGAAATTCTTGTTGATCATCTTGGCATTTTTTTTACTGTAAAGACTTCCATATTATATAGTTGCTTTATACTTATTCGGGTAGATATTTTATTTTTATTTAGACATTTTTCCATGTGATTCTAAACTGCATTTTAAAATCAGATATATAAAAATTTATATTACCGTATTTGGCTCTGTTTCTACAATAAATTTTCACAAGAACTATTTAATTAAAGCAAAAAAAATCTTTAAGTTTTGTCACTATTAATGCAAATGAAGGAATGTATTTTGGAAACCCAAGGGATAGGTCTAAGTTTTCTGCAGATTAACAATTAACAGGTGTAAAACCCATACAATAGTTATTTTTGCTTTCTACTTTTAATGAACATTTAGAAGTAAGTTTTCTTTCCTGGTTCATGAGGTGTTTTTAACAAGGAGTTAATATACTTTGGTTGAAAATTAAGTTCTCTCTTGTGCCCTCATTTTGGTAGTATAGTGTTCAGATTTCATCAGAACATGATTGGTTAAAAACAGAATGTCTTTTGAATAAGGCAATTCAAACGCTTGGTGGTGAGCTGGCAAATGACTCCATTATTGTATAGCAAGTCTGAATGAGTGTGTTGTTGCTATGGGAAGCCTGAAGACTTGATAACTAACGAACCGTTGAGCTTCTAACAGAGAACCAAATACTGTATTTGTATTAACTTTGGAATGCTCTTTTTACATTATGCTGAATATAGAGAGCTAGATTTTTCTTTTCTTTGTCTTTGCAGGAAATAAGCATGATGATGGAACACAGAGTGATTCAGAAAATGTTGGAGCACACAAGCTCTACAGTAAACGTGCTACACTTGAAGATCATTTAAAGCATCATTATACTGAACAGAAAAAATTACATTCAAAAGCTCTGAATGTAGAGAAACATGCTGATCAACCTGTTTTAAGTCAGACTGCCTTTATGATTGAGTTCTTTGATGAAGGCCATCCCCGGAAGAGGCGATCGTATTCTTTTTCTCAAAATATAGGAGGTTTCTGCCCTGAAACACCTTCTCCAGCATCCCTTGCAAAAACTGAAAAAGTGAAACCTCCCCCATCATCGGCACAGAACAGCTCCGCCCAGCACAGGGCGGTGCATGCAAAACTTCTCAAGCAAAAATCAGAAGAGCCTTCTGCTGCACTACCTTTCTTACAAAGTGCATTGTTAAGAAGTTCAGGAAGCCTTGGGCATAGACCAAGTCCAAACGAGGACATGGAGAAGAAGCTAAAAACTCAGCTTGTTTCAGTGAATCTTGAAAAGGATGATGATGACCAAAGTGATAAAGGTACTTACACTATTGAACTGGAAAATCCTAATGCAGAGGAGATGGAGGCACGCAAGATGATTGATAAGGTAAGCCATATAAATGTTGTTATTTTAATTAACTATTATTTGTGATGGACTTGATAGGATAATAACTATAGTAATGATTATTGGACTAAAGGTGTTGTGATATATTTCTTGAGAAAGATACTACTCACAAAGCAAAACTGTTACTATGTTGTACAGTGTTTTCCCAAGCTGTTGCTAGTACACAGTTCCAGTTTTGCTTAATCCTAATGTACTGCTTTAATAGTGCCATACATTTGCCTTGTTTTTCAAACTTAGTTTTCCAGAACTGATATGAATTTATGTCCTCAAGTTTTTTTATTTCCTCCAAAGCAGATGAAATGAAATAAGGTAATATTGCCTGATTTATAAGTTGCCTTGTATTGAGTTTATAATTAAATATTTTTAAACAACTCTTATAGTTAAATGCCAGTATAAATCAAGATTGTTCTATGTTGCTTAACTTGTGCACTCCTTTTTAAGTTATTATATTTTTCGGACTATAAGACGAACTCCCCCCCCCCAAAAAAAGTGGGTGGAAATGTCTGGGCGTCCTATAGAGTGAATGTTGCCGAAACCCCACCCACCTGCCAGCCCCCACCCTTTGGCCTCTGCGTCCCAGCAATTTGCCTCTTTGCAGCAAACAGCCTGATCAGCTTCAGCACAGCCTGATTTAGCACAAGCAGCTGATTGGCGGTTGGATTGGTCTCGCAGAATACTGACAATCAGGTGTTCCAGGCTGCGGGGATTGCCGCCACTGCCTATCACCGCCTCAGCGTGCCCCATTTTCAGCCTCCACGTGCCCCATTTTCGGCCTCCCATCTCCCGTTTTCAGCCCATTCCAGGCGGTGGGGATCATTGCTGATCGCCGCCGTTTGGCGGTGATAGGCGGTGGCAGCCACAATCCCCACTGCCTGGAACGGGCCGAAAACAGGACATGTGGAAGCTGAAAATGGGGCACGCAGAGGCAGCAATAGGCGGCGGTGATGGGTGGCGGTGATCCCCACAGCTGGAACAGCTGATCGTCTGTATTCTGGGAGACCAATCCAACCTAGTATTTGGGGGGGGGGGGAATTCTGCAAGAACTTGATCAGTTTTTAATTATTATAACTACTGATTTTTCATTTTGTAGAAAAAAAGTCCATAAATGATATAAAATTAAAAATTTGTAGTTTTTAATATAGAGGTAGAAAACGTTATTCATAACCAAGAAAACAGAAAAAAAGAACAACTATGACAACCAGAATAGCACATGTTGTTTTTAAACTCCTGTAATGCTTATATCATAATTTTCTGGTTACTATCCTTAGAGATAAAATCCCCATCTGAATGGACATTACAGTAGTTCTAAGGGTCCTATTAGGCTACAACTTACTTTACAGATCTAGTGTGTAATACTTCAAAGGAGCTGATAGTTCACAATATTATATACAGAATGAGTTTGGGGGGGGGATTGTACTACAATTCTAAATACACGTCTAAGAAATACAATATTTGAAAAGTGTGTGTTTGTGTGTATGTATATATTTTCATTCAATAGAGTATTTCATATATAGGTCAAATTGAGAAACCAAGTATTCTTTAATGTTTTATTATCTGAGACATGTGAGTCACTGTTTTTTAATTATTAATCTTTACTACTTCTTGTGAATTATTCCATGTTTGCACTTCTTAACATGTGCATTTATGTATAATCCTTAAAGTTTAAATACAGTAAATTGTCTCAAATCTGTGTCTAAATCAGTCTGCATCTGAATGATCTAGGATAGAAATAAGACTTGAACAAGAAAGAAAGTAGTCTTCTTTGAAACTCGGTTTTGCTCTTATTCTCTGATGACTTTAGTACCAGGAATGAGAGACACATGCAGGTACTATATTACATTTTTCCCCTCAGGTTAGAAAAATGAATTCAGTGCAGGTAGCAGTGAAGTCCTGCAGTTCTGGGTTACTTTTGTCAGTTTTATCACTTGCATTGTGGAACATGGTGAAGTCCTTTCCAATAGCTAGTTTGGTATTTTGTTAGGAGTATTGAATGCTCCCAGTCTAGTGCTCTATGAAGAGAGAACCAAGGTCAGAATGGGAATTGCACAATTTGGAATGGAGAGGAGAGGGTCCTAGCGAAATATCTCTTTGTCTCTCCCTCCTTCCCCCCTTCCCTTCCCCTCCTCTCCATCAGTACATTCATAGCAGTAGTGAGTTTCAAACCCCGTCGCTACCTGTTCGCTCACCGCTGCCACTACCAGTTCGCCCGATCTGGGGCGAACCGATAACAACCCACCACTGATTCACAGGTACTGATACAGATATAAATAAATAGATACTGATCTTAAACAAATTTTGTTTATGCCATAGCTTTAGAGAATTAGGTTTAAAAGGCTTAAAGTTACCTTGTATTATCTGATAACAGGTTCCATGAGGGCCTTGCAAAAATACGAAAGAAATAGTGACTATTTTGTCATTGGTATATTGCTCAGTCATGTTGTGCATTAATAGAATAAAGATGAATTTTTAGGAAAAAAAATATTGCAGTGGGAAACTGATCAAACGTACAGATTGCACTTGGTGAAAATGTTTTAAGTTCTATAGTGAGGGGGGGGACGGGAACGACCCTGAGAGCACACTCTTGGAGGCATTTTCTGGTTTTAAAGGATTTGCCAAACAGGATGGAGTAGGATGGCAGCCAAGCTCATTGCCTGTATTTAAAATCATTGGCAGGCTGCCATGTACCTATTGGCATTAGCCGGGCACAGATGCTACATGGACCCACACCTGACCCATTGTAAAATTTCCTTAAAGGAACTGAGGGGATGAAGAAAGAAGAGAGAGGGGTCTGGGCAGAGAAAATTGGCAAGGGAAGGAGGAGTTGGATCACAGTGGAAAGAGAAAATTAGCATGTACACGCACAAAAAGAGCTGATCTCAACAAATGGGAAGAGAGTGGAGGACAAAGTAGAGCAATTGGACAAATGGAGGAAGAGGAAGGGATTGGGTATCTTATTTTAAAGCTTGAAAAGAGATGAAACAATAACATCACAAAGAAAGAGGCTTATAAAAGGGTTTCCTGTATCCAAAGTCACAGGAAAAGGCAGCTGAGGAAGGGAGTTAGCACTAGATTTGTAAAAGTGTGGGAAAATCAGTGAAAATTCCTGTATCTGAGATAAATCTTCCCTGGATATCTTCCTTGGATATCTTCCTCAGGAAATACAAACTAGATTAAAAGAGAAGGTTTTAAATAATAACCACATCAATAGTGAAGTTATCCATTTACAGTAGAGTACAGTACTGCTGTTCGCCTATATTGTATGACCTGAAAGGTCTTTTATAATATAAGTGTTCCATTGAAATAGCTTCCTATTTCAAACAAATCCAATGTCATAGATTAAAATCATGCCAGGTTCCAAATCTCCTGGGAAACTGGTTGTTGCTTGAATTAGTTTCATCAACCTGCCCTCACCCCCACCCAGTGGTGGGATTCAACTAATTTAACAACCGGTTCTCTGCCCTAATGATTTTTTTCCAACAGCCAGTTCACCAAATTGCTCAGAAAGTTAACAACCGGTTCTCTCAAAGTGGTGCGAACTGGCTGAATCCCACCACTGCCCCCACCCCCAAACTGAAATACAAATTTCTAAAATCTCATTTTGCATAACCATGGCTAACAGTCTCAATTGTTACGGCGATTTTTGTATTGTATTTAGATTTATTTGCATTGGCTGCTTCTTAAATAGGCGCAAGTCAAATATTAATAGCTCTATTTGTACTCTGAGTTCGAGTATATACTTGAAAGTACAGCATATATGACTGCAGTCCAGTTTCCCATGTGATGTTGATGACAAAATAATCTGAGCTGACTGTGTGTGTACACTTAAAACTGAGAGAGAGGAAGAATCTGTACATACTCAAGGCTGATTTAGACTTGCTCACATACCTACACTGCGAAAGGCTTATTGCAAACCTCCCAAATCCCAACTGCACTGTTGTGCGGAATTGTGTTGATTAGTCAATCCAACTTTCTGTTCTGTGCTTACTGTTTGAGGGACCACTAGCTTGAAGGTTAAAATTCACTGACATATAAAAAGAACGTCTTGAATGACAGACCCATACGTTTCCTCATGTTCAGTGCAGAAGAAATCTGCTCTGATCCTTAGTGTTTCTAAGTAACTGGTACTGCTTGAATTATTATAAATACCATGTTTAATATTAGTAGATGTGTACGTTCCTGTTTTGATAAATTGAATTGCAGTATATGTTTTGATTTTCTACTTCTATGTTACCCATATTTTATATATTATGTATTATTGTACTGTATGTTGTATTAGTATTTTGTTACTATTGTTTACAATTATTTTTATTCATTTTTCTTTAGCATTGTTGTGTGACCTAATTCCATCCATTTTTATAGATTTGTGCTGATTGTTTTCTGTTGTTCTGACAAATTATATAATCAGCTGTCAGTGTTCCTTTTGTCAAGAATCTCACAAAGGTTAAATGTGTCTTTAATGACAACAGTCTCTTTTACAATCCCAGTTAAATGCCATGGTTTAACTTAATGCTGTGATATTCTTTACATTTACATTTTTTTTTATTTTTAGAAATATTTCACTTATTCAGAGTGATATTTGCTATTATGCATTCCTGTTATACAGATATGATTCATTATCGTGTATTTAATAATGTAAAGAGAATGCTTCTTTAGCTCCATATTCCCATTGTGTATTTGCTACTAACCAGTAAGAATATGCTTATTATATATGATAATGTAGTCATGGTTATGTACTTCATTAAATCCTGCATATTTTCATCTTCATTCTCAACTGAAATAAAATCTGAGCCAAATCAGAAATTATCAAAATTTGTATTAGTAATAGTAATTAGTGTTAATGACAACAGCAACAACTAAATATTCAACCTGTATACTGTATCATGAGGAAGCTGGAAAATCGGAGTAAAGATTGATCTTTGATATGCTGACAACACAACTCTTCTCTCAGAAACCAAAGTAAGCGTGAAATCAAAAACTTTAAAGAAGAAAGTTAAAATTTGGTCTCTTCTTTTTTTTTTATTGAAAAGTTTTAAAAAGTTTACATATATATCCCCCCCTTCCCTCCACCCTCCCCAACCCTCCCCCTCCCACCCACCCCCTCCCTACTTCCCAGAGCAAAATACAGGGTATAACATTCAACAATCATAATCTAACATAGTCTAATTAATTATAACCTCTTACATCTCTAATACTTTAACTCCCCATTTACCAAACTAAATTTGAATACATAATAACATCTCTCTATCTATTCATAAGCTATTTGAAATTTTTTAGTCCGGTATTTATTTTGAATATAATCTATCCATCTTCTCCATTCTATCATATATTTCTCATTTGAATAGTCCTTCAAATACGCTGAGATCTTTGCCATCTCTGCTAAATTTGCCACTTTAAATATCCATTCTTGAGTAGTAGGCAAATCTTCCTTCTTCCAATACTGCGCCACCAACAATCTTGCTGCAGTTATTAAATTCAGGATCAAATTAGTGTCTATAACCGTACAATCCGTGATTATACCCAACAAAAATAACTGTGGAGTAAACTTTATCCTCTTTTTAAGAATATTTTGAATAATCCACCAAATTTTTATCCAAAATGCTTTAACCTTTTTACAAGTCCACCATACATGAAAATAAGTAGCGTCATCACAATCACATCTCCAACATTTAGATTGTAAATTCGGATACATACAAGCTAACTTTTTGGGATCTAAATGCCATCTATAAAACATTTTGTAAAAGTTTTCTCTCAAATTTTGCGCTTGTGTAAATTTTACATTTCTTACCCATATCTTTTCCCATGTTTCCATCATTATTGCTTGTTCAAAGTTTCGTGCCCATTTTATCATACAGTCCTTAACTAACTCTGTTTCCGAGTCTGTTTCTATCAATATATTATACAACCTTTTTATATGCATTTGACTCTGGTCTCTAATTTGTTTTACCAAATTTTCTTCACTTTGTATAAGTCAATACTTTATTCTTTTAGTCCCAGAGTCTTAATTCTTTAAAGCAATGTCCATTAGAGTTAAACAGGGCTGACAGCTTTAACAAGTTAACAAGCACTTTCTTCTTTAACTTTCACTTTCCACGCCCTTAACAGGCCAGCGCCATTTTCTTTCAACTTTTTCCCGTTCTCATCAGACCCGAAAGAAACAATATTCAGCTGGAGTTAAAATTTGTTACTTGCAGTTATAATGTGTCCTGTCTTTGCTCTGCCTGCTTTTAATCCAAATTTGTTAAAAAGTTGCTTGCAGGGATGGTCGCGGTGTCTTGTTCTGCATGAAGCAGACACGTCCTGGATTCGGAGCTCTACCAGGTTCCTGGGGAGCTCTCACCCTTCGAGCTCCAGGATTGTTCCTGGAGCTCTTGGGGAGCTCTACCCGCACCCGGCTGCTCTCTTTCCCCTCTTTTCCCTAGGGGAAAGTTTCTAAGCCTCTAGACAGCTGATTTTTGCTGTTCTAGCGGCTTAACGAAATCTCGGGGCTAGGGCTCCTAAAGGAGCGACCGCCGACGCCTGCGGAGCCACCGGAAGGCCTAAAAAAATTTGGTCTCTTCTTGAGCATCAAAAACACCAAGCTCATTGTAAGCAAATGTCAAAATAACAATTCGTGAGTGTCAAAATTGGAATTGATGGTGAAAAGACAGAATACATTAGAATTGACAGTGAAGAGATTGAATATATGCAAGACTGCATTCCTTCTTAGAATCGCAGATTGATCAAAGCAGTGAAGGCAATTTAGAAAGTAAGATTGATTGATCAAAGCAGGAAAGGCAGTCCAGAAATAAATTGAATTGCCCTGGATCACACAGCAGTGATGAACATGAATCGAGTATGGAAAAGCAAGGACATTAGTCTGGCAACTAAACATGGCTGCACTGTGGCTAGACATTAAAGCCAACACTAGCCAAACCATAAAACAACTAAAAGAAGCCATACAAGACTGGGAAAATGAGGAGAGAAGTGGTGCATAGAATCGCCAAGAATCGGGACTTGATTGAACATCATGATCAATAGGACCACATAAAAATGAATGCATTACAAACCACTTTTTTCAAAGGATATGTTCAGTCCTAATTACGAATAATTTAAAGACCTATCTTGAGGATGGGACTCATTTTATATGAGATTCATGACAGAGCAGTGTTCTTGAAATTAAACAGATTTGTTTGGCTAGATAGATGACTTGCCTGGGCACCAGATGCATATTAATTTCATAAAAGGGGAATAGAATAGATACTATTTCAGAGTCGATGTCTGTATATCTAAATATATGTATTTTACATAGTTATTTATGTATTAAACAGATTTATATGACTGTTCATCCTAGAGGGTGGTGAAAAAGTGATAAAATATAAAATATGCTATGATAGAGAAGGCATGAATCCAAAAAGTGACCATGTGACTCTTTCACTGAGGGGATCCAGAGCATGCCTCTCCTGAATTCTTTTATGAAGCTCTGAAATTTCTGTTACGTGCTTAGGATGCGTTCCTGATGCAATATATTGGAAACATTTTTAAATTTACCGGTAATTTAATAAATTCATATACCATCTGACTCTCAGAAAATATATCTCCCTGCATAAAAAGGATATGGATAGCTCAAGATCCCAATAAGTGATCCTGTGAACAAAGAACATAATGTACTTCTAATCTTTTCCTTTTCAAGTGTTTCTTAAGATGCATGAGGGCTCAAATTGTGTGGGATGATGAAGTTGCGTAGGACAGGCTTATCTGCCTTCAGCCTTCCAAGTACTTCTTTACTTCAGATTTAGGCCAAACCATGATGACATGCAAAGTCTGGAAGGAATTTCTACACACCACTTAGCTTTCCTATGTGGAAATAGACTCAACAGCCAAGGCATGTGTATAAAACTGTATTTTTATAGAGAAATTTTTGCTTTTGCTGGCAACTAATGAAAAGTATATGTAAATCATATACAAGTAATGTTGCTTAAAAGAAAAGGCTGAATATTAAATTTTCTTCCAGCACACAAGGGAAATTATATGTTTTTCTGAAGTTGTGTTTCATGTTGAACAAGAAAAAATAAATAACATTAAGAAAGTTCATTTTTGATTTAACATACTGCTTTTCTGCATGTACAATATAATATGCATGGTTCTTTTTCCATCTATTTTACCCTTTTAGGAAATCTGGGAGAAAATATAGATATATGAATTTTACAAATAGGTTCCTTATTTAATGGGCAAATAGTTTTAATATGTATTTTTTATTTAAGTAGGGCCTACCCTTATTTATCGTGTGGCTTCTGAAAATATATATGAATGTCATGTGTAGATAGATAGCTGTAGTCTTTTCTTGCTGACCACTTATTCAGCAACCATGACCAATCCTCAAAGTTTTGGCTGTCACTACATCCCTGTTGTGATGTGATTGTAATTTGAATGCTTGGCAACCATCTTGCACTTATGACGGTTTCCATGGTCATGTGATTACCATTTGTGACCTTCCCTACCAGCTTCTCAATGGGAAAGGTGTTAGGGAAGGTCTCAAGTCATGGTAATCTCTCCCTTAGAACTTCTGCACATGCACCATGCCATGCCATCTACACCTCAGTCTTCCTGTGTGCACTTCCTGCTATATCCCTCCAGCTTCCCGTACTCAGGTCATAGCACCCTCTCCCCTGCCATCCCCCAACTCGAGCACAACCTGCACTGTCCCTCCCAAGCCCTCCCCCAGCCTCTCCCACTCCCCTGCAGCAGCCCCATACTCCTTACCTGGGACTTACCTGTTTTAGATTACATGTGATCTCTCCCGGCATTTACTTGGAACTTCCATGACTTTGGTTTCCTGAGAAAGACCCGTGTATCTTCAGGCTACAATGGCAACTGGTACTACGGGGATTGTTGTTGCTAAGCAATGCAGTCACTTGACATTATTTATTTATTTATTTATTTATTTATTTATTTATTTATTTATTTATTTATTTATTTATTAAATTTATATACCGCCCTATTCCTGAGGGACTCAGGGCGGTGAACAGCGAACGATAAAACGGTCATTATACTTCATGACCGCGTCATTTACCAGCAATCCTGATCCCAATTGCCAGAATAACCTGAGGACTAGTTATTGAAGTTAGTTATTGGAGAGAGCAGAGATCCTCAGGATGCATTTCAGCTGCAGTTGTCAATTGTAGATTGTAGGTATCTCAGATCTGACTTGGCACTATACTTCATAGTAACGAGAAATTGTTGAAAATCTAGGAATAAGCCCTTGTTTCCATTTTGACTATTCTCAGGTAAATATCAGAACAAAAAAAAAATAGAAAAGTAAAAAAAAAGAACTCCCAAATATTAAGAATGGAAAAATAAAAATAACAGTTTAGTATACTCAGATAAACAGCAGCTTACCAAAATCCAGTCCTAAAAAGGAAAGTTTACCAGGTAGCTATAAATCATTAATGCTGAAGTGAGGCAGCTTCCCTCAGGAAGGAATAATATCCTATTATGTTATTAAATTAAGTCACTCTTTTAATCCAAACCATATCATTGGTTTTCTGTTAATTTTAAACTTCAGTAACAGTATAATGTTTGCATGCATGCTTATCTTGTGAATGGCTTTACATCAAAGATGTAAATATTAACAAAATTATTTATTATGCTCAGAAAAATAAACACAGTCAGACTTTCTTACTACTTACCCGGGCCATAGTGTGTATTAGGAAGAAAAATTAAACATTAAAAACATTAAAATTAAACATTAAAAACATTTTTAAAAAATCCCAGAAGATTATGTCACACCATTTCCATACTGTTAAGAAAGACTCAAATTTGACTTTGGGGAGTATTCTTTAATAGAAATGATAAAGTTCTAGTTCTTTTAAAAGTCTCATATAAACAAAGATAGAACTGAAAATAAGCTATAGATAGTGATGTAACTTCATTTCTAATTAGGAAATATATTTATAATTTTTGCATAAGTGCATCCTTATGAAGTGCTAAGCACCCTAGTTCTAGAAAATATATGTATAATGTGGAGAAATATATTGCTATTTTTTTCTTCACAAAATCTCAATATTTAGGATCCCCAAATTTCATGTGGCATACAGATTTTTTCCATATGATACTAGAACATATACTGTATGTAAATGCAATGGCACTTTATTAGCAAATAGCAAGACTTTACAGGTAGTCCTCAATTTACGACCACAATTGAACCCTAAATTTCTGTTGCTAAGTGAGACATTTGTTAAGTGAGTTTTGCTCCATTTTACGACCTTTTTTGCCACAGTTGTTAAGTGAATCATTGCACTTGTTAAATTAGTAACATGGTTGTTAAGTGAATCTGGCTTCCCCGTTGAGTTTGCTTGTCAGAAGGTCGCAAAAGGTGATCACATGTCCCCAGGGTACTGCAACCGTCATAAATATAAGTCAGTTGCGAAGCGTCTGAATTTTCATCACATGACCATGGGGATGCTGTAATGGTTGTAAATGTGAGAAACGGTCATAAATCACTTTTTTCCAGTGATGTAACTTTGAAAGGTCACTAAACAAACTTGTAACTCGAGGACTACCTGTATGTATGTATGTATGTATGTATGTATGTATGTATGTATGTATACATGAAAAATCCACACTTTTTAATGTTGAGCATGAGATCCAAATTAATATTTTAAGAATGCTCAGAAATAGTATTCACTTACCTTTTTTAACATTTTGAATTATGGCTCCCCATGCTATATCAAATAATTTTTATACTTTCCTTTGATTCTGAATCCCTTGAGTGTTTGGAACTAATACAATGTGATGGATTATGGCACAGCATTTAAAAAGCCTATCAGTGTCTTCTGTGGCAAAGCAAATACTTAGAAACATGCTGTGGAATAGAGAGGATTTAATAGGTTGGAGTAAGCAGTTGATGCAATTTGCACATATTAAATGTGGAGAATTTTAAGCTGATCTCCACTGAAACAGACTTAAGTTTTAAAAAAAGGATTTTTCTGTTTGTGCTCAAGGTGGTTTAAGTTCTTCCTCAGGATGACAAATAAAAAGAAGAGCATTGTGGCACTACTACAGTATAAATGTATGATAATATACACTTTTCATCAAATGTATGACATCTCCTTATGTAGAGGATTTTATCCAAGGTGAAAGCTTTTATAAAGTCACAGCTTTCAGATTTTAACGGATGGTTCACATAACAAACACACAAACAAAAGAAATCAAACAACATGACTTTAAAAAAAAAAGAAAATAAAATGAAATACTTATTACAATAAGCATTTAAATATGATATATTGTTTAGAGTTTTTCTAAAGACATATGCTTCTTTCTTCAAATCAGTACATATTTAAATTTGCATGAAATTTTAAAATCTGGTACTTTTTAATCCCTGGATAGAAGAAGATACTTTTCAGATCTAATTCTTGCCAGATAATTTCAGTGCCACATAAAAATATCTTTTGGAGCAGTAGCACTAATTGCTGTTTTTACAAATCTTCACTGATGTCATTGTTATTGCAAAGTTTAATTGCTTGGATTCCATACATTTATGCCAAGCATTCATCCAGGTGTTAAAGGAGCAAGAACAGAAATGTATCTAGTTTTTATGGTCCATTTCTTTCATAACAGAATATATCATTTAATCCATGCAGTAATAAGCACATGATATACATTATTATATTATATTATTATTATTATTATATTATTATTATGCCGCGTAATGTGGTGAGCTCCCGTTACTTGTCCCAGCTTCTGCCAACCTAGCAGTTCGAAAGCATGTAAAAAATGCAAGTAGTAAAATAGGAACCACCTTTGGTGGGAAGGTAACAGCGTTCCGTGCGCCTTTGAAGTTTAGTCATGCCGGCCACATGACCACGGAGACGTCTTCGGACAGCACTGGCTCTTTGGCTTTGAAATGGAGATGAGTACCACCCCTTAGAATTGGGAACGACTAGCACATATGTGTGAGGGGAACCTTTACCTTTATACATTACACACAAATCAAAAGCTTCAGTACATGAGGCACAAAAGGATTACTTAAAACATTTCTTATTAAGTAATTCTTATTTTGTTTAAAATTACAGCATTCATATATTCAGGTGAGACTGATTTTATGGGTGCAATCCAGTGGTATATTTCTGTCACTAGAAACAATTTATCCATCTTTCTGCAACAAGCCCTCACAAAGCCTAAAAATTGTTTCCAGGACTTCTCTAATCTGTTTCACTAGATTTGGGAAATACTCTAGAAATTGCAGCGGAGGCAAGAAAGTCTTCTTGTATTAAAGGAAGGCTCCTTAGGATCATATTTTGATTTCATTCAAAGAAAATATTAATAATTATTTTGAATCTCTAGAATTGGAACACATCAGTTCTACTTTGAATAGCAAATCATTTCATAAGATTTTGTGTCACAATTAACTGTGAAACTATGTCTTTTTAAAAAAAAAACAGCCTTATAAGCACTCGCTTTATATTAGTGGCAGTACCCGTGCATTCCCATTGGACACTACAAAGGAGGCTTTCAGTTAATGTATGATGATTTGTTTTGTTTTCAGGTTTTTGGAGTGGATGACAGCCAGGATTATAATAGGCCTGTTATCAACGAAAGCCAGAAAGATTTAGTAAAAGATTGGGCTATTAATTCTGCTACAATAGTGCTTGAAGAAAAAAGACTACTGAGTACAACTGGATTTCTTGATACAGAGGTAGAAATCAAATTTTGATGGGTCTTCTTTTTCCTTCCATTAAATGAGAGGACCTTTTTAGAGTCAGTGTTAAGTAGCTAGTAAGAGCTATTAAATACTTTATTATTATATAATAGTAATATTTCTTTATTCTTTATTAGAGCTTATGTATAATCTCTTAGTTCTTAAAAAGCTATCCTCACACTTGCTTTTGTTCTGTTGCTATTCTATCTGCATATACACCATAGCACTGACACACAGGATTTTTGGAAACTGAAAGAACCTAAATACTAGCTTTGTTGTATAAATATTACCATTCCTTTTATTATTTGATTATAGTTATTGGAAAAAATTTACAAGTCAAAGAAATATCTGCAGAAACAAAGCAGAGATGAAAAGAATTTGCTGTTTCCAGATGGAAATTGTGTCATACTTTTGGAAGAAATTTCAAACGTTCTATAGCACTACACTAAAACTTGTTGATAATTTTTCACATCCAAAATTCTGCACACATGCAGATCTAAACCGCATATCAACAGATGTCAGTATTCATCTGTTTTAAAGGAATATGATGGAAAGAAACATATCCAAAGCTTAAGATGGCTTGTTACATTAACATCTATGATATACGGTTACATTTTTCATAATTAACATTATAAATTAATAGCCCTTATGTGTTATTCTCAAACATTCTTATTTTGGTATTTATATGTTCTTTTGCACTTTTGTTTTTATTTTGCTTATACTTCTTTTCTTACAAAACTTCAATCTCCTCTTTATCTTCTAGAATGTAATCTTGATGCTCTTAATTTTCATATTCAATATTTCTATATAATAAATTTTATCCTAAACTCTCTTAATAGTATATCTATTTTTATCCTCTTGTTTAAGATATTTTTTATAAATAATAATTAAAAAGATAAAAGTCAGTAATAAATACTGATTTAAAGTAGCTTAAATTGACAATAAGACTTTAGTAAAGGAGAGGAAGCATCAGAAATGGTGGTGGTTTTCATTAATTCAATGTTATTCAGAGATGTTATACATCCCATCCTAACACTAGTGGGGAAATTCCTATCAACCTTTCCAAACTAGAAATCTAGGCTATTCTTAAAGCAGTTTCGTGTACATAAGCCAACCAATCACTGCTGTTTTCTCAAATCAATCTTTGAGGGTTAATGGTACTATTCTAATAAACATCCCGCACATTCATAATTTGGAATGAAAAATTTTGAAGTGGAAGCAAGTATGATAGCTTAGGTTTCTAAACTATCATAATTAAATTCTAAAAGAAAGCCTATTTGGTCTAGTTTGAGTTTTAGAGAATGATAAAACCTGGAATGTATCTAGGTTTACATGTTTGTCTGAAAAATCTATTGACTGTTTAAATAGCATTAAAACAGGCAATTTTTATGACAAATATCAAATTGCCATGTTAGTAAGATAGCAGTTGGTTGTGAATAATATAATTTGCCTAGCCCTGACATGAATATAGCAGATGCCAAACTGCATTCATTCATCTACATTGTGACTGCTATTCAAGAACAGTCTCCCTCAAATGTGAGTTGAGCTTTGCAAACAATTTATAATAATTTGTGGGTTTACTTTCAGTTTAAGTATTAATTTTTCATTATCAGATTTTAGATGTTTCTTAGTTTATTTTTAATGTTTTTAGTTTATTATTTAACACAACATATTATCAATTTTTATCTATTTTTCCACATTCCATAATTTATTTTTGTAACTGAGAAGAGCTAGAAGCCTCTGCATCTGTCCATAGTTTTTCATTTGACCATTAGAGATAATGTGTTTTACTGAACTATTAGGATAGTTAAACATATCATTGTTATAAATATTTTGTATTTATAAAATGCAGAACATATTTTGAGCTTTTATTAGTATTGAAAGAATGTTAATATCCTTTAGAATCTGTAGTAAGTGACTCCATAACATATCCATAGCAACCCATATATACATATTCCATATGTCCTTTAACATGAATATCATCAATAAAAGTCCAGCTGTTTTTAGGCCCCAAAATAAATCTTGAAGTAAACAAAAAGAATCTAATGTGTGGAATCATGGGATCTAAGCTTTTCAGGAGTTAAAACTCTGCATTTCTGAAACTGACATATGGTGTAAGTAACAAGAAATTATTGACTTTCAGTATGTTTTCCCTGAATATTTTAGGAATGCAGCAAAAGCAGCATTAACTTTTACTTAACATTAACTTTTCAAAGAAATTAGTTGGAATGTACACTTTCATTCTGCTTTTGAAATTTAATATAATTTTTCCCCTTTATTTTTATTTTGTCTTGAGAATAGATTTTTAGGCCTTCGTGGTTTGTGCCAGTCTGATCATTTGAAGGAAATGCAATATAAAGTAGAATTTTTGTTTCAAATCTAAACAAAAGCATATACATTTTAGCAGTCACATGTTCACCATCTGAGCATAATTCATTTTCAAATTTTATCATATTCTATTTGTGATACCTTTTTATATCTTTCTCTTAATTGTGCATATGAGAACTATTGAAAACTAAACCCCTGTGCAGTCAGTTGTTCTCTTGATTTCATTTTCAGCTCTACTTTTTCCAATACTAACAAATCTTTATATTTTAACCATTTTTCTTTGCCTGCTATTTTATTTTTCTATAAAACGCTTGTTGGGCTGAGGCCCATAAAAGTATATCTGAGTATAGTGTTGATTTGTATCTATTCCATATTTGTAATATGGCATTCCTGAAGAATCTAGTTTCTCCAGGCAGTTCATGTGGTAGCATTTTGTTCATTGTAAACATTTCTCAGATGAATAATAGGTGACCCTCCATACGTATTAATTGTAATATGTGTTCTGGCATGTTCAGTACAAAGAAGGGGCTTGATGTGCTGAGTAGAGCCAAAATAAATCTTTCTTAAACTCTAACAGAGTTCCTATTCTGCAGATAACCAGATTCAAAAGGGAAAATATGATTCAGAGCATACCTCAGTAAGCATGAACCACTGTTGACACCTCCTTAAAAATCCAGTGACTGTTTTTCTGGGAGTGGACCATAGCATCTATGTTGACCCAGAGAAAGATGGTACTCTTTTAAGGAGTTGCTAACAGGTGCTATGTGATATAACATAAACTTTATAATCACCCCAACTTCAGACCTGGATCACTGCAGAGCTGCGTACTCTTGCTCTCTCTGTTATCCAGGTACTTATTTCACATCTCTCTGGCTTTTCTGAAATTTGGCTCTGTGACTGTGACCAAAGCACCTGAAGGCAGGACAAGAAGCAATGGATGGAAAGTAATCAAGGAAAGAACCAACCTAGAACTAAGGAGAAGTTTCCTCACAGAACAATTACCGTATTTTTCAGAGTATAAGACACTCCGGACTATAAGACGGACCTACCTTTTTTGGGGAGGAAAACAAGATATACACTAGTGCATGGATATGGGAAATAATATGAAATTTTACCAGTTTGGAACTGTTTTAAGTTTTTTTCTTTGCATAGATTGGTATTGTAATCAGAATCAGTAAGTTATTCAGCACGCAATCTGTTAGATGTAAAGCTTTTTTTCCCTCTCTCTTTATTTTCCTTCAGGTAACATTTTAATTAAGTTAGTGAAATGCTTTTTAAATTCCAGCTAATTGTTGATTCTAGACAGAAATTTTACAATAAAAGGACACAAAGAAGAAAATAAGACTCACAAAACACTCACAATAACTCTGCCTCTGCCTCCCAGCAATTTGCCTTGCAGCAAACAGCCTGCTTTAGTTTCGTTTTCAGGCTGATTAGCACAAGAAAAAAAAAATCTGCCTCCCAGCAATTTGCCTGCTTGCAGGAGGCCCGCGCGGCAATAGGCAATGGCAATCCCCGCAGCCTGAAACAGCTGAGGGTCGGGAAGCTGAACTAACCGACAATCAACTGCTTGTGCTAATTAGGCTGTGCTGAAGCAGAAATGAGCTGCTTGCTGCAAGGAGGTAAATTGCTGGGAGGCAGAGGCCAAAGGGTGGGGGCCGGCAGGTGGGCAGGGCTACATTCAGACTATAAGACGCACCCAGATTTTCACCCTCTTTTTTGGGGGTGAAAAGTGTGGTTTATAGTCTGAAAAATACTTGCCTCTAGAAGTTGTAGGTGCTCCAACACTAGAGATTTGTCTGAAATGGTACTGCATAGAGTTTTCTGCTTGAGCAGGGTGTTGGACTAGAAGACCTCCAAGGTCTCTTCCAACACTGTTATTCTGTTACTGATCCCCTTTGGTGTACTGTCCCAAAGAGAAAAGTTCAAATGGTAACACACTATCTGTGTCATTAACTGATATAATGAAGATTGATATCCTTCAAAATACAATAAAACCCTTGAATTTTATACCTGCCGGGACAATTTATTCCAGAAGAAGAAAGCAAGAGGTGCAACAGAAAAGATCAGAGGAATGGATGAAGCAAAATATTCTGATACTTTACATCTACTTCCTGCTGTTTCACCAGTTGGGATGCATGTCCTAAAGTGGTGGACTCATTGCCTATCAATGCACATCAATTTGTGGTTCTCTCCAGGAAATGCTTGGTAATTACCTGTTGGCTGATCCTTGGAATGAGGTCAGCCCTCTTTTGATGCTGTTCCTTTGGAAGGTGATGTAAGAGTGATATTCTTGGATGAGTATCAGAATCAATTGGGTAAGGGATTTAAGCTCTACCTGTGGAACTTAGGGAAGCAGCTGTCAGAAAAAAAAGCTAGTTGCTACTTCAGGAGTTACAGCCAATTTTTGAGTTAGATAATATGATAAGAATTTTCTGATGCTGGGATGAACACTATGTGTGTGTATTTTAAGTATTCCATTGATGTGGGCAAGGTCTCTATGGAACCAGGACAGATAGTAAAAGATTTGGTTTTGCAGAGCATTATAGAGAAAGGGAGATTAATCTGATGGAAATGTAAACATAATGAGCAATTTAATTACCAATCTGGTGGCCATATTATTTATCAGGCCTACAGAGTTATCTTTTTTTTTCCCCCAAGAATTTTTTATTTTCAAACAAAAACAAAAACAACATAAAAGCATCATCTTTTCAAACAATTACAGACAGTGTAATTGTTTGTTAGCCTCCTTTTGTGCTCACAAAATCTTCAAAATATCGATATATGACACATGTTTCTTTTCCCAAAAAACAAATTTTTATACATTTTATCTTAATTTCACTTCATGTATCATATTTCATCTCCATGTTTTATTTTCTATCCAACGATAAAACAAACCCCATATCAAATAATAATGATTATCTTCCTGTTCTCTTATTTCAAATGTCAATTTACTCATTTCAGCACACTCCATCATTTTCTAAATAATTTCTTCATCAGTGGGTATTTTCTCTCCTTTCCAATTTTTTGCAAATACAATTCTAGCCGCTGTTAAAACATTCACAATTAAATATTGCAGTTCTCTATTATATGTCTCTGGTAAGATCCCTAATAAAAATATCTCAGGCCTACAGAGTTAACTTAATCTTGTAAAAAAAAAACCCTGATCTTGTGACTCTATAATATCAGATCAGCCTAAAATAATAAAGATCCTCACAATTTGCGTATAGAAACATACTTGGTCAGTATAACAAAGACCAAGGTGGCATCAGATTACACAGGTGGGCTATGATAGCTAAAGTAGCCAGATGGATTAATAGAATGTAGCTGGAGGAAAAACCAACTTGGATGTGGCTAGGCAGAGAATTCAGGCCTTTGAAAGCTTAAAGAAGCAATTTTCTGCATGTGTGTACTTACTAAACCTATCAGATGCTTTGTAACATGAGGGGCTGGCTTGGCCCTTCCCTTCCCAGAATTCTACTATTGATCCCTCAAAGATTTAAATATAATGCTTTCAGGAGAATGGGATTTTTTTTGGTGGGCGGGGGGGCTCATATTTAACAACCATGAATTCTTTTCAGGTTCGAGTGAGTACTACTGTTTCCTGGATGTCAGGACCAGGAGAATAGTTGAGCTCATATTGGTTCTCTGCATGACTCTTTGGCTAGCCATTTTATGTATTTTGGTTTTGTAGTTTTTGTTTTTGTTTTTGTTAGTGCCCAGAATCATTTTCTGTGTGATGGGCAGATACTTAAACATTTAAAAGGAATATTAAATATTTGGTTCCCTTTCAGAAAGGGACTTTAATACTCTGGTGGATGAAAATTGAAACCTCTGGCCTTAACAATACTAAAATGTTATGGTCTAAAAATTTAAATTGATGTAATACTCAACAGTCAGGTTAGAGTCAGGAAGAGTACAAAGTGATCATATTACACTTGTTCTTAAAGCATTTGCGCTGTCTGGCTGTTTGTTTCTGGATAAAATACAGAAGGTTGGCCAACACTCTTAAAACTCCATAACAGATTTGTATTCTGTGTCAATAATGCATATTGGAATGTACAACAATATCTTATGTGATGATAAGTGTGATAATTTATATTAGTACCTTTGCCATTATTTAGAAATGGTTCACACAAAACTATTCATTTAGATTTCTTCGTAGGTGATTAAGTTGATCAGCGGTAAAGTACTAAGTGACTGCTACTGTAAATTTGTCACCTTCCTAGTGTTTCAAACCATTATTGAATCTTGTTTGTAATCCTGGCTTTCAGTCAATGTTTAAACCAGGTTTGTGAAGCTTTTGGTTTGCCTGGCCACATTGAGTGAAGAGGAATTGTCTTAGGCCACATATAAAGTATATAATATAATGTATATAAATAACTGATTTTGTTTATTTTTTAAATATTTTTTATAAAATCTTGTGGGGCTGCATTACAAACTGTTCATGAACTGTGGATTGGACACTCCTAGTCCTAGTTTAAATAGTGGCTCATCCAACATTCCAGAAAACTCATGGGAAATAGGAACTATTCTGTCAATGGAAATGGAAAGCAGAAAAGAGAAAAAATATTCAGAAAAGAGAAAGAATATTCAGACTTATTTCATGTATGCCAAATGTGGATTTTTACACATATCCTGGCTTCTGGGTTATTGGTTCTTTCCTTTCTCTCCCCCCCCCCCCAATTTATTCTGATAATGTGAGTAAAACTGATTTTCCAAAATCTGGGTTTCCAAAAATCAGTTGGTCTGAATCTATTGAAAGACTCTCAGAGCTTTAACCAAAATGATAAAATACCAACAGTTGATCTTTTTAAAAAATGAATACACTGGTTTTAAAACACTATATTAAACTGATGCTGATATATTATTTTATTTATTTATGCATTTATTGGCTCATGTGTACTCTACCTCATTCTCAGCAAACTTTCCACTTTGAGTTATTCTATACTTCCTAGGTAAGATTATAAATTTACTCTTACAGTGTGGATTTTTAAACAATTATAATTTGTTTTATATCTTAATTTTCTTTAAACTTTTCAGCTTCCTACTTTAAAGTGCATAAGACCTGATCCTGTAAATATTTACCATAGGAAATTTTTGATTAGATTGTTTGGTTTTATTGGGTGTGTAACTGATCTTCTTTAAAATCCCATATTAGGAAAGCACTGGCACATCTGGAAGCAAGCGCTGGGTGTCACAGTGGGCTAGTCTGGCTGCTAATCATACAAAACATGAAGAAAATGAAGTACGGATGGAGTCATCTGCGCTTGTTCATCTAGAAAATGGTACCACATCTAATACCCACAGCTCTTTTTATACTATATCAATCAATTATTTTTTTAGTCACATTTTGGGTTTGATTAATATGTTTCATTCTTTTCAGTGATTCACTTTTACACAACTCTTATGGAACCATCTCATAAATTGCATTACATTTTAATTTTTAAATCTGAATAGTGTGTGTGACAAGAGGCTTTAATTTTGTCTATTCCTGCTTAACTTTTGTTTCCATTTTTGATTTTAGATACTGACATCAATGAATCTGGCCTGTCAATTAGAAGTTCTGGCTCAATTACCTCTTTAACCAGCCTAGATCGAAAAAGGAGGACACTCCCCCAGTTGCCAAAGGAGGAAATTGCTGTTATCGAAGGACAAAAAACAAAAGTTACAGCCCATCACAGATCAGAGATAGGTGAAAAACAGGACACAGAACTTCAAGAGAAAGAAACCCCAACTCATTCTCAAAAAGAAATAGGACACGCCACTGATAAAAGCTTGACTAAAGTGAGCAGGACAATAAATGGCCTTTCTCCTAAAGTAGATAAGACGGCTTTTCACTCCAATAGTTGCCTCTCTTCTGAAAAAGAGAAAAATGAAAATGGCAAAGAAACATTTATGGTAAAGCAATCTTTAACTAAAATTCAGCAAGAACAAAATGAGCTGACACATTGGATCCCAGCTAAATTATCTTCTGCAAGAACTGCAGGCCAGGTTGAAAAAGGGAGAGAGGAATCTTCTGTTTCCCATAAATTGGATATGAAAGAAAAGGCATCAGGGCGTGGTGCAGGTAAAACAGAAGTTAAAGTGGCACAAAGTGAAGTAAAAAGAAGGAAAGCCGAGGAAGCCAAATTGCAACCAACTAAAGGACTTAGCGGAGATAAGAAGGAAGCCTCAAAGCCATTAGTAAGACAAGGCAGCTTTACTATAGATAAACCAAGTGCAAATATACCCATAGAATTAATTCCTCATATTAATAAACAAGGAACTACTCCATCAATTTCTTTAACATCTACCAACAGAGCAAGTGAGAAGAGTGATTCACTGGAAACAGATCCTGGTCTAGATACAACTCTTATTTTAAAAGATACGGAAGCTGTAATGGCTTTTCTTGAGGCAAAGCTGCGCGAAGAAAATAAAACAGATGAAGGACCTGACACTCCCAGCTACAATAGAGACAATTCCATTTCACCTGAATCAGATGTGGATACTGCTAGTACAATTAGTTTAGTTACCGGAGACAGTGAAAGAAAAACTACTCAGAAACGCAAAAGCTTTACTACCCTCTATAAAGATCGATGTTCAACTAGTTCTCCCTCAAAAGATATTTTAAAGTCATCTTGTTCAAATGCCAGTGACAAAATGGAAAAGAAAACAAAAGGCCGCTCCTCAGAAGCTAGTTCAAGGGGTGATGCACGCAAGATTGCACAGAGTAGTGGAAGAATAAGGCAGCCCTCCGTAGATTTAACAGATGATGATCAAACCTCTAGTGTACCTCATTCTGCTATTTCTGATATTTTATCTTCTGACCAGGAAACATGTTCTGGCAAATCACACGGAAGGACTCCTTTTACCTCAGCAGATGAACATTTGCATTCCAAAACGGAAGGAATTAAATTAGCTAAGTTGAAATCTTCTTCACCATCAACTGGGCAAGTCAGTAAGTCAGTCACTCTTCCAAGGCCTCGCCCTACAAGGACTTCACTGTTACGGAGAGCACGGCTTGGTGAAGTGTCAGATAGTGAACTTGCAGATGCAGATAAAGCATCAGTTGCTTCTGAGGTATCGACTACGAGTTCTACATCTAAGCCTCCATCAGGAAGGAGAAATATTTCAAGAATTGATCTGCTTGCCCAGCCACGGAGAAACAGACTTGGGTCTTTATCGGCACGAAGTGACTCTGAAGCAACAGTAACTAGAAGCTCTACATCTCGTACTTCAGACACCGTAATTAGAAGTGGCATTAGATTAACACCACCAGCAGACAGTACTAAAGTTTCTCCTAGAATTAGAGCTAACAGCATTTCTCGTCTATCAGATTCCAAATCCAAATCTCTGTCTTCAGCCCATAACTCTCCATCAGGTATGAGATACTTTCCATCTTATCTCTAATAATTTCATTTTTCAGCACTTTCCATTTTCATTTGGTCATGTGGCTATTAAAATTTGTGCTTGTTCTCGTGCAAAATATTAAGTCAAATTAAACAATAAGCATTAGGACACACACACACACACACACACACACACACAAAGAGCCAAGTACAGGTATCCTCAAACTACCACCACAACTGAGCCCACAATGTATGTTGCTAAGCAATACATTTAAGTGAGTTTTGCCCCATTTTATGACTTTTCTTGCCATAGTTGTTAAGTGAATCATGGCAGTTGTTAAATTAATAACCTGGTTGTTAAATGAAACTGGGTTTGCTTATCAGAAGATCGCAAAAGGGGATCACATGATCCCGGGACACTGCAAGCATCATAAATTTGGACCAGTTGCCAAGCATCCAAACCTTGGTCACAGAGATATATCATCTTGGTCACGTGATGCTACAGTGGTCACAAGTGTGAAAAACGGTCATAAGTCACTTTTTTCAGTGACATTGTAACTTTGAACGGTCACTAAATGAACTGTTGTAAGTTGAGGACTATTTGTATGCTTTTTCACTACAAGAGGATTTGAAAAAAGATTAAAGGATTCTGGATTGTAGATTTGCTTCCCAGACCTGACATTTACGGTTCATTCATGTTGAACCTAAACTGCAGTGACCTAATTTTGTGTTGCAGTGTTCTACATAATAGCATTGTATGTGGCCTGCCCAATTACTCAGTTTCATACAGCTACTGGTAGTCATTGGAGTCTGCATCAAAGACATGTAATTTTCATGTGACTGGTACTATAAATGGAAACAGGCATACTTGCAAAATACTACTCTTGTGCCATATGATAATTATAAAGCTTGCTTAATTATCAACATTCTGGGTAGAATTCGAAGAACTACTACAGGGATAACATTTGCATTAATGTTTTTAAGGTCACACTATCTATTCAGAATATACCAACTGCTGCTTTGAAAGATTTATGAAATCACGGGGGGTCGTGTGACAGTTTTAGCTGTGATAACTTGAAGAGGAAGTTGCTGTGCATGCATAGGCATATTTAAAATCTGACTACAGGATGGAAGTCTTATTACATACTTCTGAGCGTGATATACTGTAGTTTAAGCATCCTTTCAGTTAATCCACTGGGGTTATTTATAAATCAGTTTTCATTTCTTTAGGACTTTCATTTGAGCTTAATAGCAGAAGCATCAAAAAAATTTACACCACTCTAAAATAAGGCTGGGCATCCACAGTGCATTGCCTGTGGCTTCCATCAACCTATTTGCAATCTATCATCATCCTAAAATTGTGTTACTGAAATACAGTAGCAAAATGACTGACTCACATCATTTTAAAGGAGGCAATAGGAACAGTTTATCATGAAAAGCCTTCTTCTTCTTTTCTTACCCTTTAAACTCAAATCAGCCTGTTTATGGAGATTCTCAATCATCCAGGTCATGGTTGTCCCAAAGGTGCTTTTTCCAAAAGGCAACTGGACTTTCTTGTTTTTTCTTTGAAAATGTATCACTTCTCATCCACGAAGCTTCTTCGGATCAATTCAGTTTTGGAAAAGCACCTTTGGTCATTTATGTTCTCCAATTGTCAAATTCTATGCACTAGGTATGTAATTCAAAAGAATATTATCCTCTGAAAAGTTTAGTATTTGTCACACAATCATATACACTGCACTACTTTCTCCCAAAACTTGGTAAGTATGAGTAAGTTTTATCTTAACTATACATAGACAGTACCACTTTTTAACTGTTGTTGTTCCAAATAATTTGTTATTAAAAATACATTTGTGATTCTCCTCGCTGCAATATAGATTGATACTTAAATTTTCAAATTGAATTGAATGCCAGAAATAATTTAGTGAGTTGAAATGTGTGAGTAGTGCTCCTATTATTTCCACATCTTTTTAAAGTGGTGGAATTAACTTAATTATTACCTTTAAGACAAATGCATTAAATCCGTATGTGTCAATAACTTGATAACACATTTTTGTACACAGAGATATATCATCTTCTTCCAGACCCAGATCCTGCTGTTGAAACTTACAGTGGTAGAGTACTGGACATCATGTATTTTAAAATTTTCACCCCTATTTTTTTCTCTAAATACTCATGTTGTACAATGCTGAGTTACAGAGCTAGTTTTAAATATGTATTTTAAAAAAACTAATTGGAATTTTATTTGGAATAAGCAATTTGAAGGTATAGAAGAATTTTGAGTTCAAAGATATACTTAACCCAAGATGATTGAACTCTATTCAGAACTGTCCATGACTTCGTGTTTACAGTCAGTAGAACTGACCCCTGCTTATTAAATGTAAAAAAAAAAAAGGGAATGTTGAGAATTTGATATTAAATCAAGCTTATTAGAATTATCATGGTAAATTTGAAAGAAAATATGATAGTCATATCTGGCTTTCCATTCTTTAAATAGGACAATAATCTATATTCCTAAACCAAATCTTTATTCCTAGTGCACAACATATGAACAATGAGATTGGTGGAGCTCCCTCAGTGCACTCATTCCAAACTCATTTAAGGATTATCTGCCTTCATTTACAAGTCACAGTTATGCCCATTATTTAAACTTTCAGCAAAAAAAAACCCTTAAGTTTCTAGAAGTGTCACCTCTGCACTTAACCAGTCTGAACAGACAAGACACCCACTTTTCAATGCCCCACAATTTCATTTTTTCTGGCTTTATTCAATTCAAACCTTTATTGTCAGAGTACAACATGTGTACAATGAGATTGGCTGAGCCTCCCTTGGTGCACCCCCCTCCCCCCAACACAGTACAACTCACAGTGAAAGACAAAAAGAAAATCCCTAGGCCAGTGAATCCTACTAACAAACACTCAGTCCTATGTGAACTTATTGCACGTTGTGCCGGCCCCTCAAGCCAATCATGCTATGTTGTTGTAGAGTTATTTTTCATTCAGGAGTCTGACAGCCCACGGATAAAACTGTTCTTCAGCCTGTTTGTGTGGCTGCCTATGATTCTATATCTCCTTTCAGATGGTAGGAGAATAAAGAAGGGCTGACCAGGGTGTGAGTCATCCCTTTTATGACTTTAGTAAATAATTTGTTTGATTTGAACATTGCTGTTTGGTTGAAAAACCAAACAAGATCAGATCAGTTTATTCTCTCCATGGCACCTGAGAGCAAGACAAGGAGCAACGGGTGAAAGTTTGTCAGAGGGAAGTTCAGCCTGGAAATGAGGAGGAATTTCCTGACAGAATAATTAATCAGCTTGCTTCCCGGAATTGTGGGTCTTCCATTGCAGGAAGTTTTGAAGAAAAGATTGGATAACCATTTGTCCAGGATGGTATAAGGATTCCTGCTTTGGGCAGGTGGTTGGACTAAAAGACCTCCAAGGTCCTTCCAGCTTTATGATTCTATGAAATTAAGGCACTTGGTGATTATATGACTTTAAGAAAGGTAAATACTTTATTGCAGGTAAAGACTAATTCAGGACTTTATCCAGGGGGAGACATAGATTCTTTCTTTCCTGGTAAAATTTTCATATATACTTACTCCCCTGGTATTGGGGAGGGGGTTGGTTTTTTTTCCAGTGGAATCCTGTTTCCCAAGAGCAGTGTCAACAATAAAAACCCAGCACACTAAAATCACCTTTACTCTTTCAATCAACTCTTCCTCACCTGGCCTGGAATCCCTGCAGTTGTCATTGACTTTAACAAAGCTTTCACTCAATTGATAAAAAGCACGCTTGACAGCAAAGATAATTGAAATTCTCTTAGTGGGTTTTTTATCTTTTTTATTTTTTGGAAATACAGTGGTATCTTGGTACTCAACTGCTTTGAAACTATCAAATTTGGTACCCAACACATTTTTAAGTGAAAATTTTATCCCAGTACTCATCATTTGTTTGGTACTCAACGCACAGGCTAGAACTTGTCATTGTCGGCTGCCTTATGACTCACTACATTATTCCTTATGGGAAAAATATGTTTGGCACTCATCATTTTTGGTACTCATTGCGCTCCCAAAACCAATTAACAATGATTACCAAGGTACGACTGTATTGTTATATCGCTAAGAATTGATGCTATATTATCATAAGCCTCCCTTACATGCTTTAAAAAGGAGAAATCATTTTAGTGGCTCTCAATGTCTATGTGGAAGTGAACATTTTCTTTGTTAAATCTGCCACTGTTCTTTCTTAGAAAAATAACAGCAATCTCTATTGTTGTTGTTGTTGTTGTTATTTCCCACCATTTTTATATATAAACAAGGTTGTGAACAACCCAATATTCCTACCTCTGTTTTCCTCACAACTCCGTGAACTCAAAAAGTGCCCTTATAATAATTAGTCAATATCTCCTAGTATTTTCTAACTGGATTTCAAATGACACAAATTATAGTTTTTCTTCTCTAAATCATCCCATTAATAGTACTTATGTTTCTATGTGTTGTCAAATATGCAGTTACACATTTTTTGAAATTGGCATGATTTGCAAAAAAACATACAGATTCACTGTATTGTCTTAATATTTTACACTAATATTAATATTCAGTCTTATTAACTCAACATTGTACACAGAGTACTCTTTTTCACATTTTGTCAATTAGTTTTTATTATTTAACAAAATTCTATTTTTATTTTTTTTTTAGTTTCAAATTAGTCAGTAAACACTTTAATGAGGCATTTGGGGTTTGTTATTAAGCAACTTTGGTATGCAGTCATGTTGTTAAAGTCGTAATTGTATTATCTGCAATAAATACAACAATAATTCTTTCTCAATAATTAAACTAATTTAGTAAATTCAAGATGGAGGCGCTTTCCTACTGATTATGCTTCCACCTCAGAAGATGAATTTGGATCAAACCGTAATTCTCCTAAACATGCCCGTCTACGTACTTCTCCAGCCCTGAAAACTACTCGTGTGCAGAACATTGGAACACCAGTACAAAGTAGCAATGCCATGAAGCATAGGATAAAAGAACAGGAGGACTACATTCGTGATTGGACTGCTCATCGAGAAGAAATAGCAAGGTTTGTAATTGAAAGCCTGTAAAAAGGCTTTCCAAGAAATAATAACTCTCTGAAAAGCAGAAGACATTAATTATAGCCTCTCCTTCACTTGTAATTTTGGCACCATCAGGACAATCAGCAGTGTCTGCAGCAAACCACAATTATACCAAAAAATGGCAACATGCAGTGATGTTAGCATGCAAATGCTTACTTGTGCCCTGACATCTAAGTTGTGGCATTTACATGACATCATTGTGTATAGGTTGTTGTCTTCCCCATCCTCCACAGCCCCATATGAAGAGTAATTATGTAACGGGTTTGTTGATGCAACTTTATGGCATGAATTGCTATAAGGTCTACACTGGTCCTTGAGTGGTTTTCTGAGGATTTTCTCCACAAAAGAGGATTAGGAACAGAGGAAAAGTTAATATGATTTTCTTTAAAAGTAACTGAAATAATTTATGCTTATTTAGACAGTCTGTTTACACTACTAGCATTGCATAGATACTTCAGCAAATGATGGTGACTATAAAGGACAGTGGGTGGGCTTCATGTCTCCCAAATAAACAACCCCTAAATTGCAGTGCCTCTTTTGCAGCCTTAGTAAAACAAACTTTGGGGGTAGGTTTGTTTCCTGTCTGATTAAAGTTTTTTTAAAAAAAAAAAATTCACCAATCAAAGTATGCTTTTAGGACTATTTTTTCCTTTAGAAAATCTCAAACTTAAAAATTGAGATTCTTTTTCAGCTTTGGAGGAAATTATAAAACAAAATGGATACCTTAGCAGGTTCCTTAACCTCACCCCCTACTTCAAAAATAGACCACCAACTCTGGTGGCTCTGTGGTGTTCCTTGCCATGCCTTCTTCACCTCTTAAAGAAAGTGTGAGCTACTCAGACCAAAAATGATGCTCAACTCTGGATTAAATGATTGGCATGTTGTGTATGAATAGCTTTGCATAGTATTTGAAAATTCAATTGAGAGTGGCTTCCCTAATCTGAAGACAATACCTTTGCCTAACCACACAAATAGTTGATTGATCAGTCAACACAACACAAGAATTATTTCAGATTTTTTTTCAATTACTGTATATTGCATGGCAAGCAATTGGAATGTTTTCTATTCCCAACCAAACTTGTTATTCATTAAAATGCATATTAATTAGTTCTAAGAACGCATATTATTTAATATATACTCAGATTGGATCTTTGTGAAACCCAGTTTTTAAAACACAGAATAGCTTATACAGAATACATATTCATACTAAATTAAATCATGTCATTTTCCCCCCAAGACCATGTTTTATAACTATTTAATAAACAAAAGACAGATTGACCATGTAAGACAAGGGACTTTTAGACATTGATAAATTTAAGGAGAGGGAAACAAAGAGGAAGAGGGATCTAATAATAGATGAGCAAAGTTAACAATGATACTGGGAATGGACTCTGAGCAGAAAAAGCATGGGCACAGAGCCCTCAATTGTACCGAGATAGGATTATGATGAAATATTATATGCAAAAATATTTTCCTGGAGTTGTATTCAGTTAGTTCCTCCTGCTAAAAGAATGGTTTTCGTCAATGGAATGGGATGATAGTGATTTCCTCTGCAGCTCCATTCCCTTTAAAATACTTCAAAAGTTGGAGGACCCTGTAGTTCAAATCTGAGGAGCAAAGGCCTTTGAAGAAAAAAGTAGAGCATTGAATCACATTATGCAAATACATTTTTTTCCCATGAGATATTGGATTTCAATCTTTCTAGTGAAAGAATCTAATTAAAAACCTTGGTTAATAAGGTTAGAAAATACAGGGTAGTGGTGGTTGAAATATATATATAAGTATGTCTGCGTACTTGCAAGTGTAAAGCAGTATAAAGGATTCTAGCTCAAAAATGGTGGAGGTGGATTTATACAATGGTGGTTGAAGAAAGGTAAAGTTTTCATAGAGCACTGTTATATTGCAACTAATTTTGAGGAATCATTGAAAAGGAAAATTAAGAAAATGCTTCATGTTTCCAATTGTCTCAACTAGAAGCTCTGATATTGATCAGCTCCCCTACTTTGTGCTACTAATGCTACTTTAATCATCAACAGGATCAGTCAAGATTTGGCTCTCATTGCCCGGGAAATCAATGATGTAGCAGGAGAGATCGATTCAGTGACTTCATCAGGCACTGCTCCTAGTACCACAGTAAGCACTGCTGCCACCACCCCTGGCTCTGCCATAGACACTAGAGAAGAGGTAGGAGATCTTCATGGAGAAATGCATAAGGTTCTTTCTTTTCTTTATTTCTTTTGTTTTACTCTTTTGACATGCTTTTGATTACTTCCTCTCTTGTGTGCATGAATCTCAGCATTCTCTCTCTTTAATTTTAAAGTTAGATGAGCAATGATTGAAAGTTATTTCTAGTTAAGGGGCAGATCTCTTCCTATGGTCAGTGCAGAAAACAGTTGTGCTTTGAACACACTTCCATGTTGTTATTGTTTTGTAATAACATCATTGTATTTTTTTTCATCCTAGGCACAGATACAACAGCTGTGCCTATATATTCCCTAGTGAAAAAGAATCCTTAAGCATATATCAGTGCCAGATATTACAAACTGTTATTTGTGAAATAAATAAATTTATGCATGATTAGTGGTCTTAAAATGGCTTTGCATTTCATTAATCTTTGCCTCTCAGTAGTCTATAATCAGCCATCTAAATCTCTCTCAACACATAATAAACAATAGAAATAAATTGACATACCTTCAGAATCAGCAAGTAAATTAAATCCCTCTCAGTACATAATAATCAATCTAAACAGACATACTTTCATAGCCATAAAAGTGTGCTATAGTGATTATAGCAGGACCAGGAAACCCAGACTAAATTTTATGCTTAGCCATAGAAAACTCACTTGGTGCCTTTGGCCTACTCAGTGTATCTCATACCAACTTACCTCAGGCTTATAAAATGAAACACCAGCTACTTTTACACTGAAAAATTTAATTCTTGAATATGAGAGGGTTTTTTTTTTCATTTTAAGAGATGAAAAATATTTTCTAAAAAAATAAAATAACTTGAGCTATTGTTCTCATATTTGCTTTGGCAGTACTATTAGAGGGCCCGACAGTGACATGTACAATCTGAGGAAATTGTACTTCTTATTTTCAAATTTTGTATATGTCTTATACAAAAATGCAAATGTCCATATTCTGGTTCCAAAATATACCCATCCATCACCTCCAAGGTTAATGTGTCTCTTCCCTGAGTTTAATATTCAATTACAGCAAACAATATACAGAACTCTAGATTCAGAGAGCATCTAGAATCAGAGATCTAAGTCCAAAATGAGTCTTTTTTAGAATCAGGTTGTATCTGGAGTGCTGCGGAAGATTTGCTTCCAAAAAGAGAAGAATTGCTCCTAGAAGGGCTGGGAACATTAGAATTTTCCAGCCCTGGAACATGGAGATTCTTGTCTTTTTGCTTAACTAACTCATAATGTTTTATCATTTAAACAGGCTGCTCTCTATATACAGTGAATCAATAGACACAGATCTGAAATCAGAAACAGCAAGGGACACTTCAACATTTCAGAAGATTGTGTCACAGGCTTTAAGATGGCCATTAGGAACTTCAGAAAGAGATTTCAGCAAAAGCACTAGCTGGAGTATATGAGTAGTCAAATGCATTGAACTCCAGAAACATAATCTAGTTGAAAGAATCCTACAGTAGAGAATATTGCCAACCCTGAATATTTCTCTCCATCAACTGTGTTGTCTCCTTTTATTTATTTCAACAGCTTGTACATGACTTGGTTAACATCCTGTTCTGTGTACATTTTTGCAAACTGGGTATAACAAAGACACATAACATCATTTATTCAGTGTGGTTTTACTATGTTTGTGTTGGTTTCTCTCTCTTTCCCCTAGACATGTGTACTAAGCATCTGCTAATATAAATATGCATTTTTCTCTAAGATAGATAATGTTGATTTACATCTTTACTAAATACATGTAAAGCCCCCTCTTATGTTAGCAGTAAACTGCAATCTATAGTGTAGAATACATAAATAGCGTTATACACAGCATTGTTTAATATTTAAATAAGTATGTATTTCTGTACCCTAACACTTAAATAATGGGCAATCAATCTTTCGGTAACATTAATGAAATATTTTATTTTTAGTACATAATAAATTAAATATTCAAATCATTTGGGTGTTTATGTTTCTCTGTAGCAAAAGATCATAATAAATGGGCCTCTGAATACATCTAATCAGTCAGCTTTATAAGACTAGGCTTTGCTATCAATTATATATATATATATATTTGAATATATTTTTCAGCTCGTTGACCGTGTGTTTGATGAAAGTCTAAACTTCAGGAAGATTCCTCCAGTAGTAAATGCTAAAACACCAGATGGAAATATTCGGCCGAATGATCCCAAACCACAGACAACAGATGTACCTGAACCTCCCACAATTACACGTCGCCGAACCTGGAGCAGAGATGAAGTAAGGATTCATATTTGATGTAAAGAACTGAACAAAAATGGCACAGAATTGCTAATTTTCAGCTTTCAGTGCTAAACCACATAGAGTGAACTGTCATTTTTAGGTAGGACATCAGATAATAAAATTCCATTGTGTATCTTAATGCTTTTCTTGCGCCCAGGCAGCTTTACTTTGATTGAGGGCAGGAGGTATGGGTTAACGAAGACAAAACACTGAAGTAAAAGTCTTCTGGTTGACAGAAAAGGACACGGGGAGGAAGAAGCACAAAATAATAGCCTAAATGGAGAAAAGCCATAGTTTTATTATCGTGTTTGAGCCAGATATTCTGGACTGAAATTCATTCATTCTTCATGTATTTATTTCTCAAATTTATAAAAATCACAGCCTTTACATCATTGGAACTAAATGTACAAATTCTTTATTATATTTTAAAAACTAGACTCATATTTTACGCTTAACCATGCTATTGAAATGCACTCACATTACTTTTTAAAATTCTTCACTAAATTGTATCCAATTTAACATATTTGTATTACTAAAATAATTCCATTTTATCTAGCATGTGTTTGCTTCTACATTTTACATTGCTCTGATTGTTGCTCACATTAGAGCAGGGGTGTCAAACTTACGGCATCACGACGGCATCACGTGACGTATCGGGACTTTTTCCCCTTCGCTAAACCGGGCAGAGTCAGAGCCAGCACGTGATGCATCCTGCCCGCGGGCCATGCGTTTCACACCCCTGCATTAGAGAATATGGGTGGTTCTCAAGTTACAACCACAATTGAGCCCAAAATTTCTGTTGCCAAGCAAGACAGTTGTCAAACGAGTTTTGTCCCATTTTATAACCTTTTTTACCACAGTTGTTAAGTGAATCACTGCAGTTGTTAAATTAGTAACATGGTTGTTAAGTGAAGCTAGGTTCCCCATTGACTTTGTTTGTCAGAAGATCTCAAGAAGTGATCACATGATCTTAGGACACAGCAAGTCATAAATACGAACCAGTTGCTAAGCGTTCAAATTTTGAACACGTGACCACAGGGGTGTTGCTACTATCATAAGTGTGGAAAACAGTCATAAATCACTTTTCCAGTGCCGTTGTAACTTAATGGTCACTAAACAAATAGTTGTAAGTCAAGGACTGCTTGTACAGTTTTTCCATATGTAGAGCCACTGGGTTCATCGCTGCTTAATTAAGGATGTTTATTTCTGTAGAGTAGATTCTTTCTTAAATTCTAATTACATTTACTTGAATTGTAAGTTTTCTATCCCCAAACTTTACAAACTAATATAATACAATATTTGCAATAATATATAAAATAATAATTTCAGTGTAGTTAGTTTGAAGTTATTTTACATTAGGCGTATGCAAGATCAAATATATTCTGCATTCAGCAAACATTCCAGAGAATTCCAGAACATTCCATTCCTCCTTCAAATAACTCTGTTGTGGGATTGATCCAGAAGCTAATATTTGAATACCTCAGAAGCAGTTTGGAGCATGTTCAATGCGGCATTCTGAGTTAAATAGGCCTGTATAAATCCTGGACTGTTTAAAGGATTATCTTTCTACTTCTACATTAACTCATAGAGTAGAAGAAGGTTTAAAATATATATTTTGGACATTTATTTAATGCTATCTAAGTAAAAGATCATCACGGTCTCACATTCCATCTAAGTGAAATTATATGACAGAAATGACTTCGAGCACAATGTGGAAAAGTGAATTAGGATACTTGGTTTTGCTTTTTGTAAGAATAAAATTTTTTATTACATCAATTTAAAATTTCATTTTTTAAAATTTTCAGGTTATGGGAGATACCTTGCTACTGTCCTCAGTCTTCCAGTTTTCTCGGAAGATTCGGCAATCTATAGATAAAACAGCTGGTAAAATAAGGTACCCTATTTTATTTAGCCAAAATACTGTTTAATACTGCTATTAAAATTGTTATATTTACTATGGTGGTGCAAATCCTTTGAAAGTGTCAGATGTAAATGCCTTATTCCCTAATGTGTAAATAATGTATATATGGGATATCAGGGGTTAACTTATTCTTTGACTCTTAATGTATTCATAATTCACCACTCCCACTCTTGGCTCCACCCTTTGTATATATAAGGAGCCACCTTCACCATTTTCTTTGCTTCTATCTGTGAATATTCAGTGAATATAGAATGCCTATTATAATTAAAGAGAAATATATTTAAACCTCTAACTCTCATTATTATTATTGAGTCTGATCCTGAAAATATTGCAACAAACTGGTAGCAGAGGATGGTTAATTGACTCAATAAATACCTAAAAATGTCTAAGAAAGATAGGTCCAACACCAGGGCCTACAGCAAAGAAATAGAAACTGAACAAGAAATAATCAACGAATCCACGAACGCGATTTCGAGAGAATCCGAAGAATACACCACTGAAGAAGAAGAATTAATAAATGAAAATGATGGCCAGGAGGAAATCGAAATAGAAAATAACGAACTCAGGTCAGAGATATTGAAGTTATTAAAAAGCCAGAAGAATGATGAAAGCCTCATCGCGAACCTCCAAGAAATGCTGAAGAACAGCGGAGCAGCGAGAGAGAAAAACATCGCTAAAGAGAAACCCAAAGACCAAAAAACTGTGAGTGATATGACTACAGAGAAAGTCGTTATGAAAAAGAAAAAATGTGATCCCGCGCGAAATTTTGAATGGCAGCCATCTTGGTTTCAACAAGCCTCCAAAGTGAGCGAAGCAGAGCCAATCAAAATGCTCAGTTCAAAATTTCTGGCGCGAAAAACGTTATCAGACAACGAAAGTGAAAAGGAGGATTCAAACTCTTCGGAAGAGCCAGAATCAGAAAGTGAAGACGACTTAACGAAATCCCAAGTAAAGTCAGCAATGAAGACGCTTTTTGCTGCATTTGGGCCAAAATTAAAAATTTCCAAAGCGCCAACGAAGAAGCAAGCGAACAAGCCGATACTTCAAGACCTGCACGCTCCCATCCTGACTTCGAGAGCGACGACGCCCGAGCCCAGAGAGCCATGTCGATTCCGCCCTACACCGCAGACCGAAGCAAGTGCCAACGCACCCAAAAGAAAGAGAAGAACAGTCGCCGCCATCAGAACTCCTAAGACCGAGCCAGAGACCGACTCGTCTGAAGAGGAGCGGAGCGAGCGAGCTACAATGGAGAGAACCTTCCACGACGACGCCAAAGAAGAAATGAACAACGCGCATGTGCGAAACTACGTAGACGGTCCGGAAAGACTTGAACTGGCCAGAGAACCGCGCAGACTCGTTGCGAGCATCCCCATGCCGTTTTGCAATTTCCTACACTTGCGAGACCACGGACTACCTCAGGTTGTAAGTAATGGACAAAATAATGTGGGTAACTTACCCAGTGACTTCCCAAAACTTAGGGTTGATGGCATTAATTTGCAAGAATGGTATCAACAGCTCCAGGTTGTCTTTATGAAAGAAAATTTACTATTTTTTATCACTAGTCCCCCAAGAAGACCTTGGACTTTAAAAATAGATTGTTTACACCATAAGGCATTTTTCTTAATAATATCTAGCGTGTCTCCTGCAATGTATCATAGCATCAAACCAAATCTAACTGTTTCAGAAATAATTCAATGCATGTTTAATTTGTTTCACAGCGATAGTGTAGCTACCACCACAAGAATGTCTAAGGACTTCTTTTCTTCCAGAGTAAAACCAGGGGTTTCCATAAGTGAGCATTTAATATCTTTAAACAAAATAAGAGCTGAGCTGCATTTGAGGGGGGAAGTGATTTCAGATCAAACAATGAAAAGTGTTATTATCAACTCACTTGATTCATCATGGGATAGTTTTATGTCACACTTAGACACCATCAATCTAGGATATTTATCAATAGAAAGTCTGTCTAACAAATTGATAGCAGAAGACAATTCAAGAAAAAATCGTTATAGCAATCACACAGAACACAAATCTTTTAGGAAGGTAGCTTTCCAAGAAAAATATAATGAAACTTTTAAATGCCACAATTGTGGGTCCAGGGAACACAATAGAAGAGATTGTCCCAAAATTTCAAAGGAAAGACATAGGTCAGAATATAGGAATAAATACAATTATAGACAGTCTTCAACAGATAGACATAAATATAGAAGCCCACCAAATTACAGAGAAAGTAGAGGGGGCAGAGAAAATTCAAAAGAGAGAAAATCTGGTTCACTGAATGGACTAAATAAACAAGACAGCACTAAAACGCAACAAAATGAGAACAATAATTGGCTTATTGATTCTGGGGCAACTAATCACACCACTAATAACAAAAATATATTGTCTTCATTTACAGAAGATAAGTTTGTAATAAAGGTAGCTAATCAAGAAAAAGTTCAAGTATTAGGCAGAGGGAATGTGACCTTGCCTGGTCTAGGAAAAATAGAGGGGGTATTGTTAATACCAGAAATACCTCATAACATACTAAGTGCCATAAAACTAAGCAGAGATTCTGACATCAATATAGTTTTCTCAAAGGGAAAAGCAACTTTAGAGAAGAATAAAACAAATGTAGGCACTGTGATGATTAAAGGAGGCCTACCCTATCTGATAAAAGAAAGATGGTTACATAACATTGATTCAAATATGGAAGATTGTATTGAGGCAGATGATGAAAATATTAGTAACAGTGACAATGATGAATGTAAAATATCTCATGATCACACAGATACACACAATGAGAAGAAACCAAAAATAGGTAAACCAATTCATGACGAGTGTGCTCATATCTTACATAGGAAGTTAGGACATGCAAGTTTTCCTGTAGTACAAAAAATGACTGAACACGCAGAAGGTGTCAAAATAAAAAATTGTGAAAATTATTTGGAATGCTCAGTATGTAAATCTACTAAACTAAAAACTAGTCCCAGGCCAAAAAAATCCACCAGATCAACTAACAAAATTTTTGACTTAGTACACATGGACTTAGTTGGCCCATTAACTCCATCAATCACTTATAGAAAACGTTACTTCCTAACAATAGTAGACGATTACAGTCGCTATGGTTTTGTTTACACATTAAAACACAAGGATGAAACCTTTCAAAAATTTAAGGAATTTTACAAACGCATAGAAACACAACATAATATCAGAATAAAACAAATTATGACAGATAGGGGATGTGAATTCATGTCTAAAGAATTCTCCCAATGGTTAAAGGATAGAGGAATGCTACATTACACGTCTAGTCCATTTTCTGCGTTCCAGAACGGGATTGCAGAGAGAAAGAATTCCACATTACAAACCATGATTAGGTGCACATTAGAGGATGCTGGTTTAGGCAAACAATTTTGGTCAGAAGCCTTACATTATTCAAATTACACTCAAAATAGAACCTGGTCCAGTATTGTGAATAAGACACCATATGAGGTGATGTATAATAGGAAACCAAAATTAGCACACATGCACATATTTGGGGTCACTGCAGACGTACACATACCTAAACAGTTGAGAAGAAAGGGAGAAAACGTATCCAGAAGACTAAGATTTATGGGATATGAAACTGGCACCAAAGGGTACAGATTCATTGATAATAATAACAAATTTATAGTTTCCAGAACAGCTGTGTTCCATGAACAGGCCAACTGGTCTAAATTACATCTTAATGAAATATTTCCAAATAAATGCAAAGATACAAAATCTCGTGAGGAAGGGACAATAGAAAATCAAAATGTCAACAAAAATAAAAACAAAACCAAAACATGGACAAATAGTCAACACAAAATAAAGACAGACACATTAACAAAAAAGGAAGCAAGATATTTGCATGACTACCATAGCAAACCAGAAAGAGCTATTAGGAACAACAGAAATCAAATACCAAATAAATACAGAGATTACATAATGCATATGGATGGTGAACAAATAACACCTAATACATATGAGGAAGTATTAAAACTCCCTCGTGAAGAAAAGGAAAAATGGGAACTAGCTATGAAAAAAGAGATGGAAAGTTTGCAAGGATTAAATGTATTCACACCTGCGATTGCACCTAAAGATAAAACAATTATTGGTACCAGGTGGATTTATAAAATTAAGAACCTAGAAGGAGGCAATACCTTATACAAAGCTAGATTGGTTGCACAAGGTTATGCACAAAAATATCCGGAGGACTATACTGACACGTACTCCCCCACAGTAAGAACAGAGAGTGTTAAAACAGCTCTAGTAGTAGCATCCGCACTCAATCTTGATGTATTTCAATATGACATACAGACTGCGTACCTACACGCAAAACTAGATAAGGAAATATATGTAAGATCACCTCACAGTCAATACACTAATAAAAATGAAATTTGGCTATTGAACAAGAGTTTATACGGATTAAAGCAATCTGGCAAAAGATGGTACGATTGCTTGGTAAAAGTACTTAAGACCATGGATTTCAACGCTACCACTGCTGATAACTGTTTCTTTGTCAAAAAGAGTGATGATTACATTGAATTTGTATTGATTTATGTAGATGATATTTTATATATAGGAAAACACAAAGAGAGAAGAGAAATCTTTGTAAACAAGCTAAATGAACATTTCTCGTTGAAATCTCTAGGTAAAGTAAACAAATATCTTGGTGTACAAATTAACAAAACTAGAAGGGGATTCAAACTTACTCAGAAAGATAAGATTATTGAACTTCTAAACAAATGCAATTTAAACAATGCCAAACCCTGTGACACTCCTATGCAAACTGATTTCCTTAGAAATACTGATGAATCTTCCCCTGAGTTCAAGGATAATACATTTTATAGATCAGTCATAGGTTCACTTCTTTATATATCTAATTGGACTAGGCCAGATATTGCATTACCACTCAATTTATTATCAAGGCACGTTAGCAAACCAACAGTGTATCACTGGGAAGCTGTCAAAAGAATTTTAAGATATCTGAAAAGTACATTAGACTTTTGCCTAGTATTAGAACCTAGTGATAATAAAGAACCAAAACTTACATGTTACGCAGATGCGGATTGGGCTGGAGATATATCATGCAGAAAAAGTACTTCTGGTTATATTTTTCTGTTAAATGACTGTCCAGTTTACTGGTACACTGGTAAACAAGAACTGGTAGCCACTTCAACCACAGAAGCGGAATATGTTTGTTTATCCAAAGCTGCAAATAACCTTGTATGGTTTAATGATTTAATTTCAGATGTTTGGAAAAAACCTGCTTTGCCTTTTGTTATGCATGAAGACAATAAAGCAGCCATTGAAATATCTAGATCCGATGCCATTGGACAAAGATCCAGGCATATAGATATAAAATTTAAGCATGTGAGACAATTGTCTCAAGATGGATTTATCAAAGCAGTGCATTGTGATACCTCTGAACAATTAGCTGACATATTGACGAAGCCTTTACCTTCTAAACAGCACAAATACTTAACTTCCAAATTGTATGTCTTATATTGTCCTGAATCTGAATGTAATTGGTGTTGTATAGCGAACCGGCATTTAGAGGGGGATTTGTCAGATGTAAATGCCTTATTCCCTAATGTGTAAATAATGTATATATGGGATATCAGGGGTTAACTTATTCTTTGACTCTTAATGTATTCATAATTCACCACTCCCACTCTTGGCTCCACCCTTTGTATATATAAGGAGCCACCTTCACCATTTTCTTTGCTTCTATCTGTGAATATTCAGTGAATATAGAATGCCTATTATAATTAAAGAGAAATATATTTAAACCTCTAACTCTCATTATTATTGAGTCTGATCCTGAAAATATTGCAACAGAAAGAACTGTAGAATATATTGTATTACTTATTGCATGGGGTATACTGTTAAAACACTTCTAGAATAACAACTGTGTAGTGACCAATACTTGAGTTTTAAGAACAATATAACTTTTATTATTACATAATATTTTTGATGTTATAACAAATACATTTGTTATGTACATGGCTGTAATATATGTTAAAATTTTGGGTGTTTTTCCGTGTCATTATAAGTTTGTTAGTTAAAATGTTTAAAATCCTGGCTAAGATCACAGCTATATATATATATATATATATATATATATAGCTGTGATCTTAGCCAGGATTTTAAACATTTTAACTAACAAACTTACAATGACACGGGAAAACACCCAAAATTTTAACTTTTTACATACACACACCCGCGAAAAGAAGACACACACACACACACACACACACACACACATATATATAGACAAAAGTTAAAATATAACTCTTAAAAAAGAGTTATAAAATATAAAAATATAATTTTATTTTCTGGCTTAAAATTGAGGAAGAGTACTGTTGATTATGAAATAAAAGGAAGAAAAAAAAGAATGTAGCCTTCATGCTTTACAGAATGTATGTATGTATGTATGTATGTATGTATGTATGTATGTATGTATGTATATGTGTTATTTCCACTATGATGTTGATAACTTCTTTTAATGTAAATCATATAGAATTGACATTATTAAATACTATTTATACTTGAAGTTTGTTAGCAATATGAAGAATATGTCTATTGCCAGTTTTTAATCTCTGCTTTTGCTATCAGGAGATGATATTTTTCCCCTTTCTAGTGACAGCCATTTTTACCCAACATGTAGTGTGTTTTTCTTTTTTCATTTTTTTTAGCTACTCCTCCCACATTTTTGAAATAACAGTTATTTTTCTACGTACATGTCATGACTATTTCTTTATAATAATATTCTATTGTAACTTGTCTATTTATCTTTCTACCCAGGAATTTATCTGGATAATTTCCCCCCCCCCCAAAATAGAAATATTGTTACTCTTTCACAGTGCATTATCTCAGTCAATTATATGACCCTAAAAGATAGAACAGTTATGAAATGTTCATATTACTGATGTGGGAATGCAATCAAGAAAATATAATTCGGTTTAAATTCATTCTGAATCTGAATAGATCCATTTAGATAAGAATTAAGAATCCATTGATGATACGTCTGCAGATAATATTCTGCTTTTTAAACACATTAGTCCTACCCAATTTCTGTATTTTATCCATGCATCAGATAATTACATGATGTAGAAGAGTTAGATCATTGTTGTATTTTGAATGTTATTTAAAAGCTTTCATTCTATAAATGTTTTTCTGTTTTATAATATACTATCTATTCTAAGATTTTTTAATATTACCTATTTTTACTCTAAGTATGCAGTCATGAAAAACTGAGAATGGCAACTATTGTTGGCCATTGCATATAAATAGCAATTCAAGGCAAATTGCTAATTAGGAGCACACAGGGCTTGATTATTTCTAGCACGTAAATTAGAATAAATAATGAACCTTGTATGGTCCTTTGGTATAATTTAAAATGATTGTTGTTTTTCCTGGACTTTTAATTATTTTTGTATGTTTATGATATGTTTACCATTGCATTTTGTCAGTTGTCCAGAGTCATAACTTATTAGGGCAGTTCATAAATTTCATAAATAAATAAGCATGAAAAACTTGAATTCCTGCAATTCTGCAGATTTTTCCTGAATATGCAGGAATTAAGAGAATTAGCAATATTTTCCAGAAACAATGGAATAGCTACTTTCCTCATATATTCTCTCCCTCCATACAACTACATGGGTAAAATTAAATTTGTCTACCACACAACTTTCTGGAAAAGTCACAACAATCAAGGAATTAGAGCATTAGCTTGTCAGTCAAGTGCAGCCTACAGAGGTAAGCCATTAGGTATGACTAAATCTAAGTAGTCATATACTTTGATTTGTTCTTCACAGAATCATCAATATAAAGCTGTTCATCTCTGAAATAACTTTTTCCCCCACTGTTGTCTTGTTGATATGGGAAATGAAAGCTTAGAGTTTCATTATGACTCTAACAACTACACATAAGGTTGTGGCAACTAACCTATTCAGTGATTCAGCTATTAGACACTGACTCTGTTTAGACACAATATTGTATTTACTGTTTTAGGAATAATCCATGTGCCAGAAGAGAACTTGTTTCAAAATATACAAAACCTTCTTCATATTTTCAAGTTCCCTCCAAAACCAGATATCAAAACTTCTGTTTGGATACATATATCACAGACTTACCTGCCACAATAGCAATATTTGATACCGAATGGTAAAATAAGTGTAATAGTTTTGACTTACATGAAGTTTATATTCTTGCAATTGTAAACATTTAAAAACATTTAAAGTAGAATTTAATTCAATTCATTAACTTGTAGAAGGGGTATGTTTTCAGCAAATTAGCTTTCATCTGAGGAAATGTGTCTGTAAGTTGAAATATTTTGAGGTTTGGAAGAAAATTGGTTTATTGCATTAATATACATGCACATAGTAGCACAAATACCTGGGCTTCTGAAAATAAGCAGACATTCAGAGACTGCTGTTAGTCAGTGGAATGATGATTTTTCGGTTCCAAGAGAAGGAAATTTTACTTTGCCTTTCAAATATATTACAAGGACAGATATATTATACCATAAGGATAAAAAGGTCCGTCCCCCCCCAGTAGCTTTTAGAAAATCGGTGAAAATCGAGCTATTTCCATAAACCTTTCAATAACATCCTGTGTGCCTCTTGTACTTTGTCTTAATTTTCTTCTCCTATTTTTATTTTATTTTTGCGATAAAGGCAAAAATTGGAAAATGAAAAGATCTGCAAATATTTAAAACATATTGGAACGAATGCCAATAAAGCTTTTTTGAGGAGACTGTTGCAAAACTAGAAAACCAGCAGTGCAAAATTCTCCCAGTTTTAATAAACTGAGGATAAAACATGTGCATACATGAAATTGGGACAGGGACACAAGTCGAAAACCATTGTAGTAACCACTATGCTGATCTTTGAAGGAACATTTCAATTTTACAGTTTCAGCTAAAATAGCTTTTTTGAACAAACCCAATGACAGGGCCTATGGCTTCTAATTGTTGGAATGGAGTATGCGGCTCCTTTGCTTCAGTCGGTATCAAGGGCTATGCATACCTGTGTCCTATTACTGAAGTGGAGGAGGCCTATTGAGGCAGCTCAGCTAAACCTCAGCATGCCATCAAGAGGTTTATCTTCAGGTAGTGATATACCTCAAGGTAAATTGCAGTCAAACCATATATTTTAGATGGGTAGATATTGGGAAGGCTAGTAAAAAGAGGTGCAGATGTAGATGAGAGGAAAAATTTGCAGATGCTAGGGAAATTGCCTCCATGGCTATAGGTTCCACCTGTATATCTAGGAGAAGCCATGGATACAAGAGGAACCCTAAGTTGCAAATCTGCTCATTCTGGGGGTAGTGCTGCTTGATCAAGAGGTATAGGTGGAGATAACAAGAGCCTTATTACATAAACAGCACTCTCTATTAATTGGGTTCAGCTTCAGTCTGTTTCATGATTGATTTCATCATTCTACAGAGTCTAGGTACCAAGACTTTTACAATATTATCATCTTAGGTTGAGATGGCCACATGGTTTAGCATATGGATATTATGCAGTATTATAATGCATGATTTCTCCCAGCACCTTCATATAGTTGTTAAATAATAAGGGGAGACAAAAGAACTCCATGTCCCTCCATATATAGGGGGCCACTTGATCAATTCTCTTTCCTTTTAACACCAATTGAAACCAACCAACCACTGTGGAAGGAGTAGAATCCCTGAAGGACAGTGGTCGCAAAGCTCAATACTCATAGATACTCAAAAAGGATACCACAATTGACGATGGTCCTGAAAGCTGCTGTGAGACTCTGAAGCACCAGAAGGGGCACAGTAACCCCCCCCCCAATGTTCTGACAAAATATCACAATCTGCTTCTGTTCTATGTGCACCCTGAATTCTTTCAATAGCATTGTCCTATCAGCTGGAGTTTTATTTCACTACAGTTCAACACTTTGGTTTGGCACAAAGTTTTGCTCGCAGACTGTTTGGTCTCACTGATCATTATCTGTTTGATTTTCCCAGGATTGTGACTAATGCTCAGCCTCAATATTAGAGGTGGTTTGTCAAAGGTGCTCTTTTTATAGCAAGGGGATCGAACCTATTTAGAACAGGTCTGGAAATACACTTCAGATGTCACTGGATTCACAATTAACAGTTATGGCCTAGAGCACATTTGTTTACTTCCTCCTTCCTGAACCAATGACATTTGGAAACTCATAGCCATGGAAGTTACATTCCATCTTGGCTACTGCATTGTGGTCTATGTAGAGTTACCAGTGAATAACACTCAGAAGTTGCAGTTGGTACAAAATGCAGCATGTAACTAAAATAAGGGATCACATAATCTCTGCATTGAAAGCTCTATATTCATTCCCAGTTGCACTTCAGGCATAATGTAAGATGTTGCCATTAATCTTTAAAGACCTAAAGAGCTTTGAATCTGCTTTCCCATTATGAACCTGCCCAGGCATTAAAAGCTGCAGGAGATGCTTTTTTAAAATTGTCTCCGCTACCAGAAGCTCATTTTGCTGCCACTTGGAAGAGAGCTTTCTCCTGCTTCCAAGCTATGGGTTGCATTCCCTAAGGGCTTGCTGCCTACTCTCTTGGCATTCAGAAACTTGGTAAAGTACATTACTTTTTTTCAAGCTTTTAATAGTTAATTTTATTAGTAGTTGTAATTTATTACTTTAGTTTGTTTGGTATTTTAAACACTGAATAAGGCATGAAATAAATTGAATAAATAATAAGACACGTCACTTTTTTGTGCTTCTTGCCTACAGAATATTATTCAAGGACAAAGACCGGAATTGGGAAGACATTGAAAAAAAACTACGAGCTGAAAGCGATATTCCAATTGTGAAAACATCAAGCATGGTATGATTAAAATAACAGATTTAAAGAAATAGAAGTGAGACATTTTGTCATTAAAAAATAAATCCCCTTTTAAAAATATGATTGTTCAGTTATTATAAAAGCCGGTGCAAACTTACTCAAAATATTGACATTATTGTGTACCAGAATGTTACCTGAGGAGGAAACCGAGAGAGCACCGAAGCCTATATCTTTGAAAATCACCACTGCCTATCATTTTGTCAAATCAAATACCAAATTGGCTTTATAAAACCAAATGTTTGTGTGTTCCATTCAGTTAAATCAGGGGTCTGCAACCTTAAATACTCAAAGAGCCATTTGGACTCGTTTCCCACAGAAAAAAAAAACCCACCCACAAAACCTGGGTGGGTGTGCCAACTTGGTGTCACTCACTTCCACCAGTCACATGACCACCAGCACCCCAGCCACACTTACCCAGCCGGTCATTAGGGCAGAAAACCTATTGTTAAAAAACACCAGGAACCACAAAATCCTTTTGACATCTTTCTCTCTCCACTCCCTTCCTCCCTCCCTCTCTCCCCCCTCCCTCTCTCTCTGTATCTCCCTGTTTCTGCCCTGGCCGCTTCTCCATCCCCCACCGTCGCCCTTACCTTCTCAGGGCCAGGTGAGGAGTGACTGGGAGGGGAGGGCGAGGGGTGGGATCACCTGACAGGGAGCCACAGCAGAGGGCCCAAAGAGCCACATGTGGCTCTGGAGCCGCAGGTTGCTGACCCCTAATCAACCATAATTAGGAAAGGGTCATCTTTAAACCAGAAAAAAACCATTTGGACTGGACTGGGCTGCATTATAAGGAGAGCAGTAGGTGAGCTATTGGGATTGCTATTTTGTATTCCATCCTTGAACCTTAGTAAAAGTGACATATTTGCTCCTGCAGGAAATCTCATCAATATTGCAAGAATTGAAAAGAGTGGAGAAACAACTGCAAGGTATTGAATATTTCATCCAACAATTTCTAGAATTGTGGTTGGCAGAAAAAATAAACATGTAACATTTATAGAGGATATAGACTAGGATTTGGGTTTCAAGGCTGTTTACCAAATTATGGGTTGGAAATTAATAGGGAATAAGCTTCTGTAGGATATTATCTGTTTCCTAGTCTTTTTTGCTTTATAAATTTGTACTCTGGAAATCATGACTTGGTCTATGGATTTAAGGTGAAAGGTTTACCTGATCTGAAGAGGAACCAGAGCATAGGGAAAATTAGATTTCAGCTATATCCTATTTTCCAGGACAAAAAATACTAATAATAGGCTCAGAGAGGGCTGCCATAGCTTGGTGGACAATCTGAATCTAAAATCTAAACCACTTTAATCTATTAACAATTCTGAGGAGGTCAGTCAAGCTAGGTTTTCCACAGGTTTTTGATAAATAGAATTTACAAAAAAAATAGTTAATAATTATTATTAGCAATTTTATTTATTACTCCTGTATTATTTTTTTCATGTCCCCGAACGATACACATACTCTACACTGTAACCAGCTGCTCAAATCCCTGCCCTTTTAAAATGTGCGACTGGACAGCGGAAACCTTCATCTTTTTTTTAAAGCTTGTATTGCATGTACATAAACAGGAATAGGCCTTCTCTAGTCCATTTGCCCCTGCCAGCTTGTAAACTCATTGGACATCACTGTGGAAACCTGTGCTATTTTCTGAACAGAGGTTTCAATATTACAGTGTTTTACAGTTTTGTATTGTTAAACTTAACTCTTAGCCCTTCATTTCAAAGTGTTGGTTATTATTGTATCTCTACCATTTTTATATCATTTTTATTACTTCTATGACCAAGATATTGATTTGAATAGGGGACTTGAGATAATGATATGAACCTTTTTGAGCCAGTAGGACAATCTGAGAATGATTCATTTCTCTGCCTAGAGAGAAAGGGTTTGCCAATTCACAAAATTAATGCTGAGGTGGACATGGGGAGGCAGGGAAAAAAAGTCAAACTGATTAGAATACACGCTGACTATCCAATATGCCTCCTACCCCCTCTTTTATTTCTGGGCAGTGAATACTTCCAAACAACTGCTGGCCTACAGCCATCCATCATTTCTACATTCTAAAAATGATCATTGAGTCTAATAAAAAGAAAAAACAATGTGCTAGTTCAGGGGTGAAATCCAAATTTTTTCCCTACCGGTTCTGTGGACGTGGCTTGGTGGGTGTGGCAAGGGAAGGATATTTCAAAATCTCCATTCCCACCTCACTCAGGGGAAGGATACTGCAAAATCTCCATTCCCTCCCCTCCTGGGGGAAGGATATTGCAAAATCCCCATTCCCTCCCCACTCTGGGGCCAGCCAGAGGTATTTGCCGGTTCTTTGAACTACTCAAAATTTCTGCTACCGGTTTTCCAGAACCTGTTAGAACCTGCTGGATTTCACTCCTGTGCTAGTTGTATCTGCAGACCAATAAGTCTTTGAGTTTTCTGGAAGATTTTTGCTTATTGACTGTAGTGATGTTCCAACACTGATATGAAAAGACCATATTCATGTACAATATTCCTTAGTTATTAATAAATTTTGTTTCTTGTATTGAACTATTGAAATTAATAGTCCTGGATATATTATGCTGCCCCCAATGTTTTTAACATTTTCAAGAAGAAATGAGATGGAAAGGAAATTAAAAGACTGAGTAATATATTAATTTTAACTCCGTTAACCAGCAGTCACTGATTTCTTTCTGCTGTTTTTTCTGTTTGCTAGTGATTAATTCAATGATTGACCCTGATGGAACATTGGATGCTTTAAGCAATTTGGGACTTGCTGGTCCTGTCCAAGCAGCTCATCCTAAGCAGAAATCCACTCCTGGTTCTCAAAGTGCCCATCCTCAGATACAGCCCAACTGTCTGCCGGAAGCAAGGGCTGTACGGCCAGCCACTGCCTCTACTTCACGTGAACTTGGAACTGTTGAATCTGAGCATGATTTCAGCATACATTTCAATAGGTTCAATCCAGATGGAGAAGAAGAAGATCCAACTTTGTGTAAATGACATGAATGTGATCAGTACTTTTAGTATGAATGTGCAAAATTCATTAAGAGTCTTAGCACCCTCTAAACAGTAAAACAAGGTTGGTAAAACTGTTGTTGCTTTGTTATTACCAACTACTTTGTGATATTTTGGATATCACAAACCATTTGACTCATTGAGGTAAACATTGGTACCAATAAAGATGCATAGTTTATGATCATTTTACGAGTTTCACAAACACTTGCTTTGAATATTTTCCTCCATAGTTTATTTTGTTTAAGCGGACTTCAACCAGCCAACCGTCCTTCATTTTAAAATTCTAAGTCTTCTATGACAAAGTGATCTTAATTAAGCTTCTTGACTTAAATTTGTATAAAATGATCACTTAAGCTTGATTCTGAATAAAGGGAGCTAATTAGGACATTACATTTTAATGATATCACAATATAAGGAAAAGCAGATTTCAGAATATTTAATTGTTGTATCCTGGAGATTGCTTAAAGGTTTACAGGGCTCAAATATTATGTTTGCACTAAGAATTTGCTGAGAGTGGAGAATGAACATATCAGTAGGAACTAATTATGCTATACTGTACTTTGGAAAATGATCAAAATTGTCCTTTTTTAAAAAACAAAATACCACTTTGAGAGTGGGGTAAGTCAACTTTCTAGGATGATCCATTTGACACTTGAGGATCCTATACAATATGTCTTTTTGATGTTAATGAAAGTAAATGTTATAATTTCTGTTCAGATGTTTGGAACTACAAAACCGATTTAAATATATTGCTGTGTGTGTCTACTGCTTGAAATTCTTTTTTAATGCTTTGTTACCAAGACCAGACACAAAATTCATTGATCATGACTTGTGAAACTTTCTTCCAAAGTTTGGAGATAGGGTAGTGATAATCTAATCATTAGATTGACTCCAGGCATACAAATTATAAATGTTTTCCTGTAGAATCTCTAGTAAATCTGTCTAATATGTTTATAAGAATTTCTGGAAAAAACTGCTAACATAGAACTTTTGCTTATACTGCTTAACAGCAAATCTATTAAAATATCACATATAAGCCTATTTATCTTTAAAAACTGTCCCAATTTTAACATTTGGAAATAATTTTAAAAAATTAACCATCTTGTTATTTCCAGAACACTGTAATTTCAAGAACGTCTATTACATGCAATTAATAACTGGAAATTTCTTGTGTTTTTGCATCAGTCTATATACTAAAATTAAAAATACAACTTCAAAGCTTCTATGAACTAGTCTTTAATATTTCAGCAATAATCATAAGTGTCGGTTGTTTAAAAATACTCCTTTCCTGTACAGGATTTTGGAACTGTACAGGATTTTGGAAGTCATTGCAAAGCTTGGCCAAGTAAATACCGTATACAAAAAACTTTTTTGTAGTGATATAAAGAACCGAATAATCCTGTTGTATATTGGATTACTTTTCTTGTTTGTTTGTTTGAAAATTTAAAATCTGCCTCTTGTCAAACTCTGTCTCCCACTCAGAGGTCAGGAAACAATTGTTTACAGATACCATAGCAGTTTAAACTGATATATGATGAAAATACATATATTGAGAATAGTGATATTTTGGCCATCATCATTCCTTCCTATCTTTTCAGTGCTTGGGAGAACCACAAACATACAAGTATGAGAAACTAGGAAATAGCTATAGAAAAATTAAACCTTTTGACTCTTTAACACAATTCTTTTTGTGTATTCTTTTCCAGACATTTACACATTTTGTGTTCTGTAATATTTGCATTTACAATTTTCTTATTTGTATGGATGCATACTCCTTATTTATTTTTGTTATACTTATTATGTATGATGTTACAAGCATTTACAGCTCCATTTTTAAATAAAGTGTTTCTGGAACTTTATACAATAATCAGATAGAAATGTGTGATTATCTGTGTGAATAGGTTGTGATTTGGATCAAGTTCAGTAATTATGAAGAAACATTTTTTTTAAAATTATTATGTGCTTGAGAATAATTTTACTGAACTTTGTATCATCTTGGTGTAAAGAATAACATATTACTTTGATTGTATAATAGGTCTTCACAAAGAGAATCTAAAATCAGTGCATGCACAGTCATTCTAGCCCACATGCAAACACATGCATGATTTCCTATTGGAAATTGGGTGGGTGGAATTCAGAGAATGCTTCAGAGTATAGAGAGCTGAGATGTATTATTTTACCATGGACAGAAGTACCTCGCATCACAGATACAACAGGACTTCTTGTGAAGATTTTAACAGCTGGACAAATTCATAATGAGAGAAACAATTAGATGTTTTATGTCTAAAGGTCAATGCCAACATCACACTACCCAACAACTACAGGATGAAATCAATCCCTAAGTCCAGTTTTCTGTTTACCAATGACTACTAGTCTTTCTTAATTTCAGTTTGTTCTCCCTTACTTAGCAGATGAACAAGTTTAGGATTCAAGTGGAAATTGATTGCCACTACCATCAACACCCTACTTCCTGCATGGATTTTATGCGCTAACAGTTTTTTGGGGAGCAGAAAGTACTTTTGCATGACAGAACACATGCTTTTCACTAATCCCATCCATCCATCTTTTGCAACGTAAAATATTGGAGGTTCTTTGCAGTAGTGCAAGGCATCGATTTATTTAATTTACATACTATTGTAGACTACAATGACTCCCAAGACAATAAAAACAACCTTAAAACCAATACAAAAACGTCAGCATACAGCACAATGGTATACATTTAACTACAATAGTTGTTCTTTAATTATTTTTCGGACAGCTACTAGGATGGTTGATAACTTGAGCCAAATCCATATCAATCTTATTCCATATCAAGAGAGCCAGAACAGGGAAACACTTTGCAGATCCCCCTTTGCTTCTCAATTCTAGAGGAATCACCAGTGCATTATGTTGGGAAGCGCACAGTGGATAGATAGATTCTACACAAACTTCAGTATGCCTAAAGGTACCTTGGAGTGAAGCTCTATAGAGATTTATAGAACAAAACTAGCACTATAAATTGCACATTAAAATGGTAATCAAAATGGTCCTGTAGCACAAGTAGTACAGCTGTGACAATACACTAAGTATTGCATTTTGGAATAATTACAGTTCCTAAGTGGTCTTCCATGTGTATAGAATTGCAGATAGAGCCATAGCTGATGTACCAGCCAAAACTGGGCAAATCTCACCCCCATTTATAGCCTCCCATCTGTCTTACAAGCAATCCAGATGGACCCCAGGTCATGGAATTACTTCTTCAAAGAATTAGCACTTAATCCAAAATTCGTATCAGACCTGCCAACCCTTCTAAACAAGGAACAACGTTCTCTGGCTAGCATTTGTTCCATTCAGCCCCTAAAAACTTCCAGACCCAGGATAAAAATCTAAGCATATCTGCCTCAGTCCAGAGTGGAGAAATTAAATTCTGTGTCATTGGTGTACTGATAATACTACACCCCAAATAATCGATAAGGTTTCCCAGGGGTTTTAGGTGGATCTTCAAAAATGCTATGGAAATGATTGAATCCCAAGGCACCTTACAAAGAAGCTGTCACTGAGCTAAAGGCTTCCCCTCCTTAAGATCACAGCAAAGGTAATCTACTGCTATTTCTGTTCCTTGCCCAGGTCTGAATGAGATCGAAAAGAGTTCAGATAATCTATTTCTGCACTGTAAAATAGAATTAGAAGAATCTTGATGCAATCATATATATGATTATCAAAGGGTTCCCCCCTCCTCTCATTCTCTTTTTGTATTATTTGATCAATGAACAAGAGGAGATAAGAGGTGCACAAAATACAGTCACAGGGCTCTGCACAAAATTCAGAAACAACAACAAAACGGGAATTCCATTTTTCAAAGATAGATAATTAGGTGGCTCTTGGCCAGTTGTTTGGTTTCAGGCTGAACCCTGAGAAGGTAAAAGAAGATAATCTCATGTAAGGCATGGAAAAAATATTTATTAATAAATAAAATCATTTAAGATGTAGTTAATCTGCTTTTTAAAAGATAAAAGTTCCAAGTTATGAGGTAGCTTTAGATTTCTCACATTTATGCCTAAGATTTTGTTCTTCATGTGCTGAATAATACTTAGAGACACTAGATGGCATATTGGTTTACCTTTTCACAAATTAATGCCAGATGGATTTGTATGGACTTGTTCCTTTTCCTGAAAAAACATCCTTCTCAAAACAGTTAACAAAAATTACAAAAATAATAATGACAAAGGTAAAACAGCAGCATTTTTTTAAAAAAAAAGCAGACTGCAGTTTCAACCATAAAGTAATAGCAACCATTACAATTCATTAACTATCTTTTTCATTAATTCAAACAACACAGTACACATTGGAGAACAATAAAAACAAAGCATTATTTGTTTGTAAAAATAATAATCCTGCAATGGTACCTAACACCATCAAACAACATTTGCCTATCCCAGATTCCAAATCCTGTCTAAATATCTGGCTGACTGTGCAATGAACAATAACAACAACAACAACAGCAGCTATAACTATCTTGTTCCTAGGTGAAAAGCAAAATATAAATCAAATGATCAGTTTGATATAGTTGTAAAAGCTAGGAAGTAGGCAAGGTCAAGCCATTTTTACATTTGTTGCCAAGAAAATTGCACGCAGTTTCCAGGGGTCAAGAGTGACTTGAAGGCACACATTTATTCTTCAAGTCCTGTTTGAAGCAGACATATTTAATGAGGGAAGGAAAACCTGATCAACAACTTCAGATAAGGATAGGCAACTCTACATTTCTTGGAACAGCAAATGTGACTAACCAACAAGCAAGTTGGTTAGCACAACCCCAGCCATGAAGGCAAAATCATGAAACTGTGTCTCACTTACTTTGGCCATGTCATGCAGGGAATTCGCTGGAGAAAGCAATTATGTTTGCAAGAGTCAGCAGTAAAATGAAACCAGGTCAACCAACCAGTTAAAGAACATAGTGACTGGATACCATCAAAATTGACACCAGCCAGAACATAGAAAAAACAAAAGAAGTAGTGCAAGATTGGAAGATGTGGAGAGACCTGGCCCATAGAATCACCAAAAGTTGGACATGATTGAACAGATAACTTCATCGCCACCACTCTTTACCTTGGTGCATCCATCCTTGAAAACTTTAAGACTTGCATAAGACATGCTGGCTGGAGAATTCAGGGAGATGAAGTCTACAAGTCTTAAAGTTGCCAAGATTGGACACCACAGCTTTACATCGTTCGGTCCTCAAACTGGTCCCATATTTTAAAGAAAATTATTTTTACTTTGAGCTGAATTCAGAATTATAGTGACTACCAGTTAAAAAGAATAAAAAGATGTTATTTTATGTTCTTCAAACAACAAGGCAGACACATGGTGCACCATATACAACTTCCATCTTTAAAGGAATCTTTACATAGAATACTTTGCGGTCTTCCTACAAAAAGGTAATCACAGTGTGCAAATCTGGGGAAAGGATGGATATCTAACAGTCTTGCCTGCTCCATAGAATAAAAATCTTGCGGGAATCCCCGAGAGTGATGCTTTCGCTGAAACCTGGAACAATAAATGTTTTGTTTCTGCCAAACCATTGTTGACCTAGATTGGTTTGGCAGAGCTTCCAGAATGCAACGTGGAGTTTGAAACAAAATACTTTTTTTTTCATTTCATGCACACCTGAATTAAGCAGCCATAATAGCAAATAGATCAGGGGTATCAAATTCGCATCGTCACATGACTTATCGCAACTTTTCCCCCCTTTGCTATACTGGGCGTGGGTATGGCCAGTGTGTGACACATCCAGTCCGTGGTCTGCAAGTTTGACAGCCCTGAAATAGATGCTTTTAAGTGAACTGTCCTGGATAAGGGAAAGGGTTGAGCTCCATGATCTTCAGGAAGTATGACACACTCTCTTTTGTTCTGTTCTCTTTGTTAGTAGCACATCTGCTTCTTTAATGGGTGTCCTCCACTTACACTCCTTTCGTGCATTTGTAGGTCAAACAACCTTTACAAGGCTTTCAGTAACCTTTCTAAAGAAAGTCAAATGACCTGTTGGATGCTTCTTTAAGGATTGAGAAAGAGAAGTATGTTTATTTATTTATTTATTTATCGAATTTCTATACCGCCCTACTCCCGAAGGACTCAGGGCGGTGTACAGCCATGAAATAAAACACATAAATATACAAAATTTAAAATCGAATAAAAATGAATTAAATAAATTTGGCTGAATTAATACCCATAATTTAAAATACCCATAATTTTAAAATACATTAAAAATTTAAAATTTACACTTAAAAGGGAGAAGATTTAGGCAAGGCCTGCTTGATGAAATAAAAGCGTCTTCAACTCGCGGCGGAAGGTGCGCAGATCCGGGATCCTCCGTATCTCTGGGGGGAGCTCATTCCAGATCGTCGGTGCCCCCACAGAGAAGGCTCTCCCCCTAGGGGCTGACAGCCGACATTGTTTGGCCGACGGTACCTGGAGGAGCCCTTCTCTGTGGGAGCGTACTGGTCGGTGGGAGGCTGTTGGTGGTAGTAGGCGGTCCCGTAGATAACCAGGTCCTAAGCCATGGAGTGCTTTAAAGGTGGTAACCAGAACCTTGAAGCGCACCCGGAAGACCACCGGGAGCCAGTGCAGCTCGCGCAGGAGAGGTGTTACATGGGAGCTCCATGTTGCTCCCATAACCACCCGCGCGGCCGCACTCTGCGCCAGTTGGAGCCTCCGGGTGCACCTCAAGGGGAGCCCCATGTAGAGAGCATTACAATAGTCCAGACGAGAGGTGACGAGGGCATGAGTGACTGTGCGTAACGAGTCCCGATCTAGAAAGGGACGTAACTGGCGAATCAGGCGAACCTGATGAAAAATCCTCCCGGTCACGGCCGTCAAGTGCTCTTCTAAAGACAGCCGTGAATCCAGGAGGACGCCCAAGTTACGAGCCCTTTCTGTGGGGGCCAATGATTCGCCCCCAATAGCCAGCGATGGCGCCAGCTGACTATATCGGGACGTCGGAAACCACAGCCACTCAGTCTTGGATGGGTTGAGCCTGAGCCCGTTTCTCCCCATCCAGATCCGTACGGCCTCCAGGCACTGGGACATCACTTCAAGGGCATCGTTGGGGTGATCCGGGGTGGAGATGTACAGCTGAGTGTCGTCAGCGTACTGATGGTACTTCACCCCGAAACCACGGATGATCTCGCCCAGCGGCTTTACATAAATGTTGAACAGGAGGGGCGAGAGAACCGATCCCTGCAGCACCCCACATATAAGGGTCCTCGGGGTCGATCTCTGCCCCCCTGTCAACACAGACTGCGACCGGTCAGAGAGAAAGGAGGAGAACCACCGTAAAACGGTGCCTCCCACTCCCAACCCTTCCAGCCGGTGCAGCATGATACCATGGTCGATGGTATCAAAAGCCGCTGAGAGGTCTAACAGGACCAGGACAGAGGAACAACCCCTGTCCCGAGCCCTCCAGAGATCATCAACCAACGCAACCAATGCCGTTTCCGTGCTGTACCCAGGTCTGAAGCCCGACTGGAACGGATCTAGATATGACGCTTCATCCAGGTACTGGGGTAGCTGTCGCGCAACCCCACACTCAACAACCTTCGCAACAAAGCAAAGGTTCAAATGTCTCTTAGTCATGCAAAGGCTTCAGCAGTCTTATTTCTTGTATTTTACCACTATCATTTTGATTACTGATTCATTCACTCTGGGTTGCTTATTGTTATCACAGATCCATATTAAAACAGTAATTAAAAAGATTTTTAAAAAATTTCCATTCAATCATGTCTGATACTCAGACGCTTGCTGGACTAGTCCCTGTAGTTTTCCAGGCAAGGCTTTTCAGGAGTGGTTTGCCATTGCCACCTTCCTAGGGCTGAAAGAAAGTGACAGGATCAAGGTCACCCAGTGGCTTAAGATGGGACTAAAATTCACAGACTTCCAATTTCCAGCTTGGTGCCTTAATCACTACACCAAACTGGCTCTCCATGAAAAGGATATGGATATCTATATGCCCAATGGAGAGATTAAGCCAATACAAAATTTAAAAAACCAACCAAAGCTCATACACTCAGGGTACTTAATTTGCCAAGATCTAACACAAGTATTTTGCCAAATATAATATTGCATAGTCAGAGTTAGAATTGTTAGAGCCTACTTTGACTCAGTTGTCAAGGGTTAAAAATTATATTCTGCATCCTACTGAAGGTAGGTCTTTAAAAACAAGAGGAATAAAAACAATGCTATTCAAAACATGTCAAATTGAAAGTAATATTAAACATGCCACAGTAATATCAATACAAAAAAGAAGGTATTCACTGGTAGCCTGAATGATAGCAGAAATCAATAAAGCCAAAGCATCTTTTGGTATCCTCCATCCTTTGCATGCAGTGTTCTTCACTTTATAAAGAAGAATGTTTAATTGTCCTCATTGGAATTGCATCCCTGCTGGGCAAGAGGCCAAGAGAGTAACTTCTTGATTTCTTAGCTCTGCTAAAGGATGCAGCTCTTTGTTATTACAAAGGAAAATGTGAGCTCTCTTCTTTCCATTGAAATTAGCTTTCATATATAAAGGGACAGGTATGGATCCAGCTTACTGAATCTATGATAAATTTACAAACCATGGTCTATAGGCATACATTGTGTAAAATAAGCACCCAAAACTCTACTTATCTGTTACAATTATTTACTGAGCCTCTCTTAAACAAAATTACAATTACTCAATTTCCATCTGGTGGCATTTTTCAGAGCAGCTGTCTCACTAAGGGAGTTGCTCAGCCAAACCTAAAAGGCAGGTGCTGCACCTAACATCAATGTTTTCTTGGGCTGTTTCCTATGAAGCAGCAATTAATTATAGATAATTACTGGTTTTTGACTGCCCTAAATTTATGAAATATTTATGCACCCAAAATGCATCCTGCTGTCAATGGCAATTCAATTTTTCATGCATTTTGCTGATCAAATAATTTGAAAGCGTGCACCTATTCATTAGGAACAATTGCTGTAATCTTTCTCGAGGCCTCCTAATGCAGCCCTTATACACAGAATATTCAGAAGGAAATTTATAAGTAGGGATAGGCAAATAGGCAAGCTGCTTGGAATGGGACAAAGCAATCTTTGTGTAGAGTGGAAACCAGTTCCTAAGTGTCTTAATTACCAATCCAATGATTTAGCAACTTCACCACAATGGTTTTCCTATGCCACAGGCCTTCAAACATGGCAGCTTTAAGACTTGTGACTTCAACTCCCAGAATTCTCCAGCCAGCATAGCTGGCTGGAGAATTCTGGGAATTGAAGTCCAAAAGTCTTAAAGCTGCCAAGTTTGGGGACCCTTGTCCTATGCTTTACAAAGGAATATCTCCATGCAACTTTTCCTCAACCTTGGCAACTTTAAAATATGTGGATTACAACTCCCACAACTCCTCAACCGGCAGGCTTAGTGAAGAATTCTGAAAGTATAAGTCCCCACAGCTTAGAGCTGCTGAGTTTACGAAATCCTGCCTTCATGTAATGTTTCCAGAATGTTAAAACAGAAGTTCTCAGAAAAAAAGATCTTGGCCAAAAAATAAAATAAAATAGGGAATTGCTGTTCAAAAGAATAAAATAAAAAATCAGATCTAAGATGTGAAATATCTGGCCAATTCAGAGCAAAAGAGGTCTTGTTATTTCTTAAATTCTATGAACTATTATCCTCCCTAAAGCAAAGAGAAAAGTATTTAACATCTACTGCAAGCTAGTCAATAGCTAAGAGCTTAGTATTGAATGTTTACATGAAAGTCTATATTTGTATACGACAATGGGAATGGACACTTGCTACTGTATGGCTCTATTTTCATTCTTAAAATGGTGGTTGCAAAAGAGGTTTTTGCATATGTTAACTCTGGATATCTGGCTAAAGTTTATTGGATCTGGTTTGCACATAATGTTTGATATCATTTAATGGTCCCTGTTTTATTTTGTGGGTTTTGTTAGCAGAATGTTTTACTCATAGCATAGCATAGCATAGCATAGCATAAAATAATTAATATAATATGTAATAGTATTTATGTAAGAGTGTAGTACAGATGGTCCTTGATTTACAACAGTTCATTTAGTGACCTTTTGAAATTATAACAGCACTGGTAAAAGTGATTTATCACCTTTGCAGCATCCCCATGGTCATGTGATTTACATTCTGACGCTTGACAACTGGCTCATATTTATGATGATTTTAGTTTTCCAGGGTCATGTGATCAGCTGTTGCAACCTTCTCACAAGCAAAGTCAATGGGGAAGCCAGATTCACTTAACAACCTTGTTGCTAACTTAACAATTGCAGTGATTCACTTAACCAATGTGGCAAGAAAAATGGTAAAATGTGGCAAAATTCACTTAACAAATTTCTCACTTAGCAACAGAAATTTGGGGCTCAATTGTGGTAATTAATCAAGGACTACCTACACTGTTTGCGTTCATAAATAATTTTGATAGTCCAGCTCATGATAGTAAAGAACTTTTTTAGTAACAGACTTTTCATATAAATACAATGTTTTTAGTTATCTCTGGATAAAGAATAACAGTAATTACTGGAAAATTTGAAAAAATTATCACATTTCAAGTAATGAAGTTCCTTCCACGAAGAATTATTCCCTGAATTTCCTTTCTTTCTTTCACTAATAATAATATCCTTGCCAAGAAGTTTAAGAAGATATTAAAACTTATGACTGTTCAATTTCACTGTAAGTGAATTGTGACCTCAATACTACTTTACTTTTAAAAAGGGAATATAGACAATTAATGCAATCTCTATAAAATCCAATGAACAGAAAAGAAGGAGGGGGAGGTTTTATGCCTTTATATGTTTTAGAAGAAAACATTTTGCACTATGATACGTTGTACCCATGAAGAAATAAAGGCCATATTAGATAGATTAACAAAATTAATGCCTATTTAAAATATTTGCATTTATTACTATATATACTATAACAGTGATGGTGAAATAGCATGTGCATGCAATAGCACGCATGCGTGTGCTGACACCCCTAATGCAATGCCTCCTCCAGGCCCCGCCCCACACGCATGTGCATGTGACCCCCCCCGTGCTCTCCTGCCCCCAGCTCATGCGCGTGTGACACCCATTTTGGTGCTAGCAGGCCTCCCTGAAGCCTCCTGGAACTAAAAATGGAGGGCATGGGGGGTGCTGCACCCTCCCACCCCCCATTTTTGTGCTATCAGGCCTCCCTGAAGCCTCCTGGAACCAAAAAGGGCACAGGGAGGGCACCACACATCCCCGTCCCCTCCACACATGCGTTTGAGTCTCCTGGCAGAGACCCAAAAATCAGCTGGCCGGTGGGAGGTGCATGGGCATGTGCAGTGGAGCTAACCTGGGCGTTGGTTCACATGTCCGTAGAGATGGCTCCACGTGCCACCTGTGGGATCGTCATCACTGTACTATAAGATACACAGTCTATAATACAAGTATATAGGAATTTTCTTAGATGGCCCATTAAATAAGACTTATTTCTGGACATATTTTATAATGTTACTTTGTGGTAAGATGGGCAGCCAACAAATTTAATAAATAAATAAATATAATAAATAAGTATAAATGAATTTCTTTTTTTCAGTTTAATTATGTCCATTCTCAGTATTGTATTCATACTCAGTATTCATGACCCACTAAACAAGGCTTACTGAAAAGGATCAAAGCTAAAGGACTGGACATGGTAATCTATTATTTTATTACATCAGGGTATACCTTCAAAACTAATCAGTATTAATATAATTTCTGTAAAATGTAATAAAAATGGGAGATGATCCAAAATTCAAAAAGAACATTCGTTGTTCAATTTTTAAGGTAAGAACTATATGTTCTGAATTAGAATGTCAGCTATGGATAATTGATTTTTCCTGCTGTATTTGAAGGCCAAAATTCAATTCTATATCATTTTAGTGCAGTTTATGCAGCCCACCAAACTCAATGTGCTTAATTTAAGGATTAAATTTTATTGAATTCTTCTGGAACTTGCTTCCAAAAAGCTTTCCATAGGATACCTGAATGTCATCTCATTGGGGATGCCCAGAATTACCTTTCATTTGAATTAAATGAAGTTCATGGGGGTGGGATTGCCAAAGCAATAAAAGAAATAAAATAAAAGAAGAGGAGGGAAGGGGAATAAAAAAAACATGATTTTCAGGTCAATCCTGAACTACATTTCTAATCTCACAAGGTAGCATTGGCTCTTGCTTATGCTACAATATTCAAGAAGCTGCAAATTCAGATCATTTTTGCATAAAATGCGTATAAATAGATCATATTTGCTTTGTTCGTTTTGAAAAGAGAAGGGCATTAAAGGCTGCTGAAAGCGAAGGCTCATTTATTACCTAGACACATCCATATGCCCTCTATTTATACAGTTAAAACTTATCAGAATGCTTAGTTTCATGCTGTTCCTTGTCTCACTTTTTCTCCAATTTCTCAGCATCTGTCCTATAATTTTTCTCCATTTATGTGGCCCTGGAGACTCTTTTTGCATTTTACCAAATTACTGCTGATGAGCTGAATTTAGTGTTCAGAAATGCTGGAATTCCCATACAGGGAGTTTGGCTTGTTGCCTCTCTGATGCAGTACTAAGTGTTGCTATTGTGTTAGAAGCACAAGTCTTAAATTTTATCCTTTCCCCCTCTGGTTGCCATTGTTCTCATGAAGCGGACACTGCTCTTATATTATTTTGTACAGTGTTTATTTTGTAGTCTACACGGTAAGAACATAAAGCTAAAAGTAGATTGGTATTCAAAGATGTCTGCAAACCTAGCAGACAACTTTATCTCCCAAACGGTAGAGAAGGGAACTAGAACAGAGTTCCCCAACCTTTTCAGTTTTGCGGACCAGCGGGCGGGGGGGGGGGGAGAGGGCGGTTGAGAGGGAAGGGAGGAGACAGGATGATTCCAGGCAAGCAGCAGCAAAAAGGGACCAGCAAAATGGGTTAGGGTACTTCAGTAAGGCATTTGTCAAAGTAGGCAACAACTTACTTCTTGTTAAGATAGAAGAATGTGGGATAGACAGCATACTAGCAGATGGATTCATAATTGGCTGACAAACTGCACTTAATGTGTAGTCTTTAATGGAACTCCATCTACCTGGACTGATGTAATGAGGTATCCCAAAGTTCTGTCTTAAGAGTCAGTACTCTGTCTTAGAGCCAGTTTATAACATCTTTACAAACAATTTAGGTGAAGGGATAAAAGGGGAATTCATCAGTTTTGCAGATGACACCAAGCTAGGAGGAATAGCCTGCACTTTAAAAGATAGGCTCAAGATTCAGAAGGATCTAGACAAACCTGAACGCTGGACCTTATCCAACAAAATGCAATTCAGTGGTGAGAAAAGTAAGGTTTTACACTTAGGCAAGAAAAATCAAATGCACAGGTATACAATAGATGGTACCAGGCTCAACAGCAGTAGCAGTGAGATATCTAGGAGTCCAACTGGAGAACCACATAGGTATGAGTTGCAGTTGCCAAACAGCTAATGAAGTCCTAAATTGCGTCAACAGAGAAATAGTATCAAGATCATGTGAAGTATTAGTACTGCTATATACAATAGTAGTTTAGTAAAACCACAGTTGGAAGACTGCATTCATTTTGGTCCCTGGAATACAAAAAAAGATATCAATTTTTTGAAATATGCTCTGTTCTTTCTTTCTTTCTTTCTTTCTTTCTTTCTTTCTTTCTTTCTTTCTTTCTTTCTTTCTTTCTTTCTTTCTTTCTGTCTCCCTCCCTCCCTCCCCCTCTCCTCTCTCTCTCTCTCTGTCTCCCTCCCTCCCCCCTCTCCTCTCTCTCTCTCTCCCTCTCCTCTCCTCTCCCTCCCTCCCTCTCTCTCTCTCTCTCTCTCTCTCTCACACACACACACACACACACACACAGACAGAGAGAGAGAGTGTGTGTGTGTGATAAGTGATTCTTATCAGACAGTTTGCTTACTGCTAGAACTTGGTGCTGAAATTTGGTCTGTAAAAAGTCTTTAAAACACTTCTCATGTACTTTGGAGAGACAGCTGATGTGCTGGGTAGACAAGAGTGAACATTTAATTAGCTGCCAAAATTGCAAAAGCCAGTGCTGCCAGTCAGTTTTTTTAAGAATTCCTGCAAATGAGAGACAAGTCGAGAGAAGACACAAGCTGGCCAGTCCCTGCATATTGATTTTGGTTGCTATCCATTACCCTTTAAATAAATTGAAATAGTGCTGACCTAGAGTATTTTGTTTCCACAGATGAGGACAGCAGTAGTCCTAAGGAAGTTAAGTCAGACCATTATAAAGGCTATACAGGTAGTCCTCAGTTAACTAACATTCATTCAGTGAGTATTCAAAGTTACAATGGCGCTGAATGAAGAGACTTATGACCAGTCAAAGCTTGCAGCCATTGCAGTGTTCCACAGTCATGTGATCATGATTCAGGAAATTGACAACCGTTTTAGAATTATGACATCACACTGTTCAATGGTCACAAGATCACCATTTGCTGCCTTCAATGGGAAAACTGGCAGGATGGTGCAAATGGTGATCATGTGACATTACACTGCATGAGATTCATCTAACAATGCAACTAGAATTGTCAGAACTCCTATTGTAATTCAGAACGGTCATGTAGTGTCATGGTTTACAACTGCATTGCTTAGTGACTCTAATGGAATGTGTGGATGACCTTGGGGAATAGCCAGGAAACAATAAGACAAGAAAGGGAGACACCCCAATAACTTAATGGCAGTGGTGGGATTCAGCCAGTTCGCACCACTTCGGGAGAACCGGTTGTTAACTTTCTAAGCAGTTTGGTGAACTGGTTGTTGGAAGAAATCATTAGGGCAGAGAACCGGTTGTTAAATTATTTGAATCCCACCACTGCTTAATGGGCAGAGAAAGAAACTTAGGAAGAACCCGTCCTAATGGAAGTTGGTACATTAGATTTGCAAGATGATGTTAATGCAGTCATAAAATAAAGGAGAATTAGTTCATCTAGTTGTATGTCCCATCTCTTTTACTTGAGAGGGCTGATAGCTATGGAGGTCCTGATTCCAGTTACTACCGTTAAGCAGGGACTACCGAGATTTTTCATTCCAATGCAGACATTTGACCAAAAGAGTGGATAGCTGAATTATATAGTTGCTTTGGTTTTTTCAGTTACAAGTAGTATTCCTGGATTCATAGTTCCAGCCACAGTTCCTCTTTTCCAAAAAGGCGGACCACTGCTGGAATGGTGCGCTGCAGTCTCCAGGGAATGAAGAGTGTGAAAAAGTCAAGATGGTAGCCATGCAATAGGACTGTAGGCTAGCCTCTTTTCTACAGTATGTAACACATGGGAAGAAAGGAAGGAAGGAAGGAAGGAAGGAAGGAAGGAAGGAAGGAAGGAAGGAAGGAAGGAAGGTCTGATCCAAGCAGATACCTTGGATACCTTCAATAAAATTAATCTAGTACACAAACTCGCAGTGTCACATTGCCATCATGTGCCATTTCATGACATTTTTTCCCTTCGTGGAGCTGGGGTGGGCGTGGCCTGCATGTGACGCATCTAGCCCATGGGCTACCAGTTTGACACCCCTGATCTAGTACATAGGATACAAGAATCTTAATGAAAGCTTAGTGGCTTGGAGATTTGAAATTGAAATACTGAATTTTCAGAAGACATTTGAAAAAAACCAAACATTAGTTTATGAACTAAGATTTAGATCAAAATAATAGCTCACAAAAATGACCAAGAACAGCTTTAAAACTGAAGAGATATAGATATAGAATGTTCTTCTTTTAAAATGAAAAATTGTGAGTCAGGAGTCTTTAAATAAAGGAAAGAAAAACTGCTATGAAACTGGATTTTTTTTTTTTTTGCAAAAATATAAACTGAGCACAAACAATAATAAATTTCAGGATGTTCTAATTGCTTTTTGATCCATTGGCCCACCTGCAAGCCCCACCTGCAAATCTTCTGACTGATCTCTTCCTTTCTTCTTCTTCACTTTTACGCAGAAGATGATTTAGTGTTGACTAAGAACATGATAGAACAGTCTGATGATTAGTTCCACTGATATTGGATGTTGATATATTAGATACTTTATCACATTTACTGTCCTTATTTCTAAGACCTAACTTGAAATATTTGTAACTTTTGCCTGTATTCAATGTCCTTGAGAAAGAACACATTTTGAAATAGATTAATGTCACAGAATCCTAATGAAGTTGACAAATAAATCCTTTACAAAGTCTTAGCCCTGAATTTCAATAAGGTGGTGGAAAAACATAATATCTGGACTGTTTTTAATCAATGTGAATATAGTACTGAAATATTTGTTCTTTGGGATATTAATGCATTCTTTCTCATGGTTATTGTACTTAATCAAACAAGGTAAATAAGAAGGGTAAACTACAGAAGAACAAAATTGTATCAAAGGACAACCTTGCATGGAAAGAGTTCCTCTTTTTGGAAGAAGGAAAACTTTTAATGAAGTCTATTCAAAGTCAGTGTTCCCATTCATTTGCTTTATCAGATCTAAATTGTGATGGGTGGGGTGGAATTGATTCTGACATTTGTAGCAAAATCTACTTGCACACCTAATCATGAATCAGTAGAAAAAACAGATGAAAAAAGAAAATAGGTCAGGTATCTATAATACTGTGACATTGAGCCGCCAGCAGTGTTCAGCAGTGTTACATTGCCTCCAAGAAACCCAGACTTGGAAGAAAATTAAGCAAAACTGATTTATCGCAATTGAGAAATGCTAAGTTGCAGGGACAATGACACAAGTCTTAACCATTCTGACAGAAATGACCTAGTACTGATGTAATAAAAGGTATTAGGAAATTTGTGACCAGTGAGCTTTAAACACAAAAAACAGAAGTTTAAGCTAGCCTCTGGTTCAATTTGAAGACCTGGCAAAGGACATGAGAGTAATACAAAAGATCCAAGAATTCTGTAAGTTATACTTTATTTCAAGAGCTGTTCAACATAGTTGCCATTTACATGCCATCTATATTTACCTGGCCTCAGTAGCATTTCTCCATTGCTAATTAACAGCTAATAAAGTCGTCAGAGATGCAAATTGTACCACCGTGCCACCTGCATATTAAAGCAGATGCTAATTTTGAGGATCATAGTTCAAATGGGATAAGGCTTATGAACAGAGAATGAATATACAAGCAAAGCAAAAGTGGGTCTAAAATATATCTCAACCATACCCTTTCTGAGTTGATTTTGCCTGTGACAGTTGGCCTTGCTCAGAAATGAGCTTTGGGGACAAGCATCGCTGATCGATAGAAGGGAATTCAAGCCTCCTCCAGAGCTTGTTCCTGGGAATTAGATGAAAGGCTGATTTCAAATAAAAAACACTGCTGCATACAGAATTCTGCTAGTGTGAAGTTGTAATTACCTACCAGGTGTTAGAAGACTCAGCACTGACTGTAAGTTTCTCTGCCAACATGCTTACTCCCCTCCAAGTTTTTTTTTTTTTAATCACTATGATTGATTTGGTCAATTAGCTTCTGGGGCTGATGTCTTGCCTATTGTTTACTAATTATACCAGCAACCTGGTATTGGTCGGCTCCAGCGTTGTTTCCCTTTAAGATATAAGCGTAAAGGCAAGGTTCCAGTTCTTAGGGAAATCATTCTAATAAATGTAAAGAGAGTTGAAAGGCTACAGCCCATCAGTCAGAATTACTTTTAATCAATTTTGCGATTGCACTAGTTTTGCCAGGAGTCTTCCCATCCATGCAACCAATTTAACTATCTTGGAAGTGGGGAGAGTATGAAATCTAAATTAGATCTGAATACATTAAGCACTCCGAATTTGCTTACACAGAAAGTGGAGCTATGTATCCCAGATAATTGCCAAGCTATAACAACTTAAATTAAGCTTGGCATTGTGGGTGCAACATGTAAGAAGATGACTAAGTCATGCAACCCAGAGAATATTTATGATTAGCCCAGACACATGTTTTCTATTTTTAAGGGTAGAGTCTAGAAAAGTTAGGAGTCTGTTTAGGGACTGGACCATGGCAGAGTCATCTTCTGGATCAGAAAATTAACTTTTGGAAAACTGCCAAACCACCACCAGTATAGCAGAGCCTGGAAGAGTCATTGCTATAATGGTAGGTTTGCAGACACCTAATAAAATATCTTTAATGGCATATACTGCGGCAATGTTCCCTCCCAAGAAAAACATACTTAATTTAGGGCATGGGCTTGCATGAAGAAGCGATTCTTAGAGAAGAACCACTACCAGCAAAGCTGTACTCAGAAAAAGCTGATTTTAAATCCAGGTTCAAAATGATCTTATACTATATGATAGAGAGGAAACTTGGTGAATCTTTGTGCTTCTAACATTATCAGCAGCTGTTTGATTTCACTTTATTCATTCTCCTTTCTCTTTTATCATGTGTATCAGGTTTGTTATATCATTAGCTTATCGGAAAAAGAAATGTCTTTGGTTTTATTGATTTGGGCAGTAAACTGCTGTGAGGATTTTTTTTAATGAACAGCAGGAAAAAAAATGCTTTAAATAAATAAATGTTTCAAATATTTATTCCAATGTATCAATACTTCCTAGCTCTTTCTTCTTCCTTATAATTGTAATGTTACCCATGGATAATCAATCATGTACATAGTTATTTTCTTTATACAAATCTTAGTCAGGATATCATTTAAAGAACTGGCCCATAGTGTGAAACCTATCTAGTTCATTGTTCTATAGTGAGATCCTTTACATCAACTGGACACATTTATTTATTTATTGGTTTGATTTATATGCCGCCCTTCTCTGGAGACTCAGGGAGGCTTACAATGTGTTAAGCAATAGCCTTCATACTTTTGTATATACCTGCTTAGTAGAGCTTTCAGCCCCCACTAAGCGGTGTTCTTTTTTTTTTTTTTTAATACAAAGTCAGCTTATTGCCTCCACAATCCAGGTCCTCATTTTACCTACCTCGAAAGGATGGAAGGCTGAGTCAACCTTGAGCCTGGTGAGATTTGAACTTGCAGTAATTGCAGGCAGCTGGTGCTACTTTAACAGCACTTAGTCAGCTGCGCCTCCAAGGCTCATAAGCTGCGCCACCAAGGCTCAAATATGACATTTGTCATATCCTGCCCCAATAAACTTGTAATTTACATCTGTGAGGGTGATCCAACTTAAGTCTTTTAACAATCCCATTAGGCTAGTTAAAACAGAGATTGGCTTGAAGCCCAGAGTTGACTGCATGGTTGAATAGGATTTTAACATCTCCTATCAAGCCACTCTTTCAAATACTAGCTCATATCCAATTTTACATTTGCATCTGATCATCTAAAGTTTGTTTGGCATCTTCCTTTATCAAAGGTAAATGCTGATGACAGCTATCTATCCACAAAATCACAGAAAAGAGACCATGTGGACTATGGAATTGATGGAACCCTATATAAGCCACCTATAAAAATTGGACTGCAAAGCTGAAGTTTTTATTCCTGGCAAAAAATGCTCAAAGCTAGGGGTCAAAGCCACAGTGGGTGGAATGATGGGATACATCAAAATGACCAAAGGGTGCAAAATTCTGTACCTCAGGTCTTGCACAGTAACTATAAGTAATGGTATACATTTCTATAAGACATGGAATTTTTAATTGAAGAACATGTGAGTTTTGAAGAACACATACCAGAAAGTATGTCTATCATGTGAAACAGGAGAGCACCATCGACCAGAAATACAAAGAAGAGGCAGAAGATATGCCCAACCAGTCAAGCAAGGAGGAAATAGAAGACATGCCCAACCAACCACTTATACTGAACAAGTAGATCAAGGAGAACCAGAACCCTGAATGTCAAATTGGGCAATGAAAGGCATATAATGCAATTTTATATGGTGAAAACCCACAAAGTATATGAATAAAAGAATATTAATGGGTACCCACAGAAGTCTACCAGGTGGAAAAGAAATAAAATCATGCCAAAAAGTGGAACCCAGACATTCATCTGACTTTTATAAAGTAGTCATCATGAAGCTATGATGAGACATTTGCCCCAGAGAAAGTCATAATGACACTACTTTGTATTTCATCAAGTAAGGAACTGAAAATAAAACATATGAATGTAAAGTCATTTTCTGATTGCAACTTCAGTGACGAACTGTAGATGTAGCAACCAGCAAGGTTGACACATCCAGACGGAGCAGAACTGAATTACAAATTCTAAAACAGCGTTTATGGACTAAAGCAAGCAATCAGGTCTTAGCTAAGTTTGCCCAGAAGCAAGAAATGAGGCAGACCCATGTCACCACTAAAAACTAAAGATATAAAAACATTAGTGTTTTTCATGTGCTTTTCATGTGCTAATCATGCGCTAATATTTTATAAACCAAAGGGTAATCACCTGGAAAGTTATGGATGATTTGAAGATTAAAAACCTAGGACAAATCACCCACTATGTTGAAATTCAAAGACAGAAAACAAAGACAGAACATTTGAACTCAGTCAATGGAGTGAGGTAAGTGAAATGCTGAACTACTTTGGAATGAAAGAAATTGAGGAAACAATGACAGACATAGAAACCAGAGAGCACCCTGGCAGAATTCACTCTGAAGCACATAAAAAACAGGTGGGGCTTCAATCACATCATCGTAGTTGCCATCTTGAGTTTTTGCCCATACTCCAAGAACCCACTTGGTTAATATTATCATTGATGAAAAAAAGCTGAAGTGATGGCAACATTCTTAAGTGTTATTTATTTCTCGTGATTCTCATTTCTTCAGTCATGACGATTGAATTCAGTTTACTCTTTCTCACTAAACATGCGTCATCTAAATTCTGTAACTTTATCTGTTTAGGAAACTTGGATAATTAAGTGAAGCTATTGCTTGGAACAACTTTCTGGGGAAAATTTGCTACCCATCTGCAAAAAGCAAATTTTGTCAAAAACGGTTGTTGAACTGAATTCTGCTTTATATGTCACAACTTGTGGTGAGCTTAGAATACATACATAAATTTTGTTGAGCTTGCTCAGGGTTATATATCTTGCCAGTATCCCAATGGCTTACAAAGCAACTTTTTTTAACTTTCCTTCTCAGTCAGGGGTTGAACTGGTTTGCATTTGCTAGGGGCAACAACAAGATCAGTGGATTATTAATTGCTTTAGCCATATAGCCAGCTGTTTCCTTATCTTTCTTCACCTTCAGTGGAAACTTTCTGAACTCTTTGGGTAGTCAAATGCACAAATATCCCCTCAACGTTCACTTTCAAATATGTCTCAAACTCTTGGAGAAATATAAATTGCTCATTACTCAGACTATTTTCTAAAAATTCTGATAGAGTTCCTTAGGGCAGGGTTCTTCAATCTTGTGGACTTTGCTTTGCTTTGCTGGCTGAGGAATTCTAGGAGTTGAAGTCCACAAGTCTTAAAGTCGCCAAGGTTGGAGACCTCTGCCTTAGGGTAATGGGCAAAAGCCAGTGTGTCTAGTTCTTCTGCTACCAGAGGAATGTGCCTGTGATCACATGATTTTCCTACATCACACAGGTTAATAGAAGTCATTAATATAAATCAAAGATGGGAATCCATATAGCCTCCAAAATACAAGCAGCACCTGAAATTTTTTAGTGGCTTCTAAAACTCCCTAAAACTCCTCTACCAAATTATTAGTAATCAGCGACCAGCAAGTTTATATTATAATCTGTAAGCATAGATATGTAGAGTCACTTTGGTGTTATAGTTAAGGTACTGAGGACTGATTCTCATTTGCTCCAGAGCATAAGACTAGAACTAATGGACTAAAAAGTCAAGTATGTAGATATATATTAGACATGAGGAAGAACTTCTTGATACCTATCAATCAGTAGAATAGGCTACTGCATGGAGTGGTTTCTTCCTATTCACTGGAGGTTTTCAAACAGAAGCCTTATGTCAGGGTGTCAAACTCGCGGTGTCATGGAGGCATCATATGTCATATTGCGACTTTTTTCCCCTTTGCTAAACCAGGCATGGGCATGGCCAGTGCATGATGCATCTGGCCCGTGGGCTACAAGTTTGACAGCCCTGCTTTATATTGTTATCTATTAGAGACAGTGCAGTGAATTCATCAGATTGCAGGGAATTGGACTGATGATCTCTTAGGTCCCTTTCACTCTATGATTCTTTGATTCTAGGACTGATTAATGTGGACCATAATCATCTAGATATAGGCAGTGTGGAAGACTAGCTTGAGATATACAATAAATCTCTATGAGCAATTGGCCTCATTGCAGAATTAAGACTGACTATAAATTAGAGAGGCTTATGAAGATCACACCTACCACTAAGGACTAGCAGTTGAGCGGTTTGTGGCGCACCTTCATTTTATATATTTTGATCAGATTTGCGAATCTACTGCTATCTGATCTGGGTTTCAAAACTTCAGACAACAATTAGATGGGAGCAAAGAGAATTTACTGTATCTTTTTGCTGCCATCTAGTAGTGAATCAGATTTTTGCACTCCAGATATAATAGGCATAACAGAAGATATTACAGGTAAGGTGAAGGTAAAGGTTCCCCTCGTACATATGTGCTAGTCATTCCCAGCTCTAGGGGGCAGTGTTCATCTCCATTTCAAAGCCAAAGAGCCAGTGCTGTCCAAAGACAATTCTGTGGTCATGTGGCCGGCATGACTAAATGCCAAAGGTGCATGGAATGCTATTACCTTTCCACCAAAGGCGGTCCCTATTTTTCTACTTGCATTTTTTACATGCTTTTGAACTGCTTTTGAGCTTCTGTTGGCAGAAGCTGGGAAAGTAACGGGAGCTCACCCCATTACGCGGCACTAGGGATTTGAATCGCTGAATTGCAAACCTTTCGATTGACAAGCTCAGCATCTTAGCCACTGAGCCATCATGTCCCTATCCTATTACAGGTAGTCCTTGGCTTGTGCTTAGTGATTGTTTGAAGTTTCTATGGATCTACCTGGAGGTTAGTCATGATACAGTTTCTCAGTTCTGATATTCCCCCCCCCCCATGGTCACTTAAGTGCACTTCAAGCCATCAGCAAGCAGGCCACATAGCCATTTGCAGCATCCCATGGTCACACGGCTACATTTTACTATGGTTTTGCCAAAAATGGCATTTTATGTCCAGTTTGGGGCAAAACTATACCTATAGTGAACCACTGATTTATTTAACTATCATGGTATTTGTTTAACCGCCCCCAGACAAAAGGGTTGCAAAATCCACAGCTTTATGAGTGTCACAAGTTACAACACTGATGGACAGGCTCCATTACAGCCACAACTCAAGAGCTCCCTATGCAAATACTGAGTGAGGTTTTAGCTGAGATGTTCATCTGACATTAAGTAGCAATCTAAAAAGTTATAGGGATCTTCTGCCTGATTTTATCTTACTACAGGAAGTAAAGAAAATCATTTCTTGTATTGCTGTTGTTCCAAGGTAGAAATGAAAAAAAAAATATGTGAATGGTCCCAAAGAATGAACTCCAAACATTAACTCTTGACCCAAAGAGAAGGCTTGGAAACTGACATAAGCCTGGCTGTGATAAAGTGAAGTAGGATAGCCAGTTAAGTACTCTTTCTCCCAGTCTGTTTCAGAAATAATTGATTTGACATGTTTCCAAAAACACATAAGCAGCTTTGGCACCAGAACCTCTTAATAAGACAAGGCAGCTCACTGAAAAATCATGAGGTGACTTAAAGTTTGATTCTTTAGCTCTAGATGTACTTATGATCTGTAATAATGGAAGATTAAAATGCAAGTCAAATTGCAGATTGAATGGAAAAATCTTAATAGCTTGTTTATTCAGTTTATTTCTCTCCTTCCAAAGAACAATTATGTATTTTCTTCAAAATGCTCCCATATTTCTTTCAAGTTGTCCCAGAACAAACTATTTTACAACTGAACATAGTGGCCATCATTCAAATCCAAAATGATTTCTCTGAAAGTCACTTTTGAAGAGCATTTTTTCTGTACTCCTTCCTTGACCAAAATCTATCATTAGGCAGAAGTGACAGCTCCCCAGCTGTTCCTTTTGAGCCCTTGACTGTCCCCAGTTTTAAAGGTCAGAGCCATGAGTGCTCCATAGCATTCCTGCTTTTCTTATATTCTACAACCGCTGTCAAGCATCATGAAGGATCCCATCTGACAACCCTTTATGGAATGGAGGCAGGTTCCATCAGGTTCTTCATAATAGGCAGCAAAATGTACTGGATGTGCTTCTAGGACTTTAACTCTGCATATTTGAGTGTAAAATATATCATAGCATAACTTCTTAACGTAATAGACTTCTTCTATGTTACCTTTCATTGGACTGGCAAATTGTCCTGCCCATATCTCTCTTTGTTTCTCTGTCTCTGTCTCTGTCTCTGTCTCTGTCTCTCTCTGTCTGTCTGTCTCTCTCTGTCTCTCTCTGTCTCTCTCTCTCTCTCTCTCTCTCACACACACACACACAGGCAGAAGGAATAAATCTCTTTCATATTTTTTTAATAGAATAGAATATAATTCTTTATTGGCCAAGTGTGATTGGACACACAAGGAATTTGTCTTTGGTGTATATGCTCTCAGTGTACATAAGAAGAATAAAATACATTCATCAAGAATAAAAGGATACAACACTTAGTGATAGTCAAGGTTACTAATAAGCTATCAAATCATACTAGGAAACAATAAAAACAATATAAATTGAAAGATACAAGCAACACGGTTATAGTAATAAGTGGGAAGAGATAGATACTAGTAAGGAAGAGATGAATAATAGTAATTCAGTCTTAGTAAATTATTTGACATTGTTGTGGGAATTAGTTGTTAAGCAGAGTGATGGCATTTGGGAAAAAACTGTCCTTGTATCTAGTTGTTCTGATGTGCAGTGCCCTATAGCGTCATTTTGAGGGTAGAAGTTGCAATTTTCCATGGAAAATTTTGATGGAAAAATTTCCTCTCTGGTAGTGCTGTTCCAATTCATAGAATGAAAATCAATTGAGAAAATTGAGTTGCTTGGCGACTTGCCTTGCCTATTAGTTTGCCAGTTACAGTTAAAAAACAAATAATATACTTATGAAATACCCTTTGTAAAGGAGGGCAGTAAAATGCACACCATTGTTAAAGAAGCAATATGTAGCAAGGGATTGATGTGATGACCAGTTTTAAAAAGTCTACCTTTTCCAATTACCCCTCTTTTGCAACACTCTTCTATGTCATTGGTCCTTATTCTCTACATGATTACTCCCCAAATATCTTTCAAGATATGCGCTGTATTTTTACTCTTTCCAAGACCTTGCACTAATGTTTATATCATTTTCCTGCATTGCCGAAAGAGATCTTTTGATTGGAAAGATGGAGCCCTTTCTCACGGCCAGCTTTATGCTGAAATCTAACCATTTGTTTTACTTGTAAGGCAAATGAATGCAGGTTAGCTTATATGTGAACTTCAGGCTCCTTCAGATGTCCAATAGCTTCCTGTTTATCATCTACATGAGCCAATCCCTCCAAGAAGAAGCCTGGCATATAGTTATTTTGCTATCTTGACTGCTAGACCCTGAACTTTTTGCTCAGTGCTCAAATTACTTTTTGACAGACAGTTGGCAAATTCCCATCAAGGCAACACTAATTCCAGACTCAACCTTTTGCTTTTCCTCATAGATTTCTGCTGAGATTTGAAATTTAAACAAAAGGTCTACTAAATATTTACTTTATAAAGTGCTGTATGGTTCTAAAGTCAGCAGTTCAAAAAAGGGGGAGGGAATTGATCTTGTAAAGGTTTCTGTTTTCTGAAGTGTGCTTTCCTAACCTTGGGAGCAAACAGCACCAGTTTAGCGTCTGCAGAAAATGCAAGATGGTTTGGGGAAAGCTTAGAATTTGCATTTACAACCTGGAATCAATCCAGTTGATTTGAAATGTCATCATATTTTTACAGTGATTGTCTATTACATAATGCTCAGGGATGCCGGAAGCTATGTTTTGCCACAGCACAGTAATAGTACTTGCATTCAGTCCGTATTTTAATGTAATGAAAAGTGAAAAAAAATCCATTTTTGTGTTCATCTGTACACAGACTTTCACTTATTTTGTCTTAGCCTTAAAATATTTCAGTACTATCTACTCTTTCCCTAATGTGTCATTTCTTTTAGAGCCTCTCTCTTTAAACCATCTGCCACCTTCTTGACATTTTGAGAGAATAGAAATACTTTGCAATATAGCACATTCCATGGGACTAAATACTTGTCTCCTCCCCAGATATTGCTGAACTGCAACTCCATTCAAATCTAGGTAGGAGGCCCAATAATGTGGGATAATTGGAGTTGTATTGCAACATATTTTGAGGATATTTTGTCCAGTTTTGCATTTTTTTTAAAAAAAAAATTAAATTAGATTTATATGCCGCCCTTCTCCGGAGACTCAGGGCGGCTTACAATGCGTTAAGCAATAGCTTTCATACTTTTGTATATTTTATACAAAGTCAGTTTATTGCCCCCACAAACTGGGTCCTCAATTTACCTACCTTAGAAAGGATGGAATCAACCTTGAGCCTGGGGAGATTCGAACTTGCAATAATTGCAGACAGCTGAACGTTAATAACAGGCTTTTTTAGTCTGTTGAGCTATCCAGGCTCATTCATCATTTGTTTCCCTCTTCTGCCTATTAATCTAGATATCATATTCACAATGGAGCAAATAGCCCTACTTTGCTCTGTCAGTCCTATTTATTTTGTGTTGGGAATGTCATAGAACTAAAAAATATAAGAACTGAAGGAATTGTGGGGATCACAGGGTCTAACTTCCTGCCCACTGCAAGATTTTACTACTTTATCGTTTCTGACAAATAACCAGCCAGGCCTCTGGTTTAAATACCTGCATCAAAGAAGATTCTAGCACCTTCAGAGGAATTTTATTCCATTGTAAAACTGAACCACTCTTGCCATTAGGAAGTTGTCCACCCCAATGTCCAATTAAAATACAAAATCATTTTAATTTAAACTCATTATTCCTTGTTCAGTCTTCTGGAACAAGTTTAAACATCTTCTATATGGCTCCAAATAATTCAGAGAATTATCATGTCTTCTCATGCTCTTTTCTAGGCTAAATATACCCAACAGTCCTAACACAGCACATTTCCTTCTAGCCTCTTATCAACTTGATTACTTTCCTCTGGTCATGATTTGCTTTGTCAATATTTTTCCTAAAATACGGAGCCCCAACACAGACATCATATTCCAGATGTGGTCTAATCAACACAACTATTTCGCTTGATCTTGACCTTATATTTCATATCAGGATCTCCTGGGAGACTTTATCAAATGCTTTGCTGACATTAAGATACATTATGTCTATTATATTCCCCAGGCCATTACAGCAGAGTGTTGTTTTCCTTCATCTGCAAAATCACACACTGCTGGGCTGATTTATTTGGTTATTTGAGAGAAAATGTTCATAGACAATTTTCAAAATTATGTATTTGCCACATATACTCATAGAAATAGTTTAATGTTGGAAGGATTAAGGTGGTTTTCATGTCTTTGTAGGATGGCCTCCTCTGGTTAGTTCTCCACTCCAAATTGGTTTAAGAAGAAAAAATAGAATTTTATTATTGGCCATTGCTGCTGCTAATCATCAATGCCCACCAAGTTGTATTTTATGTTTTGATGAAGAGATGTGAGCAACATGATTGAAATACTCATATTTAATCAGCATCAGGTGAAGAAGGGGGAAAAATCAGTCTGTATACATTAACTAAATGATCAGAAAAGTCTATATAATATTGTAAAGAAACATTTTGTGTTATAAAGTGTCAGTGTCTTCATAGCTTGTGAAGAATTTCTAGCATATAGGATTTTATAAAGTCAGAAGCAAGCAACCCTTTTTCCCCATAGAAAGATTTTTCAGGAAAAACTTTAGTAATTTAAACTATCTTTAAGCTTATATTTTAAATCTACATGCTGACATATAAATGATAATGGAATTTATTTCTGATTATTTTAAGATGGCTATTGTCATCCTTCAGTGACAGTTAATAATGTTGACTATATTATAAAAAAGTCAAAGCAGGCAGAAAATGAGTTCTCTTGTTTCATTTAAAAACAAGTATAATTTTAAAAGCAAAATCAGTTGACAGCTTTATACAGCTGCCCTAGATTATTGTGACTTTTCCATTCTTGGATTGTTTCTCAAGTATCTGCATAATGTCGGCAATGGCACAGCCTTTGGAGATTAATAACGCAATGACATGTTTATGTCTCCTCATAAACATATTGGCTTGGAAGAATATGTTTGTCTGGGAAGATTAAAAAAAATCTAGGAAGGATCTAGCAAACTAAGACAAAGTGGAACAGAAATTTATCCTCATAACATTCTTGCCCAAATAAAGAAAAGTCTTTTTACCTATTTGATTATTTTGTCAATAGGCCCCTGCCTTTAATATAGAACAAGGATCTCCAAACTTGGCAATTTTAAGACTTGTGGACTTCGACTCCCATAATTCCTCAGCCAACCAGGAATTCTGGGAGTTGAAATCCACAAATCTTAAAGTTGCCAAGTTTGGAGACCCCTGATATCGAACATAATATAGGAAAGTTGAAGGTCAGTGTCTGTCTTACAATTTTTCAGCAGAAGCAACTATCCATGTTCTTCTTCAAGATGTTGAAGAAAACCACAGGACTGTTTGCCATGTATTCTCATTCATGTATTCTCTGTGATGGATTTCATGGTTAATTCCACTTGGTTGCACTTACCCAGAACAAATCGGCAATATTTCAGAGTTCAATAATTGGGATGAGTGAGGAAAGCAGACTGGCAATTATGAAATAAATTGAATACATATATCATTATTTTATTAACTCTTATATTTTCATTGAATGACTCTATTCATTAGATTACAGATAAAATATAAAACAGATACAAATAATGCTGTATGTCTAAGTTAATTAAAAATAACTCTAGTTCCATCATTAACAATTACTCCACAACATTTAGGCTGTTGTCTGTTGCTTTCTGAGAGCTCCCTTGTCCTACTTAGCTTTTTGACTCAGAGGCTTTCTTTTCAACTATTATTCTTCACAACCACTTCTTTTCTCTCCTTTTTGCAACATTATACATACATTTTTTTTGATATTTTGCCCTGCAGTCCTTGGAGTCCTTCCTTTAAGAGTTCCAGACTTTGTACAAAAAAAAAAAATGTATTGTTGCCTCTAGACAAGATAGGTGGCACATAAATCAAATAAATATTAAGTGAAATGTGCACAAGGATGCATGCATATTTTCACATGAATCTTAAAAGAGTATTAACTGATATTATACTAAATAATAACAGAAATAAAACAGAGAAAAAATTATGGAAAGTAAGAATGGAATTATACTAAAATTGACAGTTATCTCCCCTAGTGTTCTGTTCCAAGGTTCATACTGTAGGGCAAGAGTTTTGCTCAATTACAGGAGACAATAGTATAATTTACATGCAGACCAGAATAGAATTCAACCATCTCCTCATCAATAACAAATGATCAAGGCAAAAGTCAGAGTTGCTGAATACATCTGCAAATACATTGCAATGCCAATTGACCCCCTGCCACAATGGCCCCTGCAGTTCTGGTAGGGCATATGTGACAGACAGGTTGATTCTGATGACGACAACGATGATGTTCCATCATATCATGACCTATTGTTAGAGAAGACAGAGATTTTCTCTATGAAAATCTGTCCTTATCCTGGTTTTTCGGGTGTTTGAATGGTACACTCATTGCCACTGTAACTGAGTCCATCTATCTTGCTGCTGTCATCTTCTCTTCTGTTTCATTTTTTCTTGCATTAAAGCCTTTTCAGAGAGCTAGGTCTTTGCATAATATATTTGAAGTAGAATAATTTGAGGAAGAGGCATCCTGGTGCTCTCAATACGTTTTGAACAATTTACCACCGACCTTGTTGATTGGCCTGATGGGAGGTACAATGTTGAACATTTTGAGAAACCAGAGAGATATTCAAAGCTGGCTATTCTTATGTTGATGATGACAAAGATGATAAAGAAGATGAATTGTATATATTTTTGTCTAGTAATCAATAGAATGTTGTTTGTAAGCCATTTATATTCATCTTTGATTAAAGCAAAATAAAAACACATTCTAGTGATCATTTGTTTTCGGTCTTGTTTTCCTTTCAGAAAATAATGTGAAAGCATATGGGGTTTTCCCTCCTCCTCTTTGCTAGATTTAAAAAGCACTTTGTAAACTCTGGGTAAAAGGGGATGATAAAGGGGATCTAAAGAAATACACCAGGATACCTTAGATCCTGCCCACAAATTAACACTTATTTGTACATTGTGTCCTAAGCTTTAATTTTTGACTGCACAATCAAGATCAGACATCACAGATTTTAAAAGGGTTTAAGGTTAATATATCATGGCTACTGCTGCATTGCCTTCAAAACTGTAAATTTATATTCATTTACTAAGAGCCCCATTCAGTAAAATAGGATTTACTTTAAGTATAGCTTGGACTATGGTTTTCTTCAAACTCCTGTTTGGTCCTATGACATGATTCTATAACAGAATACTGACCATATTTTCTAAATTTCTTTCTCTTTAACTCATATATATTTGCATCCATGTACACATACCATAGATCAGGGGTGTCAAACTTGATTTCATTGAGGGCCACATCAGGGTTGTGTTTGACCTCAGGGGGCCGGGGTGGTCATGGCCAGGGTGGGTGTGGCCAGCTTGACGTTACTCGTGTCAGGGGCGCCTATGGTGGCCTGAGTGCTCTGCCAGCAAAAACAGGCTCCCAATCTCCGTTTTTGGCTGGGACAGCCTCCTGCAACCTTCTGCCAGAGAAAACGGAGCTCAAGAGGACCACATGTGGCCTCTCCAAGAAGCTTCTCATCCAAGAAGCTTCTTCAGTTCAATTCAGTTTCGGAAAAGCATCTTTGATCATTTATGTTCTCCATTTGTCAAATTCCATGTACTAGGTATATAATTCAGAAGCTTCTTGGATGAAAAGCGAAATGTCTTCAAAGAAAAAACAAAAAGTCTAGTTGTCTCTTGAAAAAGCACCTTTGGGACAACCATGATCTGGATAACTGAGAATTTCCATAGACATTGAACTCAGTTATAATTTCAGAATGACTGTATCACATAGGAATTTGAGAAGTATAAAATTAACTTTTAATGACTATTTGTGCTGATTTGTGCTTTCAGTGCTAAAACACTGTATAGTCTCAGAACTTGGCAACAGTTGCCTTATGGATTGTATTTCCCTGCAAATGTAGTTCAGAAAACAATCTTCCTTCAGTGTCCAGTTATTTTGTATTAGCACTTCAGCTAATGAAAATTGATTCACAGAAGACCTTGTACGCTTTAATGGTATTGCTGTTGCGACAATGATTTTGCTTCAGCAAGATTTGAATTTTTCTACCGTCTATAATGGGAGATAGGAACAGTTTTGCTGACTGAATCTCTTTGTGGGTGTGTGTTTTAATTTTTTTTAAAAAAATAACTGTTTCACATGCTTATTATTTTATACTTTTTTGGCTCTATGCTACCCACAGTTACTTCTTGTGAGATGGGTGGCCATATAAATTTGAGAAATAGATAAAATTTAAATAATAAGTAGATATTTCCTAATATACAGCACATTGCATTTAAGCATCCAGCCGCAAGATCATGTACTGGGGAATGGATTTTACGCCAACTAAACCAGAATGTTATTTTTTGAGGATTAGACCCATTCACAATATTAAATAATTGTCAGTTACATGATTCCTCTTGACCTTTTTTATATTCACTGCCTAAAATTCTTTCTCTCTTAATACTAACTTCCTAGTTTTTCTCTTTCTCTTTCTCACCTGCCTATATGTCTCGATGAGTTCGTCTTGAAGGCTGGATTTTATGCTTTGCAAAAAGCAGGAAAACATTGGTTTTCTCATTTCTTTATCCTACTAACTTTTGATTCCGGTGGAACCCTGAAAATTGCTGGGCTGCTTTAATGCATAGCAGAAGTAATGCTGTGCTTACTCAGGATACAAAGCTCTACTTCCTAGTCATTTCCACAGCACATGTAGTCAATTTTGTATGTCGTGTCGATTTTCTGTTTTCTTTATTAGAACAAGCTTTAATAAGATTTCTTTTCTCATTTGCAGCTTAGTTAAGTTCCCATATTGCTAACACTGCCGGGAATGGGGAATGCAATGGAGGCTATGGAGTCAATAATTTAAATAAGTGTGCCTCTTAATATAGCCTTTATTGTCATTATACATCATGTATACAACGAAATCGGTTACGCTTGAGCAAGGCTGTGATAGAAGGGCATTGGCTGTTGCTGTAAAGAATAAATGCCTTATTTGTGTTCCTGTATTGTTGCTGCAGATTTTTTGGGGAGAGGTGGGGGGTGGGATGGGGACACAAAACAAAACACAACAGTAACCCTAATATTAATTGTTCCCTAAATAATTAAATTGAATAGCATACTGGAAGCTAACACTTGAGTGTGAACTTCATGATTAAGTCAGAGGTCTCGCACGTTTCTACCATCCTCAGCACTGTTTAAGATGAAGTCATTAAAAAAATCTATAAAGCAGGCTAAATTTAATTCACCAGCTGAACATGGATGATCCACATCTGCTGTTCCCTGATTGCTGTTTGTTACCCAGCTAATAGCATACTGAAAATGAAACAGATAAAGGGATGTTTATGTTTCCTTGATGCCCCCTTTCTGTCATTTGGTCATGCTGCCTGTAAGATTAGATAAAGGGAAATGTTAGGGGTTAAAGGGCACACATTCAAGCAGTAATAGAAATGATGATTGTTAGTAGTCAGAGCTCAACAAATCCATACTTGTGAACACAGGGACAATTTTCTGGACTTTCCCTAGAGCAGAATTTATTAAAAGGGGGAGTTTTAGCAGAGATGGGTGCAGTTCGCTGGAAGACCTGAAAGACAGATTGTCATGAAGAAAATTCATGTGACACCAACTAGTGGCACATAACAAGCCATGAAGAAGATGAAACTACTCTGATGTTATACAATGTGATGTCTCCTTTGCACAACTCCTCTGATGCTTTCTCAGAGGCCAGCTGACCCTGAACTGCCAGCAGAACAAGCTTTGGCTGGGGATAGCTTGCAGACCAGTGAAGAAGAGGGGGAGGAGCTGTTGCTGTGGTGGATCTCAGAGCACGCAGGGCAAAGAAACAGAGGTCTGCCAGATTGCTCAGGAAAAGGCCCCACCCCTGTTGATGGGCTGCACTGGGAGCTATTTAGCATGGCAGGCAGAAGAAGGCATTGCTGGAAGCAACATGTGTAGGATGTGGCTGCGTACTCATGCACCTAGGTACACCCACATTACACCAATTCTCCGTGAGCTGCACTGGCTCCCTATTGGTCTCTGGTCACAATTCAAGGTGTTGGTTATTACCTTTAAAGCCCTACATGGCTCAGGGCCAGGTTATCTTTGAGACCGCCTTCTACTGCATAGCTCCCAGCAACCGGTAAGATCCCACAGAGTTGGTCTCCTCCGGGTCCCATCAGCTAAACAGTGCCAGCTGGTGGGCCCTTGGGGGAGAGCCTTCTCTGTGGCTGCCCCAGCTCTCTGGAACCAGTTACTTCCTGAGATCTGGACCATCCCCACCCTATTGGCCTTCCGAAAAGCGGTGAAGACCTGGCTTTTCCGGCAGGCCCGGGGCCGTTGATCTCGCTGTTGCGATCTGGCGAGATCCGGCCATGAATGGTGTGAATGGGTTTTAATTGTTTTTAATGTTTTAATTTTTAATGTTTTTATATATCGTTTTTAATGCATTGTAAGCCGCCTTGAGTCTTCGGAGAAAGGTGGCATACAAGTTGAACAAATAAATAAATGTGTGTTTCCTGAGACTCTGACTTTCTATAACCCGTGAGCTAAAACTTTAAGTTTTGCCTGGGGAATTTATGTTCATTTATTGGACTCATTGTTTGAGCAGCTTGCTATTTGTGTTATGGACTAATTGGCCATTGCCTGGGGAATTAATCTGGACTTGCTCTTAGCTGGCTTCAGTTGGGACCGCTCTAAAGCTGGGGAAAGAGAACTCCTGGGGGAAAACAAATAAAACCCTCCATAAATCACACTGAGTGTGAATGTGAGAGAGTGGTGTAGCACACACAAATGTAGTATTCATCAACTCAATATCAACCTATTCAGGATAATCTATATTTATTATGTCATTCTAAATATTCCCATAGTAAATATAAACCAGATTAGAACCTGAAAAACAAACCAATATAATTCCTGGAGACAACCAGGGCAAATCTCTCCAGCCTTTTTTTTTTGTGAAAGATTTCAGAAATTATTTGTCATTGCTTTTTTCCTAGGGTTGGGTGACAGTGATTGGCCTAAGGCCACCCAACCATCTATGCCCAAGGTAGGACTAGAATTCAGAGTCACCTGGTTTTAGCCTGGTACTTTCACCATGACACCAAACTGGCTTTCAACTTTCACTTTATTTTATCCCAAAGAACATGAAGCAATTGTAGCCTCTGCTTATGGAGCCATCTTGAATTGAGATCCAAAAATGGAATTTAGCTCAATGCACTAAGAAGTCTGCAGATGTAAAATTGACCTCTGACTCATTACCTTACCATATAATTGTTACATTGATTAAGAAATATTTGCAAAAGCGCTTGGGAAAATATTTGTAGAGGTTTATCCATAGAGACTTGTACTCTCTGGAGGATTCCCATCTGAATCATAAAAGATACAAAATGCAGTATTGTAATTTTTGTGTATACTTAGAAATAATATAAATGTATAATATTATAATATTCTATCTGATACTTTAAGTGATTTGTATTCAGCTCAGGGTAGTTTTAAATGATAATTACATTATAAAGTTGCAACCTTTTCCAAATAAGGATGCACTTACTCTGTCTTCCAAGCCAGCCAATCAAATTTTAAGTAGGTAGATACAAGGAATCAACTTACTTAGTTCTGTGGGCCTTTCCATAGAAGGATTGTGGAATCTTCCAAGGACCTTGAAAATTGCTCCAAACATTTATGTTCCCAAAACATCATCTGTGCTGAAGAGCTTAAGTGATCTATTTCAGACTCAGATGTAGTGGACCTGAAACTACAATGAAGTTCTTTTTTCACAATTGTTTGCTTGCTTTTCTCATTGGAGGAATCTTTTGTCTCAGTCTTCTGAGCATCTGACTTTCAGGTCCTGAAAATGAAATGTTGGCTTGAGGGCTTTGCAGCTTCCTTAATAGCCCAGTCAAAAAAGAAATCAGGTTCACAACACTTCAGAAGTGTTGTGTTAGATTTCACTTTTCTTCTATGTATGTTGGCTAATAGAAAATACCTAGCTCCCTGTTTTAACTCCCCCCAAGTCCACAGTTTGAAATTTGATTTTTGTTGCATGGTTTCATTCTTATGTTACTTGATTTTATGGTAAATTATAATTTAAAAAAATCAGGTCACTGCTATCCTGAGAATGTGAATTTTAAATTTAATGGAATGAGTGTATGGCTTAGCATACAATGTGGAACTGACTTTGCTTGTTGATAATTAGTATGCACAGTGTTATCTTTTCTGTCACAACAGAATGTTAAATCTTTCCTAGACTGCCTTGAAAATATGACCTTGACATTACATGTATCACTATTCTGTTTCTCGATGCTAATGGGATCTCAGAATAAAATTCAGGCCACAAGATGAAGCAAACATAACACGGAACTAATCTAGTGCCACTTTTCAAGATGTTTAGGTAGGAAAATTGTGTATGTGTGCAGCTGCTATTGGAAGACAATTCTTACTTTCTGCTCTTTCACATATCTTCTTGTCTGTGCATAGCTCATTCTGTCAGTCTGCTCCTGCTTTCAAAAGGAAAATAGCGAAGAAAGTATGCTCTGATTGATCAGGAAATTGGGCCAAATTGCCTATTGGGTCAGCCCCATCATAAGGCAAGTAAAGACAACATTTCATAATTTAGAAGGTAATAGTAAGATAGCGAGGGCTTGTTCCAGCCATATAAATTAACTGTTGTATTTTCAGAGGTAGTAGTACTACTGATATACCATTAGTATTGAACAAAGATTGAAATGACAACCCATTTAGTTTTTATACTTCAAATGAGTGGAGAACACCATATTCACCTCAGTGAGGAGACCATAATGGACCATACTTGACTCTTGGATCAGGTTTAGCCTTGCCCATAGTTTCAGTGATATTTTGACCTCAGGCAGCAATAAATGTTGGCACTTGAGTGCAGAGTTAAATATAGACTTTTCATCTTCTAAATTAGCTTGCTATCCTCAGTCAAAACAAAATATACTATTCTGTCATGAATGTGGCAATAAGAAACCATTGATAGTTGGGCAAATTCCACAAGATTCCTTGGAGAAAGAATTATATTGTCTCCTTTGTCTACTGAGGCATCACATTATTGTAATTTAGACTTGGTGTTGATAATTTGATCACTCGCTATCTACAGTAATGCAGAATAAATAGATGAAAAAATAGTGGTGATGTGTGGTTTTATATTGGTATGTGGGAGGGACCTTGAAAGAGAAGAGAAGAAACAATCAGACAAGAGAGGGAAGAGTCCTTAGTTCCTTAATGGGCAGAGAAAGAAACTTAGATAGGATCTATCCTAATTGATCAGGCTGTGTTGTGGCCCGGACAGTGAGGAGGTTGGGGAGGAACATGGGCCAGTCCTGGAGTCTGGGGAAGGCTCTGATGTGGGCATCGGAGGCAGAGAGGGGGTCAGGGCCGGATGCCAGTTATTAGCTGCCTTCAGAGTCAGACATCAGTGAGACAGATGAATGGCTGGAGCCTGTTCCCATGTGTGCATGCGCAGAATTGCCAGACAAAGGGAACAGCTAAAGAACAAGAGTCAACTTGGGAGTAAGACCACAGGTGGACTATGAATGGCCCCTCCCAGAGGGAATAAAAGAGGAGCAAAAGAGGAGTGGAGTTTGCAGGAGACAATTAGTTCACCTAATTGGTTTGTGGCGTTCTGAGACTCTTTGCCAAGTTTTGAAGATATCGGCCTGGCAGCTCTCCAAGCCAAATAAGGTCTGTGACTGTAAATTCTCCCTTGAAAGACTTTGCTGAGGGTGAATGAGAGGAATTCACTGTTTGTTTAATAAAAGGGGTTTTGTTGTGACCAGGATTATGTTTCATGCTTTTTGGGGAAGCTTAGGTCAGAACAGGCTGAAAAGAAGAGACAGTGGGAGATTTGTACTTTCAGACTTGCAAGATTGTTAGGTAGCCTTACAATAAAGTGGAATTAACTCTTCTGGTCTTGTTTCTTGTCTGGTTTACTTGGGCGGGCTGACAGATGTACTGAAGTTTAGTGTATTAGATTGTGATGACTACCTAATTAAGCATGCCTGCAAACCAGTATAGTTTCTCATTTACCTTGGGCTGTTTGAATATGCTACAATTCTTGCAAGCTCACTAAAATGAGTTTTTCTTGAAATTTTAGCAAAGAAAGCAGAAGAAAAAACTCATGATTCAAATGTCTTTTGTGGATATATAGGGAGGGGGGAAGCTCCAGAAAGCAAATGTAAATGTGTAGAGAAAGCTATTTTAAGGTTCATCCTGTTCTGAGAGAAATCTGATAAAGGAGTTATAATTTACAAATATCTTTAAGAAGTTCCTCTGACAAAATTCATACACAGCTCCAAGAAAATGCTTTTGTGACTCGAAGTGCTTTTGACCTTTGGAAATTAGTAATTCTTGAAAATATTAAAGAAAAGAAATACTATATTCTCTCTTGCACATCTGTAGATCGTGGCTAAGTATTAATCTGGCCAAAGCAGACCTACTAATTGCCCTGGTAATAGTAAACTGTTTTTTCTCTTACTAACATCGTCTTTTTTCTTCTTTAACACCATATTTTCTGAATTTTGTGTCTTGAAATAATAAGGCACCACAATTTCCACAGGAAGCAAATGTTTTCATGGAATTTATATATTACTTTGTCTCAGCAGTAAATGTAGCTTTGTCTTCTTTACTTGAGATTATCAAGAAATATTTTGGAATTGTCTTAAAGAGTTGCTGTGAACATCTACTACAAGAATTATGTTCCTCTTACTGGAATGTTTTACTTCCAATAGTACAATATTCCATAATACTTCATGTGGGCAATGTTTGGGGATAAATGTGATTCAGATGCTGTCTTAGATTTATTTTTCTAAAGAAGTCTGTTAGATATTAGCATATTCAGGGGTGAAATGCTACCAGTTTGGACCAGTTCTCCCAAACCGGTAGTAAAAAATGCTACCAGTTCGAATGAACCAGTATTTCCGATGGTCAGCTGGGTGACAATCAGCTGTGACGCGCGATTTATATTAGCTAGAATTGTTGGATTTCCTGCTTTCTAGCTAATCTAAATTGCGTCACACAGCAGATTCCCCACCTCTCACTGTTCTACTTACCTTTGCAGACTCTGAAGGCTTCAAAATGTTCCTTTTTTAGCACTGCGCGGGCATGTCTCAGGTAGCAGACTCACAGAACTGGTAGCAGATTTCAGAGGATTTCACCGCTGAGCATATTCAATATACTAATATCTAACAGATCCTATATTTGGCTGTGATCTTCTTGGTATTCATTAGGAGGACATTTAGATATTTAAATTGTTCTATGCTAGAGAAATATTTTTCTCAAAATCTTTTTAGGGAATAATTGAATAACATGTGATTGTGATTCTAAACAGTGCCAACCAAATCAAAGATTTAAGATACTTAAAGTACAATCATCTTAGGTTAAGCACAGTTAATTTGAAACTAAATAAAGGCTAACAGCAAGCATCTGTTTGGTAACAGGTGACACAGTAGAAAAAATATTTTGCTTCACAAGGTTACAAGAAATGAAAGTAGATGATAACAAATAAGGTGGGGGCTCAGCTCAAAGAGATTAATGTCACTGGAAAAACAATGGGAGAAGACAATGAGCAATGAGCACTTGTTCGTGCTTTCACAGGAATTGAAACCAACTTGATTGCATCTAACTATTTACTATTTCTGTATAAGTCATTTATAATGATTATTTAATTGTAACATTATTTGCAATAAATTCTGAACATATATTTTATGTCCCAATAAAATATAGTGTCTATTGACCCAACTGGGGTTTGGCGATGGTTTTATCCAACTCAGTGAGCATGACAAGAAGTCATGGAATAATCCATCATGACTTTCATTTAATAAAGGCACAGTAGTCAGTTTTTGATGGAATAGACAAGCAGCCTCTTTATTCCTCCATTTTCTTTCAGGAAAACAACAGCCGCCAATCATATCCTGCAGATTAAACATGATCACATTGTGCAATTTGTCTTGTACAAACATCACAATTCACTTCCCAAAATTTTAGTACCTTCTATATTTAGCTGTATATTTTACTCTCTGAGGCTAAAATGTTGAATTTTGGTTTGGAGACTTTTTCTAAAAAAAAAAAAGGTGCTATTTGGGGACAAAATGGAACTAATATTAATTATAATAATGCCATTTTCTGTAGCTTGCAGCTCTCTAGATGTGTTGGATCTACAACCTCCAAGATTATAAACTACCAGAAAGCAACACTAAGCTCTTTTATATTAATTCATCTCTTTAATAGTTTCAAATGCTCTGTGTTGCATCTGCATATAGTAATTGCCCTATTGTCTATGCATACCCATGGGATCTGCTGAGCTCCCTAAACTGTCAGAACATTGTTTGAGCTACTCAAAGGTGATCAGATTGTAGGCTTGCCCCATCTGCAATCCATGAAATCTATTGTCAATCCGTCAGTCATGAATGCCGGGTCCATGACTTTGCAGAGTCAGTTCAGCATCCAGATCTGTAGATTTATTACTTTCCTGGCAGGTGAGCTTATCATCTGTTTCCCACAGCTCCTGTTGTTTGCCCTTTTGTAGTGACATTACTCATTCCTTCCCTCTGAAGTAAATTCAAGGTAGCAGGAGGGAAAGATTAATACACCTGTGTTTATATATTCTGAATATTGAAAATGATGGACTGACAAGCAGATTATAGTGTACGGGAGAAGGTTTAAAATAATATACCTTTGATACATCATTGTCTTCATCATAATCACATAACATTCATAATAAATTAAGAGGAAATCATTTTGAACCAATGTCCTTCTGGATCTATGAAATATTGAGGAAATTTTCTTCTAATGGTATCCATACCACTTGGGAAATATTCCTATGGTAGGTAATCTCATAAAGGATGGGGAACTATAAATTTGACTGTACTGGTTGCAAGAAAATTGAGAGTTGCTCCTTCTTTTTTTCTCCTTTTTTTCTTCTTTTTCATTTGCTTTTTCATTTCTTGTTTTCTATTCTTTTTCTGATTTCTGTTATATTTTAACACTGTAAAATTTTATTATTATTATTATTATTATTATTATTATTATTATTATTATTAAAGAGGACCTATTCTTGTGGTATGAAGTAATATGTCAGAAGTATATATCATGCAAGCCAGGTGTGAAATTCAGCAGGTTCTAACAGGTTCTGGAGAACCAGTAGAGGAAATTTTGAGCAGTTCAGAGAACCGACAAATACCACCTCTGGCTGACCCCAGAGTGGGGTAGGAATTTTGCAATATCCTTCCCCTGCCACGCCCACAGAACCGGTAGGGAAATTTTTTGAATTTTACCCTTGAAACAAGCATATGTGACAGCATTACGAAGAGCTGCAATGTTGTACTTAAAGGGACTCTAGAGATCATCTGAAGGAATGGGGATGGAAGTGTTCCTCATTACAGTTTCCTTGCTAACACTAAACCACAAATGTAGGCAACTGTATCTCAAATTGTTCGAATTGTGCAACCCATTCCTGAGGAGACTGAATTCACATTGTTGTGAATCTTGCAATCTGTACAGATGCAATAACGCCCAGTGGAAATTTGGATTTTCACTCCTTGTCTAAAGTTTGTCTCTACCAGTTGTGTGTGTTGTGTTAACACACACAAGCATACACACACTGAAGCGACACAAACCTACACATCTTACCCAGAGGAAAGTATTTTGCTGCCTTTGATAGATCGGAGAAAAAAATATTTTGCAATAGAAAAATTACTTCATTCACAGTTTTCATCTGAGAAATTACTTTTTGCAGCCAAAAAAATCTCATCTCATACAGAGAAACATGTTTTCTGTTTTGGACATATTGGGATAAACAATATTTTGCAATAGAACAATGTACATCATTCACAGTTTTCATTTTGCAGCCAACACACTTATTTTCTAAAGTGATTGGAATGTCTTATTTGAAGTCTTTAAATGAATCTTTATATTAAAGGGTATTGCCAGATACAAAACTGGTAGCATCAGAGAGCCAAGAAGCACATATTGCAGTATCTGAATATCCCTATACTGTAGAGACATTTCAGTGGCACATAACTGAAGAGAAGCAACCATTTGGTATATTTTTTAAATTATTATCTTTTCCATATGGCATTACTATAAAAAGTACTGGCTTTAGAACTATGGTAGGAATTTATTCAAGAAGATCCCATGTTACTTTCTGTTCAAACTGTAGAAGAGTTGCATACAGTATTTTAAAATCTTGGAAGGGCATATCTAATGTTTTTCATGTTTACACTATTTCACTCTTTGTCAATCTATCATGGTGAAGTGACAACTAGGTAATGCAAATAAATTCATGCTTAAAACGAATGATTGGACCAAATTCCTTTTTTTGTAGATTAAATTGTGGATAAGCTTGGCTTCATGGAAGTAAAAAACCACTGATCATTTCTCAATCCCATACCAGGGGTGGGTTCTACTTACCTTTACTACAGGTTAGCAATGGGATCGTGCGTGTGGGGTTGTTTTGCTCACGCATGCACCTTGCTTCTGCGCATGTGTCTTGCTTCTGCACATGCGCAGATCACTGATGACAGCATCCGGGGCGGGGGGCGGGGCTTCCTGACGGTTTTACTACCGGTTCTTGCAAACTGATCTGAACCAGGGGCAACCCACCACTGTCCCTACAGAACATTCTCTCCCTGCTGGAAATTTTGTTCTCATTTGCTCAGTACAACCTAGAGCAAAGGTTCCTAAATATGCTAAGGTAGAAATAAAAATATTGTGTAAGATGTACTATAGGTTATAATGTAAATTGATATAACACATCCAAAAGAGTAATAAGATAGGAGGTTGACTTATAGGAGTACAGAAACTACATGCTAAAACTTAGTATTTAAGGCTTAATATAGTAAGTATAATATAACTATAATATAATATAACTATACTGTAATAGAAATACAGAGTGTTAAGGATATTGTTGTGTTACCAACCAGCAGAGTAAGTGCACAGAGAAACGGTACTGAGAGCAATGAATACAATACATACAAACTGGTTTAACAAAGCTTTTACTTTGTAGTGAAAAACAATTGCATAGTCTTTTAATCAATTCACGTCTTTAGCCATTCAAATCAATCCGAAGTTACAGATATCTTCTTACCAGACAAACAGCAGTAGGTAATAAACAGCAATTCAACGCTGGTAACAAATCACGATGATAGCAGATCCATCCACTTCTTCACACACGACGGTAACAGTTCCAACCAGCAAGTCAAGCAGCAAGTCAAGCAATAATGAGAGCAGGTCCAACAATGACTATAGCTCGGCTTCCTTCTTATATACAGTTTACACTAGTAATTATCCACTTAAGATAAGTGAAGTCAGCAGTGCAACGACTCAACAGTACAATTAGTATAATTGCAGTCAGCAGTCAGTCAGCAGTCATTAGTCATTACAATGACTCAGCAGTATAATTACTCAGCATTACATCTTAGAGTTACAGAATACATTTAAAGTTATAGAACACATATATTGCCTGGACAACTTGTTAGACTTATACCATATCCTAACACAGAGAACATATGTAAGGGAAATAGACACTGAAACATTACCTTTGTGAAACTTTTTAAATAAAATCCTCTACCACCCATAAACCAAAGCTATAACATAAACCTTCCTATGTTAAATTCTCTTGTCTTAAAGGACATTTTAAATTGACAAAAATTATGATTATTTCCAGAATCACATGACTCAGTACAGTAGGCTAAAGATACAGAAACATCTGGGCCCTATCTAACAAAATAAAATTCAGTGGTGAGAAAAGTAAAGTTCTACATCTAGGGAAGAAAAACCAAATGCACATTTATAGAAGAGGTGGTACCTGGCTCAATATAGTAACTGCAAGAGGGAACTCAGAGTCCCAGTGGACAATAACTTAAATAAGAGCCAGCAGTTGACCAAAAAAGCCAACACTGCATTAACAGAGGGATAGAATCAAGATCACGTGAAGTATTAGTGACAATTTATAATGCCTTGGTAGGACCACTCCTGGAATACTGCATCCAGTTTTGATCGCACCAATATAACAAAGATGTTGAAACTCTGGAAAGAGTGCAGAAAAGAGCAACAAAGATGATTAGGGGGCTGGAGGATAAAGCATACGAAGAATGGTTGCAGGAATTGGATATGTCTAGTTTAATGAGAAGAAGGACTGGATTGACATGATAGCAGTGTTCCAACATTGAAGGACTGTCACAAGGAAGAGGGGGTCAATCTATTCTCCAAAGCATCAAAAGGCAAGACAAGAAGTAATGGATAGAAACTAATGAAGGAGAGATGCAATCCAGAACTAAGGAGAAATTTTCTGCCAGTTAGAACAATTAATCAGTGGAACCTGCCTTCAGAAGTTGTAGGTGCTCCAATGCTGGAGGTTTTTAAGATGAGATTGGACAACCATTTGTCTGAAATGGTATAGTTTACTACTTGAGCAGGCGGTTGGACTAGAAGGCCTCCAAGGACCCTTCCAATTCTATTATTCTGTTATTCTGGATGCAGAAGCTGTCTCTTCTAGTAGCAGCATGATCCCAGAAGAAGGCAGAGTTGCTTCAATAGGTTGCAGACTCATGTTCACATATGTTCTGTACCGCCTTTTCTGCATCAAACCTGAAGCTTTGAACAGTCTGAATATATGTATGTGTGTTATATAATGTTATATATAATTCTATGATAAAACATAACATTAAAAAGAAAGGTAAGGCATTTAAAGTTGAAGGGACCACTTTGCCAGGAAGTTGTAGAAAGAAGTATGCTTCTACTAGAAAGTTTACTGGTTTATAATCAAAGTCTAATGTATCCCTTTAGTGCTGTTGAGTTTCTAAACAGGAGACATGACTTATCCATGAAAATGGTAAGGAGGAAACCTAAGAAATATTCCTCAGACTTATATTCAAATTGGAGTTCATAAAAGGTAAAGGTTGTGGGCTGTAGCTATTGTTATAGAAGTAATAATAGAGCTAAATATATATTTGGCCAATTAGGTTTGTTCTCCTGAGCAGTACATTAATAATGTGATGGTTGTATGGGTTTTTGTTTGCTTTAAATCTTCATTATTGTTATACCTACAGTAGCTTTAGCTTCAGCAGAATTTTGCCACAAGTTATTACTTTTTCTTCTTGCTAAAATAAGTATGTGGGTGATATTTAAAAATAAGTCTACAGGCAGAATGATATTGCTTTGTTGTGCAGTGACATCATTAAGAGCGAAATGAATCAAATAGAAAATATCAAAGGAATTAAATTTAAAGGAATTACTGAATATTTTCATTAATGCTAAAATTGTTTAGATGAGGGGGATTTTGTGGATTGCACACAAGTGTAAAAGGTATTTCTTATAGATGAAAATATTTTATAACAATTTGACATTTTGTTTTTTAAATTAGGAAGGCAGCAAAACCTATAATATTCAGCATATAACAACAAAATTAAAGAATGCAAAAATTTTGTTATTGATTGATTGATTGATTGATTGATTGATTGATATAGCTGCCCATCTCAGCAAATGGGTGGCTCACCATTTAAAAACACATATTACAATATATGAGATGGATGAATGGCTGGATGGGTCGATGGGTGGAAGGAGATGGATGGATGGATGGATGGATGGATAGATAGATAGATAGATAGATGGATGATATATATAGAACCTTTGTTCAATATGAATTTAGCATCTATATGATTATTTTTTAAAAAGTTTTTAAAAATACACATTTTGTAGGTAGCTTTAAAAAAATAATCATAAAACAGGAATAACATACTTTGTAGCTTTGCTTTAACATCAAAATAATCTTAGAGTATTAAGAAATCCAAAAGAGTTATTCTTGAATTGAAAACAGCAAAGATTATCCTAATATTGATAGTGTTTAAGATCTTAATAGAATATAGAAGCACATTTTATAATGGAGAAAGTAAACACAAATAGATTATCAAGAGAGAAAGCAATTTGGAAGAAATTGGAATAAAAGAAAAAAAAGAAAGAATAAGAACAAATATAGAAGAAAAAAAGAGGAAGGTAGGACAGAAGAAAGGAAGATGGATATGTATTAAAAAGGAAAGGAATATAGTAATACTACCTTAGAATAGAAAGAATAGAAAAATAACAGATGTTCCCCCTTCCTATATGCTGTACTCCTGAAATGGGATTCATCTCAACTTCAGTTCTCAAGATTACTCAAAAAACTACTATTTAATAACTGGACCAATACCTGAACTACTGTTGATTAAATGTTATTTTAAAGTTCTACATGTGCCCAAGCAGATTTCAGCTTGAGCTGCCTAATTTTGTTTTCAGACCTTTCTTTAATGGCCGTTTCTTGACTTTGAAAAATACCTACCTTTCCCATTTGGCCAAGTAAAAACTCTTGTACAAGCATCTTTCTGTTTGGTGAATTGGGAAGCAATTTAGTGTCATCAACATTACCGTCATTAGTTTTGTCTTCTTGATTTTGAATGTAAACTCCTTTTATAGATTTTATTGCTTGTTAATCCTCCTATTATTGTTTCCCAGACTTACTCATTTTGTAATATTGGAAAGTAAGATTGAGGCCAGTACTATAAAATGATTTTTTAAAACTCCTGTGATCACAAAATCTATTTCTCCAAAGTATTTTGAAATAGGCTGTTCCTCTTACGAACACTATTGTCAATATTCTGTACCAAATCACTCTCTCAAAATAATCTGTCTGCACGGTCGCTGCAGTTTTTCATTTGTTTAAATTGATCAGAAATGAAATGCAGAAGCATCTAATCTTATATTTTAATATAACTCCAGAGAAACACTCAAGTTTTTATTTTGGCATTCTTCTCTATTCATAAGACACATTGTGGTTCTAGTTTAAAAAGAAACGTTTTAAACTAAACCATAATTCTTTTCTCCATCTGCCAGAATGAAGAGCAACAGTAGCAGCAGCCTATTGCCCTTCTGGATATTTTAAATAAATGGTGTTTTGTTGAATGTTTAATTCCCCCCCCCCGTATCTGGCTGGCATAAATGAAATGTGTACTTCCAAGAACTGGGAAAAGAACTTTTAAGTAAGAATAATGTCTTCTAAGTCTTAAAATACCTTCTTCTCCTGATTGTGCATGAATTCATGAATGTTATGGATGGTATAATATCTGGCTGATGAAGATTCTAAATATGCTTGAAGGGGAAAACGTCGGTCATAGAATGTTCATATTTATTCAGCTACCAAGTCAAACAGAACTTAAAATAAGAAATGTACATGTTTACTGGGTTTTGACATCATGCTTAGTTCTGATTTTATTTATTCTGGTTTCTTATCTAAAATACTATTGTTTGAGTTCATATATCCTACTAAATCACAAACCATGGGCTACTGATAGTGACCAAGATCCCAAAATACACTAAGCCAAAACCAAGCAAGCCATTTTATGGTTCAGTTTAATGTATAAATCCAACCAGCATTTAGAAACATGAAGCGGTTAGTTCATTATTTAAGTGTTATGAAGAACTCCTAATACCCACATATGGGTAAGTTTTGCAAATTAATTGGGTAGATAAAAGATTTCAAAAGGCATGGTGTGGAAAACTGCTGTGAAAACATTTGTTTCATTATTAAATGAACAGGCTAATGGGAATTCATTATCAAAAGTTGTCAGCTGTGTCTAATGCAAGATTTTGTTCCTCTTTTTACATTGTTGTTATTATTATTCTGTATTGTTTCCTTCAGACTTCACATCCACGTTAGGCAATAAGGCTGGCAGTAAATTACAGATTTCCCAGACTTAATCCTTAATTCAGCTCTCTGTACGTTTTGGCAGAAGATTCCCAGACATGACTCAGCTAAACTGAAAATCTTAATGGCACAGAAGCATGAGGTCTTAACACAATTGTCCAGTTCCCACTGCAGAGAAAATAATTCACAGCCTTTAAATGTTTAGAGTCCTGTGGTTAAACTTTATGATTATTCCTTTCCCCTTCCCCAGTTTGATGGCCTTCAGTGGTTCCCATACATTCAGATAATGGTCTCTCTAGCCTGGGAACCTCTGATCCCCAACTCATCATCTTCAATCTTTACATGGTATACTATTGCTTATTCACAGGCATTTCATCTTAGGGGCTGCTTGTAAACAAGCATGGATCTGCCATCCAAGGCTTGTAAGGGAAATGTTATCATTCGGGATAGCATGTACAGTGTGTTTGAGTAGCTTAGAGTGTGGGGAACTGTTATTTTCTCTTCTCAGTCTGTTTATAGTAGATCATTCTTTTTTGAGAATAGCAGTAGCAATAGCTCATATCTACCACTCTATAGTGCTATACAACACTCTTTGACCAGTTTACAATATCAGCATATTGCCCCCAACAATCTGGGTCCTCATTTAACCAACCTCGGAAGAATGGAAGATTGAGTCAACCTCAAGCCCCTTCAAGATCAAACTCCAGGCTCTGGGCAGAGTTAGCCTGCAGTACTGCTTTCTAACCACTGCGCCACCAGGGGTCAGAATCAATAGGACTCTGTTGATATATTTTTATTTTTTCAATCTTTTTTAAAAACTTCATTGGACGTGTATTTGACTTAAGGAAATATTTGATTTATGTCTCTTAACTGTTTGTATGGAAAGGTATAATAAGTTATACTAAGGTTTGGCTGTAATCAGTGAATGTTGCAATGTGTTCTGAATAAAAAATGGAAGCTGTATTTCTATCTGATGGTTTTATATGTAAGATCTATTATGTAGTTTCCTTATATATCTATTGTGCAGCTACCCTTTCAGGCTGTTGGCAGAAGAAAAGTTATTTAATTCCTGCTGGAGCTTTGGGACCATGGAATTCAGATAATGATCCTCACCAGTGAATGAAATGTACATTTGTACATTTGTACACAAATGTACACTGGTGAAATGTAAAATTTGTTACTACTGGTTCTGTGGGCGTGGCTTGGTGGTGGGGGTAATGTGACTGGGTGGGCATGGCTAACTTTTTTTTTTAACTTTTAAAAGCATTTTTTTCTACAACCTCTTCGGCCGAAGAGGTTGCAGACAAAAATGGTTTTAAAAGCCCCTGATGATCAGGCAACTCAGCTGGGATCGTCAGAGGCTTTTAAAAGCATTTTTTTTTCTACAGCCTCTTTGGCTGAAGAGGTTGCAGAAAAAAATGCTTTTAAAAGTCTCTGACGATCCCAGCTGAGCTGCACGATCATCAGAGGCTTTTTTTTACTTTTAAAAGCATTTTTTCAGCTGAAGAGGTTGTAGAAAAAATGCTTTTAAAAATAAAAAAAAAGCCTCTGATAATCATGCGGTTCAGCTGGGCATTGGCAGGGGGTGGGGGGGCGCAGGGATTTTTGCTACCGGTTCTCCGAACCACGCGCCACCATCGCTACCAGATCGGGTGATCCGGTCCGAACTGGGAGCATTTCACCCCTGATGTTAAGTAGATATTCTAACAATCAAGGTATTGACAAATTAGGCTATCCTATTGTTCTGGTTATTGTTCTTGTGTTGGTTTATTATTTATTTTTATTTATTTTATTTATGTAATTTATATCCCGCTCTTCTCCCGTAGGACTCAGGGCGGCTAACAAAACAAAACAAAGAATTACATAAACAGATTAAGATCAAATTAAAATTAAATTAAAATCAATTAAAAATTATTTAAAATTATTTGAGGTCACCCCTATGGATTCAGCCCATTTGGTGGAAAAGCCATGTCTTCAATTCGCAGTGGAAGGAGAGGAGAGGAGGTCCGGGGCTGTCCTGAGGCTGGTGGGCAACCCATTCCAGAGGGTCGGTGCTCCCACAGAGAACGCTCTCCCCCTGGGGGCCGCCAGCTGACATTGTCTGGCTGACGGCACCCTGAGGAGGCCCGCTCTGTGTGAGCGCACCGGACGGTGGGAGGAAGGTAGGAGATGATCCTGCAGTGCAAAAGCAGTGACAACTTTAAATGCCTCAGCATTCTAAATTTAATATAACTATTAGCTAAGGCTAAAGCAGTGATAGTGTAGCCCAGGGCTTCCCAAATCTTTTCCTATATTGCCTAAAGCTGCTTATCAGAAAATCCATTTTATCCAATGTAGGTAAAAGAAAATCCACCATTACCCAATTTAGGATAATATACCTGTTTGGGAAGTACTGCTGTAGATCTTACTAAAGTTACCTGGAGAATTTTTAAGATAAAAAATTCATATAAATAGAGTTTTATAAGGCAGCAAAGTATGCAGCATTTTGTTCATTATTTTATAGTTGATGAGATGGTTCTGCATTTATGAACCTGTCCTACTTTAAGCAGAGTAAATCATATTATTATTTATTTATTCAGCATATGGCATACAATCTCAGGGAAATCTACAAATGCTGCACACAATTCAGTCTTGACAGCCTAAATTGCTAATTCATTTTGTCTTGTGTTTCTATCCTTGATGGACACAGGGAGTGAATTAGGTTACACAATCTGACTAGTGACACTCCGGTAGCTGGTTCTTCTCGGCTCCTCTGTTGGTCTCACCTTGTGTTGTGTTGCCTGGCATCATGTCAGTCCAGTGCGGCCTTCCACTTTCCACACACTTGAATACACCTAGGTTTTTCCCACTGAAGTGATACCCACTTATCTACTCGTCCCAAAGGTGCTTTTTCAAGAGGCAACTGGACTTTCTTGTTTTTCTTTGAAGACGTTTCGTTTCTCATCCAAGAAGTTTCTTCAGCTCTGCTCAGAAGCTTCTTCTCAGAAGCAGAGCAGAAGAAGCTTCTTGGATGAGAAGCGAAATATCTTCAAAGAAAAACAAAGTCCAGTTGCCTCTTGAAAAAGTACCTTTGGGACAACCATGACCTGGATAACTGAGAATCTCCACAGACATTTATCTACTTGCAATATTGCATGCGTCTGAACAGCTGGGTGGGCAGGAGTCGGGGAATGAGTGGCGGGAGCTCAACCCGTCTCACAGAGCTGGACTTAAACTGCTGAAGTGCAGACCATTTCTGGCTGGCAGTTCCAGCGTCATTAAGCTGCTGCACCATCACGTCTCCCGTGAATCATGTCAAAAAGCAGGAAAGAATAGCCTGGAGTTACATGCATTGTGGCTTGGAGAAAATATTGGTTCATAGTTGCTTAATCTCAAGCAAAACAACGACACGGCTTGTTGTCAGTCTAATCCTGCAGTATCCTCTTTGGTAACCGAATAGAGAAGAAAAACTCATTTATGAGTTTTGTTATAAAAGGATCGTGAGGGCTGTTCTCTCATATAGTATGCCTTCATTTGCAAACAGATTGCAACTCTGCCGAATGTACAAAATATGGGCCAATATCGGTGTGAATTAGCTTTGATTGTATTGGGTGGCAGTCTTAACTGAGCCTGGAACTGTTTGTCCATCCAATAGCTATCAAACAAGCCATAACGCCTGCCTTCAAGATCAAATGACAAGTATAGACTTCAGCATATATACTCCTTATATAACACACCTAGTCATTAGATGGTTTTGCATTTTTTTAAAACTCAGCATGTTTATGAATTATAGAGCATCACTTAGCTTGTTTGTGAATTCAGCCAATTATGGTTTGTTCAGAAGATCATGTTAGACAAGCCATGATTTGTAAAGAAAAAAATGTATTTCAAAATATCTGAGTTGTATAACATGTAAAATATTATAGAGTTACCAGCAGTGAAGAGATACTCTCATAGAAGAAAACAGAGACAGTAAATGCTCTTACAGGTCCCAATTCATTTACTGTTATATGAGATAATGACAAAGTAATGGGTGATTCATTAGTGAAGAAAAGACAGGATATGATCTACCAGATCAAATTCTCTTGAAGGTCCTCCAGGACGGAATATCTCTTCTATGCTGACCTGAACCTGGCACAAAAATTTCCCCCTTCCATTTTAGTAAATAAATGGTATTCTCATTGCTCTAATTGATGTTAACCAGCACAGTTTTGATGAGGCAATCAGTTTGCCATTTTGCTCTCCCAAACATCATTTATAGATGAACTGTTTATAAATTAGAAACTACCAGGGCTACTAAAGCGCTATTTATTGTGGTATTTAGCCCTTTGCTTAATTTTTCAAAGTTATTTCCTGCTTTTATTCCAGCTTCTACTTTTTAAAGTTTGTTTTTATTTAATGTTATGATTGTTTTACATTGATATATTATTTTTTAAAGATAAAGGTAAAGGTTTCCCTCGCACATATGTGCTAGTCGTTTCCGACTCTAGGGGGCAGAGCTTATCTCTGTTTCAAAGCCAAAGAGCAGCGCTGTCCGAAGATGTCTCCATGGTCATGTGGCCGGCGTGACTAAACGCCAAAGATGCATGGAACGCTGTTACCTTCCCACCAAAGGTGGTGCCTATTTTTCTACTTGCATTTTTTACATGCTTTCAAACTGCTAGGTTGGCAGAAGCTGGGACAAGTAACGGGAGCTCACCCCATTATGCAGGACTAGGGATTCGAACCTATTATTATTATTATTATTATTATTATTATTATTATTATTATTATTATTATTTACTTTACTCATTAAACAGGAAACTCAGTCAACTGAACATTCAAAAATGCATCACAAATACCATTGACTGGTGCTAATGGTTGATATGGGTTGCTGCCAGCATCCTAAGTATCAACCAAATACCTTCTTAAGATGTACTATGTTCCAAGTAGAGCATTTTTTTGCAGTTCCACTGGTGTTATTGCAGGAAGCTGCAATTTTTTGATGTATCTTATAAAATTCTTCGACATGGTACCAAGTGCCCCGATGACAATGGGTATCACTGTTACATGTTTCATCCATAGCTGTGTAGTTTCAATGGCCAGGTCGTGATATTTCATGATTTTTTCCCAGTTCTTTTTCTTCGACTCTGGCGTCGCCTGGTACCGCGATGTCAATAAATTGTACGTTTTGGTTTTCAACAACTGTGATATCTGGTGTATTGTGTTCCAAGTGACGATCTGTCTGCATTCGAAAGTCCCACAAGATCTTCACCTTCTTATTTTCTATAACTTTTTCCACTTTATGTTCCCATGACTTTTTGGATACAGTTAAATTGTATTTTTTACATAATGACCAGTGGATTAATTTAGCAACTCGGTCATGTCTAGCTTTGTAATCAGTTTGTGTGATTTTGCTGCATTCACATATTAAATGTGAATCAGTTTTAACTATATTGTTGCAAATTATTGTTATTATTATTATTATACATTATTGCTTACTTGTATATAATTCCTGTAAACTGCTTTATTTTTGATAAAGAGGCATGATATGAATAAATTTAATAATACATGTAGTAATGGAGGATCTTAGAAATCATAGCACTGATATATAAGAGCCAGTTTAGTTTACTAATTGAAGGCAATAGGATATAAAACCAAGAGACTGTAAGTTCTAGCCCCACCTTAGGCACAAAGTCAGGTGACTTTGGGACAGTCACTCTCTCTCAGATCTAGGGAGAAGGCAATGGCAAGCCAGTTACAAAATCTTGCCAAAAAAACTGAAGCAATTGCATTAATATACCTATTTTAATTAATTGTTAAATGTTTTACAATCATAAACCTAAATAAAGAACATGATATTAAAATACAAAATATCCAAGATAACAGTGGAATATAAGCATGCATGTATTATGTTCAAACCCAACTGTCTCTGATGTCCATTGTTATGGTACAGAATTTGGCCATCTTTGCTTTGTAGGAAGCACACAATTGCTTGATGGGACCAGTCCAAGTAATTTGTTATTAGATGAAAGACTAACACCAGGGTGAGAGAGAGAGGGCATTTCAAAGTACATGTGTGGCCATCTCAATTTCAGAATCTCAACTTAAGTATTCTTGATAGGAGATATTGAACCTCCTGGTCAAAATCTTTGAGAAGAAAGTGTCTAAGAATGCCAGTGTGAATGGCATCCAATGTGAAGGAACAAGTATATATTAAGTACTTCAATATATATTTCTGAGAAACCTGCTTTGAGTTCCTTACTCTGTCACAAATGCACTCCTCAACTTAGAACAGGGGTGTCAAACTCTCAGCTTGTGGGCCAGATGTGTTGTGCGCTGGCCACCCTCACCCCCATTTTAGTGAAGGGGGGAAAGTTGCTGTATGTCATGTGACAACAACAGGTCATCGCGAGTTTGACACCCCTGACTTAGAACATGGGATGACTTAGAACATGGTGCTTGTCTAAGGCTATGACAATTAAAATTCCAGCTCAAACAAATCTATGGAGACAAGTCTCTAGTTTGACTTGCATTTGCTGGAGTGAAGGAAATAGTATCTGATCTGGTCTACTTTGATCTTTCTCCTCAATATCTATTTACACTGAGCTTAAACAAAACCTGGACCATGGTCAAGCTGAGAATTTCTGACCCCAATGTACAGAGAGATAGATTTAATGAACTCATGTATCCACTTTTTGCTAACTTCCAATACTATTGGTTAGGGTTGGGTTTATTAGATTATATCATGGTTTGCATATACATTTGAAAGGAAAGATCAAATATCAGAGTTACTCTGATTTCAACTAAAAGGTACATATATGAGAATATGTACATAATTCCTGACACAGATCATAATCGAACATATAATCATAATCCAAACATATATCCTTAGGAAAAAATAAGAGCTTTATATGAAGTTTTGATTCCTAAAGGAATTGGAGACTTCTCATGTTACAAGTTTTTGTCATTACAAAGAGAACAGTAAGTGAAGGTTTTCAGTCTTGGTTCCTTACTTGTTCTTGTGATGCTTTTAAAAAGTTGTATCAGGATACATTTAAAACGAGTTATATTAACATGTAGATAAGATTGAGGCTTGTCATTTTGGGACTTTGCTCCATAATATCCCACAGATGATACAACCTTTTTCTTGATCATCATTGGATGCAGTTATATAAAGAGACAGTTGTCATGTAAGTGTTGGGGAGTGGGGACCTAAATTGATGAAGGATTAGTGAAACAGTAACTTCAATAGATAGTTAATTTTCAGGAAGTATATGAGTTAGGCAGAAAACCATCTAGCAGGCGAGAGGCAAGCAAGAGGAGAGTTTTCCTATGCGTGAAACAGATAGAAAAACAGGTAGATGCTGAGATTACCGATCTCATAAAACTAAGATCAGGCATAGTAAGATATAAAGAGGGGACACAGAGGAAATGTCTAGCTTTTTCTTTGCTATTGCCTTTTGTGACTAGTAGGTTGTAACGATGCTGAGAGGCAGTACATCTGAAGACACACTTTCAAAAATAAGGAGGACTCAGTGCTATTGTATCATGACAAATTGCTCTCAACTGAAGGCAAATAGATTTTTAAAAAGTCTAAATTGGCATATATATTTGTATTTTGTAAACTTTACCTTATATATTTTTAAACCAAATATCAGCAATTAAGTCCAATGGAAGTTGATATTTTTAATGATTTTTGATATGGTATACTTAGAGTGCTCCAACATACTGTAAATTCAAGTTACAGTTCACTAATGTAAAAAGAAAATATAAAGTTATGTATTATGTAACAACATAATTTCACTACATGAAAGTTTAATTTGGGTGACAAATTAATATCTGGAAGAGAATATTTTAAAAGTCTTCTATCTAGATTATATTAGAGTTACTTTTATTTGACGTTTCCTGAATGAGGTACATTTGTATCAGTAGGTTCTATTTTCAGATAAAATGACTGTTGTGTTATAGGATATTCACATATTCAAATGAAAAATAGAAGGCATCTGATTTTATTCTTCTTTGTCCCTATTGCTTATCATTACAACCCTTAACATGCCTGCTCAGAATTCCTAGAATGAAATATAGTCCCAGAACATATGCAGAACAGCATTTTACTTACTTTAATGAGATTACAAATCCATTCAGCCACAGTGGAAGGAAGAATTCTGACATTTAACACGTTAGTAGCAAATTGGGTTAAAATATATATGTTCCAGCTTTCAACTTGCTTTTATTCCTATACTTTCCTCCATAGTTTAGTCATATTGAATTATAATAGAAAGTTGCTTTAATCCTCCTCCTCCTGCGGCTGTAGTACTGGTGATTCTATTACAGTAATGTGGAGCAGAAAGAGAGATGATTGAAAAAGGAAGAGGCAGATGCATTAAAGAGGATAATACATCATAAAATTTCTTACCCTTGGCTCTTCAATCTGCTAGCCTATTTCTAGAAAGTTATGTCAAGCTTCATCTGATCTTGGCTTTACTATACTTTGTTGAATACCAAGTCAATCTCTAATAAAAGAGACACAATTTCTGGTCTCAAAGGATCATCCTTGTTGTGTATTACGGATATTTTTTTCAGGATGGGATAGAGGGCTTGTTTGGATAATTTGTTGCCAGCCAGGTATTTCAGAAGAATGTTGCAGGCCTGATGGCACGAGTTGTCCCTTTTTTGGGGCGACTTTACAGTTCTGGGCATGGCTAGTTTACTGAAGAGAAGGACCAGGGGAGATGATAGCAATGTTCCAATATTTGAAGGGCTGTCACAGAGAGGAGAGGGTCAACCTGAAAGCCAGACAAGGAATAATGGATGGAAACTGATCAAGGAGAGATTCAACATAGAATTAAGGAGAAATTTTCTGACAGTGAGAACAATCAACCAATGGAACAGCTTGCCCTCAGAAGTTGTGGGAGCTTTACCACTGGAAGCTTTCAAGAAGAGATTGGATTGCCATCGGTCAGAAATGGTGTAGGGCATGGATGTCAGACTTGCCGCATCACATTGCCACCATGTGACATTTTATGACGTTTCCCCCCCTTCGCAGAGCTGGGGTGGGCATGGCCTGCATGTGACACATCCAGCCTGCAGGCTGCCTGTTTGACACCCCTGGTGTAGGGTCTCCTACTTGGGCAGGGGGTGGACTAGATGACTTATAAGGTTGCTTCCAACTCTGTTATTCTGTTATTCTCAAGGCATGTATTGCATTCTGGATTAATAGATGAAAGCAGGGATTCTGCTGACGTACTGGCTGCGGTGTTGAGGATTAAAATCCCTGGTAATGGTGGTTTCTAAACTGCTATTTCAGACCACAAGTTTTTTCCCCCCTCTGGGTGGACTTCAAATTAAATCAATCTTTATTGCTGTCATTGACCATCACAAAACAAATATAACAATGGGCTTTGACATTAAGAATTGTTTGAGCTTTGTTCATGAGGCAACCTGTATTATAGAATAAATTGTAAGTAGAATTAAAGCAAGTACCCTTTTTCATTACAGTTTAGGAAGGATATGGACATTTATTTTTCACATTATGCATTTTATAGATAATATCATCCTTTTATTGTTATGTTATTCAATTTCATTGTACACATGTTGTGCATTGACAATAAAGATTTTCTTTGATTTGATGTGATGTAACCTAGACTAGTTAAAGAAGTGGGTGGTATATTGACATTTTCAAAATAATATAAAATATAATAAAAAGTGCCTCTTCCATTGCTTCTGGAGTCTGGAGAATCAACACAATAAATTACAACAACATCATACTGAATCTCAAAGGTCCGATATTAAGATTCTTTTATAGCTGTCTTTTTCTGCATAAATTATATTATTCTGTACATGCTTTTACTACTAATCATTACCAGTTTTTATTCTGAGTATTTCTTGTTTAGAAGAAGAGTTATTACGTTTACATTTAATTAATGTTGGCATTGTGAGATCAATCATGACTAGTGTGAAAATGTTTACAGCTATTATTATAGATAATAGAAGCTTGGAATAGCCCTATCCATGGCTCTGGGCACAGAATACAATGCTCTTTCATTGATACATTTTTCTGTGTTGTTCTGCAGATTCAGAAAGTTACTTCGTATTTGGGTACAAAGAACAGCTGTAGCTGTTGCCATCTAAAAAGAAGGTTGTTGGTTCAAAATTCAGGAAAGCTCTTTTTAAAATTACTATTTTACTTCCTAAATTTTGGTCTTTGACTATTAAGCCCTTGGGGGTTCCTTCCTCTCTTGTTGATTGTTTTCTGAGCAGCATCTATTTCCCACATCCTCCAAGGTCATTCACTCATTCCATAACAAGTAGAAAAATGGACCTGAAATCACTTTGGTGAAGAGTGCAGAATTAATGAAAGGCAATGTTGTCCATTCTATCATTCAGAAACTATTGATGGCTTATTCTGGAAAGAAGTAGTTAGGCAAGGTGGATTCACCAATAAGAGTACCAGAGGCCTTTTACCTGACTCAGCAGGATGATTAAGCTTTTCATAATCCTTCTGAGAATTTATGAAAACTAAAAAAACTTAATTATGTCAAAAGTTTTCATTAGATGATAAATAATATAAGTATAGCTAACTTGTTCACCAGCTGCTCCTTATTTCTGACTTATACGGTGCTAAGAGGAAGAAAATATTTTTAGAATATGTGTTTCACACAGAAATTTATAATGGAATTGAATTTTATTAATTTATAACTTTAATTTTTTATTCATGATATGCTTTGCGTGCGCGCTCCCATTGCAAACCGGTAGTAAAGGTAAGTAGAACCCACCCGTGTGTTGTACCTTATGATTCTTGATGAATGTATCTTTTCTTTTTATGTACACTGAGAGCATATGCACCAAAGACAAATTCCTTGTGTGTCCAATCACACTTGGCCAATAAAGAATTCTACTCTATTTTATTCTATATTAAGACCCATGACAAACAGTATTTTTATGTTACAGAACATATTTGCTAATGTAGTCTAATACCTTAACAAATATATCATAGAAATGTTCAAATTTATTAGCAGTCAATCTAACTAGTATCACAATATGCTTCCTATAACCTTTTCTTACCAGTGTCTTTTTCCCTCCTGGAAACATCAGCACACTTCCTAAAAAAAATTAGACCTTTATTTTCTAAGAGGCATTTAGAAAACAAGAGGAGTCAGAAGTTTAATTTGCAGCATGCCAGCTTCCTTTTTTCATTAACAAAAAACTTTTTAAAATTCAGGTGAGACAAAGAGCTTGAGAAGAGTGGAATTTGCAGGCATACTGATAGGTATTATAGAGATGTATATGGCTGGAACCACTGCCAAATAAATTCTAATGAGTTTATGCAAAGCTGTAGGCAAGGATTCTGTGAGTATCCTGGCTTATTATTGATGTATATACTAATTCAGCCATTCTAATTACTAATTGCTCCTACTCTGAGAATGCCAAATGTGCCCTCCTTTATCAAAGGGCTGCAAACTCACATTAGCACAAATGTCTGTTTCTCTATTGTACAGCAATGAGTCATGGTTTGAAACCAGATGCACATACTGGAAGTGCAGTAGAGCAGTTCAATGTCTACTGAAATTTCTTGTAAACCTCTCGTTCATCAATTTTTAAGTATGCCCCAAATATTATATATTGTATGTAAGATGATTATTCCAGTATTGAGAGGTCAGCATCTAGTTAATTGATGTCATGGCCCAAGATTCAAACTGTGACTCTGAAAATGCTGCTCTAGCTGAACTGTAGATTGTTGGCCTCAGGAGGCACCAAGCCAGGAATGATCTGAGTTTGATCAAATTCAGACACCATTGGAATAGCTGGAGTAGTCAGATGATGACATATGGCCTCCAAGCCTAGGAGAGTAGAGCAAAGAGCAAAGCAAAGATGCTCAGTAAGGCTCCTTGCCAAACAAGGAAGTAGCTCTTAAGTAAAGACAGCTGATTACAGCTGATTTAAGAGGCAATCCTTATTCAGATTTCTCCATTGGAAACTGTCAGATTTTCGGCTCTGTTCTGTTGCTCCTGCCCCTGTGCTCATGATTCCTGAACCTTGATCTTTGGACTGACTAGCAAACATACTTGGCTCTCTGAACTGGATTTGACTTCTGTGTGTTTCTACTGAAAATGAAACTACCCAGGAAAGCTTTCTTTTCCCAGACACTCTGTTTTGAATTATTTATTTATTTATTTATTTTATTTTGTCAAACATGTACAAGATAACAGGTATAAGTATAAACATGGACGTGAACACAGGAAATGAGTACAAATAAATGGGGACAGTAGGACAGGGACGGTAGGCATGCTGCAATGGTGGGTTGCCCCCGGTTCGCACCGGTTCTATAGAACCGGTAGTAAAACTGGCAAGAGGCTCCGCCCACCGACCCCAACATCATCGAAATACTTCTATGCATGCACAGAAGCTTCTGCGCTAGCACAGTGAGCGTGTGAGCACGGCACCATTGTGAACCGGTAGTAAAGGTAAGTAGAACCCACCCCTGGCATGCTGGTGCGCTTATGCACGCCCCCTTTATGAACCTTTTAGGAATGGGGTGAGGTCCATGGTAGACAGTTTAAGGTTGAAGCTGTGTGGGTTTGAGGACGTAACAACCGAGTCAGGTAGAGCATTCCAGGTGTTGACCACTCTGTTGCTGAAGTCGTATTTTCTGCAATTGAGTTTGGAGCGGTTTACCTTGAGTTTGTATTTATTGTTTGCCCGAGTATTATTGAGGTTGAAGCTGAAGTAGTTGTTGACAGGTAGGATGTTGTAGCAGACAATTTTGTATACTATGCTTAGGTTAGACTGCAGGAGATGTAGTTCCAGGTTGTCCAGGCCCAAAATTTCGAGCCTGGTGGCATAAGGGATTCTATTGCGAGCATTCCTTTTTTTTTTAATCTGCCATTATCTACTGAACCTTGAGTTAAATTGCTATTTTCACCTAGCAAGTGAACGTGTGAGAGTTTGAAACCTGAAATGGGACAATTGAGTTCCCTGCTTGAATTTGCATTAAATTCCACATATACTGTATTGGGTTTTTTTCATTAATATAAATCTTGCTTTTATTTTCATTGGGATGAGGAAAAATGTCTTGTGAGGAACTGTTTATTTCAATAAAGTTTTATTTTAAAAAAAACAATAATACTGAAATAAGAGATGTGTGGGAGGACTCTATATATACTGTAAAGCCTTACAGTTCCTTGTAAAAAAAATTAAAAGATTCTTTAATGTTTTAGTACCATTTTAATTGCTAGAACTAAGTAGATTGAGTTCAAGAAGGATAAAAGCATATCATTTAATTAGAAGATAAAAAAGAAAATCTAGTTATTTACTATTATGTAAAAATGAGGAGCAAGTTAATTAAGCAAAGTGAATACTGAAGAGATAATAGAGGTTCTTTCCTGGTTTCCTTTCTGTACTTATATCATCTGCCATTTTTCCTGATTTATATAAGGAGCAAATTCTATATAAAGTGAATCCACAATGTGGAATTTGGCCATCATCAACTTTGGATGTTTTGAATTAAAAATAAGATGAAATACTATACATCATTCAATTTAACTCAAAGACACTTACTCTAACTAACAATTTCACTTTGGACACAAAGATGAAATAAGGGACTACAGTATGATTTCTCTATATCCTTTGTGTATTCTTTACAATAGAAAAATCAATAGCAAGAAACCAGGCGTGAGTATTAAACAATAAACCAGAGAATGGTTGGAAAATAAAATATAAAGTTAAATGGATATAGGATTGCATTTCCTATATGCTAAAAGAGCTAATTTCCCATTTTATTATTTCTACTGAAGAACTATACACAATTGAATTCAAATTGAAGCTTATTATATTTGGGGTGATATTGTCAGGCCTGAAAGATCAGGACTACACATTAAAATCAAATTGAAGTGATTTATTGCTAATGCCAATGCACATGAATCTAGTCAACTAATGGTTAACACTATTTTGGCACTAGATAAGGGCTAACAGATTTCAAGAGGGGGTGGACTTAGTGCTGTGATGGCGAACCTCTGGCACACATGCCACAGGTGGCACATGTAGCCATATCAGTGGGCATGCCAGCTCAGCTCTGGCATGCATGCGCGTGCTGGCCAGCTGATTTTCAGGCCTCCTGGGCCTACCAGAAGTAGGGAAACAGGCTGTTTCCTGCCTCCGGAGGGCCTGGGGGGGGAGGACTGTTTTTCTTTCTCACCTGGCTCCAGATCCTCTCTATCCATCTGGGGAGGGTGAAAACAGCCTTCCCCACCCCCTACAAGGCCCACCAGAGGCTTGAAACAGCCCATTTCCCAACTCCCAGTTGGACAGGAAGTGATGTTTTTTGCTGTACCCCAGCCTCCAGAGACTCTTAGAGAGGCTCTGGAGGCTGGGGAGAGCAAAAAAGTCACTAACTGTCCTGGGTCCCCCGCTCCCCCTCCTGGCACGCGATGGCAAAAAGGGTAGCCATCACTGACTTAGTGCATTTGTGACAAAATAAAGACTCTAGGCTGATTCCTCTTTTGATGCCATCCCCAGGCTTTGCCACTCTTTCTCCTACAGATATTTAACTCACCATTGTAGTAACTCCTACCGTAGTTGGGTTTTTGATGTTAATGAAATTTTAGAATTGCATCCATTTTTAAGAAACCGAGAAAAAGAAAAAGTGACAGAAACAGAAGCAACCATATAGATATTTTCTACTGTGAAAATATGCCCCTATTAGGTGTTTTTTTTTTCTTTCACTTATACAAAAAGGGCACTAGAAGATCAGTTTTGCTTTTGTTAATGGGTCTTCTGCAATAAGAAATATGGTAGAAAAAAAATGGCATGAATACTTGAGATGTTTACAGAAGTTAGACAATCAAGCATTAGGTATTGCACAATAAATGTTTCATCTCAAAGTTCTCTTGGACTCTGTTAATATGGACAAACTATTTTTATTTGTTTTGAATGGAAAGAGAAGTGAAAGTTGCAATGGAACACACATGTAGAAATCCATGTATTTGCCATCATGAATACTAGATGACACGAGTGCTAACAGGTATAACAGTAATCAGTAGAATGGTTGCTATGTAGCAATTCTTCAAGTAAAAAAGATGGTAAAAAGACAATTCATATAACCCATATATATATATATATATGTGTGTGTGTGTGTGTGTGTGTGTGTGTGTGTGTGTGTGTGTGTGTGTGTGTGTTATAAATATAACCCAAAAAGGAGATTCATATATAGAAACAAACACAAACAGAGAGAAAGTATTTAGGGATACCATACTCCAAAAATCTGAAAGTGAGGAAATAGACCAATAATAGCAATAGCACCTAGACTTATATACTGCCCCATAATGCTTTACAGCACTCTCTGAGTGGTTTTTAATGTCAGAATATTGTCCCCAACGACCTGAATTCTCATTTTACCAACCTGGGAAGGATGAGTCAACCTTGTGTCCGTCAACATCAAACTCTAGGCAGCACTGCATTCTAACCACTGTGCCACCAAGACAGTTTGTTATCTTGTTATTCTTCACTAGATTCAGCAAGTATCCTTCCAAATAAACCCAAGTATATCTTATGCAAACAAACATTTCCTTCTTCTGAAAAAAACGAAACCCACGCAAACATTGCTCTTGAATTGTCTAGCTTCTTAGATAACAATCCTAGCTTGGATCCAAAATACAAGTTGATGTAAGGACTGTTTTAGAACAAAAGATCCCCTTCTCTTTTTTTCCTCCCTGTCCCCCAACCTTTTCCATAAATCTTTGCTCCTTCACCATTGCTCCAGCACTCACATAACTCTTCCTGGTCAAACAAACTTATTTGCCTATATATCCCACTGCTGCTTGCAATTCTCTATGCCATATTGTTTAGCCTTGGGATGTCAAACTCAAGGCCTGCTGGCTGGATTCAGCCCACAGGGTGCTTAGATCTGGCTCATGGGGCTGCCCTAGAAACAGTGAAGGATCAACTTGTGGTGCCTGCCAGTGAAAACAGCCTCCAGCAACCCTCTGTCAGTGAAAACAGAGCTTGGGAGCCTGTTTTCACTGACAGAAGCACTGTGGGCCGGTCCTTCACTGTTTTCAAGGCCCTCCCGAGCTCCGTTTTTACTGGCAGAGGATTGCAGGAGGCCATCACAGACTAAAATGGAGCTCGGGAGCCCATTTTTGTTGGCAGAGCGCTCAGGCCACTACAGGTATTGACACAAGTGACGTTGAGCTGGCCACACCCAGCCCAGCCCCCCGAGGTCAAACACAACCTTGATATAGCACTCAATGAAATTGAGTTTGACCCCCCTAGTTTACCCAATGGGTGTCCAACCTTATGGCTTGGCTGGACTGTATTGAGTGAAGAGGAACTGTCTTGGGCCACATATAAAATCTATATTATAGTTAATGTACTGTACATAAATCACACAATAATGTTACAAGTTTATGATTTTTGTGGGGCTCCATTATTAGCTATCTAGGGCTGCATGCAGCTGGTGGGCCATGGGTTGGACATGTCTGGTTTAGCCTTTCCCACAAACATATTGCTAGGCTTTTTGTGGGATTGCAGGGAGAAGAATGGGATGGGATGCTGTAGAAAGGCATCAGCATAAAAGAAAGCAAAGATAATGGCTGGATGCTCTTATCTGTGTTCTGCCAATTGCTTTGAATTGAACAAATCAATTAACACTGGTGAAACAACAAGAAATAGATTTTACTGTCTTACTATTGTTATGTCTTCCTTTCATAAGCTCTGGCTGAAATCAATGGACTTAGGAATGATTTCAGTTTCATTTATTCCAATGAAAATACAGTAAAAGTCAATTTGTCAGAATCCAATCTTTTATTTAAAAAAGTTTTAAAATACTTAAGAGGTACATGGAGTACAACTCCTTAAACAGATTTCTTTAAAATAGCCTTGTCCAGCCTGATGCTTTTCAGATACGTTTGTTTATTTTTTGTTTGTTTGTTTGTTTACCAGACGTCTGTTGAATTACCATAATTCCAAGCCTAGAAATATTGGTGTTTCTAGAGAGCATCAGACTGAGGAAAATAATTTTAGAAAAATTGTCATCTGACAGAATACAGCTGCTCAAGAACATGCACTGTAGGAAGATACAAACATGCTTGAACATATATGAGCGTTTTAACAGAATAACAGAGTTGGAAGGGATCTTGGAGGTTTTCTATTCCAATCCCCTGATCAAGCAGGAGACCACATACCAGTGATAGCAAACCTTTTAGATGCTGAGTGCCCAAACTGTGCGTGTGCGCATGTCCAAATTTAAAAGAGTGCGCACAAACGCATGCATGCACGCATGTGCAGCAGAGACCCAAAGACCAACTGGCCAGTGGGAGACAGGGCATCCAAACACCAGCAGTGTGGCAAGATCTTTTTCTTTCGTGAGCTTGTTTCATCGTTTGCAGGGAAACAGAAGCTCATGAAAGAAATGCCACGGAGATCTGACCTGGGGTGACAGCGTCCGTGCCAGCAGAGAGGGCTCTGCCATAGGTTCACCATCACGGCCATATACCATTTCCCAACATCTCTCATTATTGCAGAAAAAAATGGCAGTAGAGCAAACATTAATGACTCTAATATTAATGACTCATGGAAACAAAATCTGTTAGGTTTATACTTTTTATCAAGCATAATAATCAGCTCTTCTGAGAAGTCTAGCATTTGGCTTCTGGTTTGAATGAATTACTAATGAGCACAAAAGCAAATGTTCTTGCATGTGGCAAGGCCTACTATATGTACCAAACACATTTTGATTGATTACTTTAATATTCATGGATTACAGTCACAGCAAAAGATGCAATGAAGCTTTGTTATAGAATGATGCAGTAATGGATACAATTATAGTTGAGTAGCTCTTTATATTCACATAAACTATCTTTGATGTATGTGATGCATCCTATCTTAATGGCTTAAAGTGCAAAGTGAAATTTGTCACTATGGTCCACTGAGCAGAAGTGCTTCTGAATGTGACTTGTGCAGACAGCTCCTCTCTGTCTAAATAAAAAATTGTTAAGTTGAATTCAAGAAGAACTTTAAGTGGAATGGAACCAAGGAAGAAAGAGAAAAACAGAGGCCAGCCTCCTTCATCCCCACATTTAAGTTTGCAATTTTCAGAACCCCCAAAACTAAAGATCTAGCATTCCATGAAGATTGTTTTTTTAATTTTCTGTGTACTATTCAAGATCTTTACTGCTTCTCTGTTTATTTTATTTACAAAATTCAGTAATATGTTTAATAGGATCTTAGGATCTCTGTGCAATAATGTCTGCTGTATTATTAGATCTGCCCTAGACTTATTTTCTCCTTTATAACATTCAATGGAAGATTCTTTTAAGACAATATCTCAGCAGCAGTATATGTTTGGTTTCTCCAACCTTGATTGCTTTTGCCTGTAACTACAACAATAAAACCATCAAAAGAAATGCTTGCTATTTTTTCCTGCTTTTTTTAAAAAGAATGTTTTGCTTTTGAGATGATTTATCTCCAAAGCAGGAGGCCTAGGTTCTCTAGAGTTCTACCTTAAAGTGGGTCTAGAATAGTTCGTCCTAGTATCAATAGACTTGAGACATTGCCTTTGGGCTAAAAATAAAAACATAAAAGCATCAAAAGGTGTTAGATTTTGGTACAAGAAAACTTGGTTCAGATTCTAACTTAGTAATGGAGTTCCCTAAGAGTTTAGAGAAACAAACCATTTCTCATAATGAAGGAACCATTAAACAAAAAGTAATTGTAATACAATTGGCTGGCTACTGTGAGAACAGGTATTTGAACAGCTTACATTATGTTCTAATACGCAGTTTCTTTTCTATGAAACTGCAACAAATTTAAAAACCAACACACCCCAACATGGTATCCTGAAAAGTATTTTCTTTGCTGCATTTGCTGGGAGTTCAAGGCAGTTTATATGGGGAATTTGTTTGGGAATTTCCTGTAATATTATCTTCATCACAATCCTGTGAATTGGCTAGGCTGAGAGAATAACCAGCCCAGAATTATCAAATGTGCTCTATGGCTGAATGGGTATGTCAAACAAGGTCTCCCCAGCCTATATCCTGCTTCTACTACATCAGTGATGGAATATACTTATTGTGGCCCGCCAGCGGCCTGCACGGATCGTGGCTGATCCTGACGACGAGGAGGCTGGTGTGGTGTCGCGCCAGCAGCCGGCGCAGCCGGCGCTCGCGTCAGACAGTGAGGAGGCTGAAGAGGATGTGGTGCCAGAGGCAGAGACTCAGCCAGGGCCTTCAGAACCTCCAGAGGCTCCTTCAAGTGGAGAGAGTGAAGTGGAGGAGCCTCTCCTCAATGCTCGAGCATGCAGGGCTGCCAAAAGGCAGGAGTGGCTACTCAGGAGGAGGAGGTTTCCTCGAGAGTAAGGCTTGAGGATAATTGGCCACTCCCTTAGCCTATTTAAGTCACACACCGTTAGAAGGTTTCTTGCTGGAAACAACTTGTAATTATCATCAGAGCATTTTTGGAAAAGTCTTATCGTATCTTGTTTTCTGGGCTGGTTGCCAACCTTTGCCAGACTTTGGTTTATTCTTGCTACTTAATAAATTTGATAAGGACCATTGGTGTGTGTCAACATCCTCGGGAATCCAGAGCTGGGGCAGAACAATAATATCATCCCCAACCTATTTGCAGCAAATAATGAGAGTTGTGCTCTAATGCATATGGAAAGCATCAAACTGGATAAAGCTCTTATCAACAACACAAACATGTTGGCGAAAGCATCAACAATAACAGATAGGGGAAGAATTCTTATTTCTTTCTTAATATTTGCACTATATTATGCATTGTAGAGAGTAGCAAGTTCCTAGCACACAGTGCAACGTATCATACATGAAGTGCAGGAAAGAAAGAAAAATATATGTATCATTAAGAATATTAATCTTTCCCTATTGTTATTGAACATAACAATAGATAATGTTCTGTTAGTTCTGTTTAATGCCACAGGTTTCCCTATATAGGTAGAAACCACAAATGAATAAGTCTAATATACATATATTTCAATTAATCTAAAGCAGCAGAATTTTAAAGAAAATATTTGACAAAGGCGGTCCTGATAATTTACTACTACATGCTTGCATTTAAAATATATCTGATAGAAACTGGAAAGATGATTGCAAATAGGTTCCTACTTAGAGGAGAATGGAAAGCACGTAGCACCTTTAGCAATGGATTATGCATTGTAATTCTAATACTGAATAAAGGCTAGCATAAAGCAGGCCTGTAAAACTTGTTTAGGGGAAAGGGTCACACTGATAAATTAAAAGTAATTGTGGGCTGCAAAAAATACCTGGTGCGCCAATTAATTGTTGGTGGTTGTGGAATGGTGGCAACAAAGATGCTGGTAGCATCAGTAAGGAATAGAAGTGTTGGAGGCATTCAGAAATGGTGAATTGGTCCTGCTGGCAGCAATATTTGGCAATGGTGAATTCATTGAGTTTTCAAAGAATGCTGACCAAAGATGTTAAAGAAAATGAAGGTCTTCTTTGAGTTCTATCACGTTCTGAAAGAGAGTAGAGCCTCTCCTATCTTGAGTTGTATGACTGAAACTTTTTGGAAGATCCTGTTGGAAAAGCAAATTACAAATGGAAGGGAGGGAGGGATAGAGGAAGAATAGAATAGAATAGTATAGTATAGTATAGTATAGAATAGAATAGAATAGAATAGAATAGAATAGAATAGAATAGAATAGAATAGAATAGAATAGAATTCTTTATTGGCCAAGTGTGGTTGGACACACAAGGAATTTGTCTTTTTTTTTTTTTTAATTTGATTTATATGCCGCCCTTCTCCGAAGACTCAGGGCGGCTTACAATGTGCTCAGCAATAGCCTTCATCCTTTTGTATATTTATACAAAGTCAGCTTATTGCCCCCACAAACTGGGTCCTCATTTCACCTACCTTAGAAAGGATGGAAGGCTGAGTCAACCTTGGGCCTTGGCGAGATTCGAACCCTGCAGTAATTGCAGGCAGCTGGTCTTAATAAGCTTAATAACAGGGTGCCTTAAACCCCTGTACTACCAAGGCTCTTGGTGCATACACTCTCAGGGTACATAAAGAAAAGATACATTCGTCAAGAATCATAAGGTACAACACTTAACGATGGTCATAGGGTACAAATAAGCAATCAAATCATATTAGGAAACAGTCAATATAAATCGTAAGGACACAAGCAACAAGGTTACAGCATACAGTTATAAGTGGGAGGAGATGGGTGATAGGAACAATGAGAAGATTAATAGTAGTGCAGACTTAGTAAATAGTTTGACAGTGTTGAGGGAATTATTTGTTTAGCAGAGTGATGGCATTCGGGGAAAAACTGTTCTTGTGTCTAGTTGTTCTGGTTGTGGAAGAAAGGTCTTATCTTGCAAAAGTTTGCATTAGTTGATGCAAACTTATAAATGATTATGAAGATCTTGTAGGAAATGATTCTACACAGATCTAACAGGATCAGGACAGAGGAGCAACCCCTGTCCCGAGCCCTCCAGAGATCATCAACCAACGTGACCAATGCCGTTTCCCTGCTGTACCCAGGCCTGAAACCCGATATATTATTATTTTTTCAATCTTTTTTAAAACTTCATTGGACAGTATATTTGACTTAAGGAAATATTTGATTTATGTCTCTTAACTGTTTGTATGGAAAGGTATAATAAGTTATACTAAGGTTTGGCTGTAATCAGTGAATGTTGCAATGTGTTCTGAATAAAAAATGGAAGCTGTATTTCTATCTGATGGTTTTATATGTAAGATCTATTATGTAGTTTCCTTATATATCTATTGTGCAGCTACACTTTCAGGCTGTTGGCAGGAGAAAAGTTATTTAATTCCTGCTGAAGCTTTGGGACCGTGGAATTCAGATAATGATCCTCACCAGTGAATGTTAAGCACTGGTGAAATGTAAAATTTGTTACTACTGGTTCTGTGGGCAGGGCTTGGTGGTGGGGGTAATGTGACTGGGTGGGCGTGGCCAACTTTTTTTTTTAACTTTTAAAAGCATTTTTTTCTACAACCTCTTCAGCCGAAGAAGTTGCAGACAAAAATGCTTTTAAAAGCCTCTGATGATCAGGCAACTCAGCTGGGATGGTCAGAGGCTTTTAAAAGCATTTTTTTTCTACAGCCTCTTTGGCTGAAGAGGTTGCAGAAAAAAATGCTTTTAAAAGTCTCTGACGATCCCAGCTGAGCTGCACGATCATCAGAGGCTTTTTTTTTTACTTTTAAAAGCATTTTTTCAGCCGAAGAGGTTGTAGAAAAAATGCTTTTAAAAGTAAAAAAAAAAAAGCCTCTGATGATCATGCGGGTCAGCTGGGCATTGAGGGGTGCAGGAATTTTTGCTACCAGTTCTCCGAACCACCCGCCGCCATCGCTACTGGATCAGGTGATCCGATCCGAACCGGGAGCATTTCACCCCTGATGTTAAGTAGATATTCTAACAATCAAGGTATTGACAAATTAGGCTATCCTATTGTTCTGGTTATTGTTCTGGTGTTGGTTTATTATTTATTTTTATTTATTTTATTTATGTAATTTATATGCCGCCCTTCTCCCGTAGGACTCAGGACTTGTGGAAGAAAGGTCTTATCTTGCAAAAGTTTGCATTAGTTGATGCAAACTTGTAAATGATTATGAAGATCTTGTAGGAAATGATTCTACACAGAAAACACCAACATTCTTCTTTGGTGGCTTTTGGATCCCACCCATCTCTACTTCAGGAATCTTGCCTCAGTCTGCATTGGGATCAAGAAGACTTTATTAGCCAACAAGGCCTAGAATCTCTTTTGGGTCATTATCCTTCTTCTTTCTCCTCAACCTCTCTCTTCAGGTCTCCCAGCAATCTCCTCCCTCTGAACAGCACAATAGCTCCCTTTTTTTAGTCTTTGAGAAAAGTAGGTTATCTCGTCTTCTCCCAGCCTGTGTTATCAGCAGTATGTACCTTTGCAAACTCATGACAGGATGTCAGCCAGCCTTTAGCTGCTACATATTGTCACTCTCCCCCTTTAATCTTCTCCATTCCTTCTACTGGCTTCATTAATCTCTTGTCTTGCAGATTGCAATATCTGGGTCAATTCAATTATCTAGACAGAAAATCAGCAACTTGGTGCTGTTTCCCTGATTGATGCTGGACTACAAAGATATATGGGTGCATGGTAAGCGGGTAAGCCTTGCGGGTAAGCCTTCTGTTAATGCCTTTCATTTTTTGTAGCCCAATTTATAGGTGATAGTCGATGATCCAGTGACTTTGTGACCCTACAAGTAAACTTTGAAGCTTCCCACTTCCCATTTCACAGTGCAAGCCTCTTTCTTTATGGTGCTGTAGAATCTTTCCCTAGGAAAGATTTTTTTTGAAAGATAAAAATGTAGATGTTACATATCTCCTTCAAACTCTTGCACAACATCAAATCCTCATTAGATGGACCAACATCAAAATAAATGGAAAATTGAAATCTGACCCTCTTAACTTTTAACTCTTCAAAGGCTTTTTCATATTTAGGAGTCTTGACAAACTTTTTTGAGCTCATTTTTTAAAAGTAAGTCCATCTTTCTTGTCCTCATCTTTTACCTCAGTCTTTTTGTCTGGGGTATAGATATCTCCTTATTTGTGAAACTAATTTTTAAAAATTTTAATCAATACAGTACTTTGCTTTATTTCTGAATAATTATGTGGTTTATACAGTTTTCCTTGCTATATTTCTATGATACACTTCCTAACTGAAGTGACAGTCTTTTCTTTCATCTTCTTTATATGTATTCGGTATATACTCAAGATATTTTCAAAACCACAGATGCAAATGGGGAAACTGTGTTTTAGTTACATTGGTGCTCACAGGTTATATATTCGCACACACACACATTTTTAATTTTAAAATTAATACACTCATCTTGGTCTTCAAGATGAGACAGAATACTAAAACAACGTAAATGGAGATATTTAATTAACAGTTCTTATACATTAAAATGCATCAGAAAGTCCATTCTTCGTGATTTTGATATTAGCCTTAAAAATCTAATACAATTTTTGGTAAATTCAATAGGGAACAAATTTTCAGATCAAGTCATCAGCATTCTGTATAACACATGGTACAAATTCTTTCTTCAACTCATCTTCCTGCAGGATACAAGGGCTCTTTTTGATGTGCTTCTTTTGAAAAATTGAATATAAAAATGAGGACAGTTTCTATGATAATTTATGTGCCATATATTCTCAAATGAACCCATTTTGTTTTGTGAACTACTGTTCAGCCAACCTTTCTGCTACTGTTCCACATTTCTGCATAACCCTTCTGGTCATTGTTGGCATTCTGTTCTTCACCTTGGCAACAGTAGTGTCTCTTGGGGGCAGATAGGCTGCTGTCAGGGGCTCACCATAGAAACAGCCTGCCAAGAGGGAATACTAACAAAATTTCATCATGTTCCTAATGATGGGAACTCCCAGATGAATGAAGAAACCAGACAAAGGGAAGTGAAATGATAGACTAGCTTGAAGCAAATGCTGTTGTAAATCTCATGAGAAATAAACTAGAAGTAGAAGAACAGGTACTTTGTTTCTGGAGAAGGTATTGTTATAGACTCCCTGCAGCTCATCCATGAGAAAGTCCATTAGGAAAGGCTGAGATTGACCAGAGGGTATGTGGGTTGCCTGTCAATATTAGCTTTCATTAAAAAATATAATAGCACTAATTATTAGAAATTATCCTAATAATCAGATTCCATCACTGCAAGCTGGACTGTCTGTACTCTTCCAAAAATTTGCTTTTTCTTTTCCATCAGTTATGCTGATTACATGGAATCAAGTCTCATGTTCTGCTGTTAGGTTTACATGTACATAAATCCCACAAACCTAGATATATTTCAGGCCAATGGGAAATTTCCAGATTAAGAATTTGTCTTAATATGTCTATTCCAAAGCAAAGCTATTCATCACCAAAAAAGATAGCCATATTACTCTATTTCCCCACTGTTGAGCTAAAGAGCAACCATTCCTTCTGTCAGCACAATACAGGATTTGCTGTCATGATCACCAATTCCTATCCTGCCTCATTTGTGTCTGCTGCAAGTCCTTAATCAAGTGATGTTGTCCTGATAAATTCTCAGGACATTATTCTCAGGACAGCATAGTGATCAAACATGAGACTACCACATTTATAGGGAAAAGATTCCACATATTACCATTTCAGAATTATATTAATACAAAATTACATAAAAACGTATTTCTTCTTCCCCACATTGTGTGTATGTGTGTTTGTGTGTGTGTGTGTGTATTTCTTTGTTGGAATCATACAGGTGGAAGGGACCATTTAGCCTATATCAAGCAGTGCAAGAATCCAAACTAAAATACTTGAGAAAGGTGCCTTCATTTGAACACATCCAATGAACCTGAGGCTGCTCCCTCTCTGTGTAAGTAATTCCATTCTCAAATTGCTCTTAAGAATTTCTTTTCTAGCATTCAGTTGGAATGTGATTTCACATAACATAAACCTATTATTTTGTGTCCTGTACTCTTGAACAAGACAGAATTGGTCCTGATTGTATAATGAATGTTCTTTCAGAAATATGAAGACATCTGTCTGTCTGTCCGTCCATCATCACTTAGTCATCTTTGCTCATAGTTAAATGTAATTTGCTCATGATTTGGAAATTATACTTCTGTTGATGAAGCCTGAAATTACATTTCCCTTCTTTTCACATCACATTGATGGCCCATATTCAGCTTGCAATTAACCTACTACAGTATTCCTAATATACTATTTTTGCAAGGGCTAATACCAAGTGAGGTATTCTCCATACTACCAGTATATGAGAGGGTGAGAGGACAAGAATTTGATTTTAAAAATGTTGTACTTTCCTGTTTAATTGCATTCCAACAGTTAGTTCCATCTATTTCTTCAGCCTCTCAATATCATTTTGATTTTTATCTTCGAGATTATTATCTATCAAATCCAGTTTATGCATCATTAGCAAATTCGACAAGCTTTATTTCCACTTATATTTCCAAATCTTTAATGACACATGGAAGAGAACCCAACGCTGAGCTCTGTGATATGCCACTTGATGCTTTCCTATCTAATGAGTAGACTTTAATAAAGTTTTGCATGTGTCTGTGGAAAGGGTGGGGTACAAAGTGAAATATCTTTCAATTTCAATCAAAGAAGAAATGAAAAAACACTCTACCCATCACCCCCAAAGATTATAGGCTCCTGGGAAGGGTTAGAGAATCTGAAGATGAGAAGAATGTCAGCTTAATTTAATGAAGAAATGGAAATGGAAGGTGGGACATAATGCCCTCTAGTCTCCCACATCTGGAGAAAGGGAGAGGAAAGAATAGTGATATAAGGGTTGAAGTTGACAAGGTGGGAAGTAATGGAGTCCCAAACCAGACAGAACTGTTACCAGACATAACTGCAAATATGGAAATGAAGATATGTCACCAATGATTCAGGCTGGGAAAAATCCACTGGTGGAAAACGTTCAGGACTCATGTATCTGTGTACTGGATTTGATTCCTGAATTCTGCAATAGATAGATTTTTTTTGTACATTTAACTTTTATTCTCTGCAAAGAAATAACTTATCCTCATTGAGACTTTGAAATTTCTGTTGTCAGCTAGCTAAAGATCTGAATTTTTTTGACAAGCCTTGAAGACACAATTCAACTTCCAAGCATACTCTATGGTCATTTAATTGTCATGCTTACACTTAAACTAATCAGCATGTCATGGGGTACTTTGTCAAACACTTTGTTGAAATCAAAATATTATATATTTATAGCATTCTCACAATCTACTAAAGGAGTTACTCAATAAAAAAATCTGTCAAGATTTCTTGACAAATCTATGGTGACTTCTGGGGAACAAATCTCTATAGTGCCTAAAAGGAAGATTAGCTCCTACCTCCCAAAATATATTTCTTGTTCCTTGAATTAGGGGTGGCAAAGCATTAAAGATTTTTATGTACCCAAAACCTAGGGAAATCCCAAAGTAGAGGTGTCACATGAGCAAACTAAGTTATACAATTATTATATGGGCTCCTTCATTTTCAGCCATCTACAACTCTGAAATCATTTTGAAGGGCAGCCCCATGTACAGTTCATTGTAGTAGTCAAATTAATGCCATAAGAGCATGTGTGGCCACAATTGGTTTACAAGAGAAAATTATGTAGAGGTGTCAATCTATTTTTCTGAGATCACCTGTGAGTCCAGGAAACTTGCAGACCGAGAACTTGATCAACCTGGATATTGCAACTCCTTCCTTCCTCCAGAATCAATTGGTTTGATTTAGTTTAATAAAAAGAAGGCCCAGGGATGACATGATAGTAGTGTTCCAATATTTAAGGGGCTGCCACAAAGAAGAGGGAGTCAACCTATTCTCCAAAGCACCTGAAGGCAGGTCAGGAAGCAATGGATGACACTAATCAAGGAGAGAACCAACCTAGAAATAAGGACAAATTTCCTGACAATTAAAACAATCAATGGAACTGCTTGCTTTCACAAGTTGTGGATACACCATCACTAGAGATTTTTAAGAAGAGATTGGACAGCACTTGTCTGGAACGGTATAGGATCTCCTGATTGAGCAGGGAGTTGGACTAGAAGACCTCCAAGGTTCCTTCCAACTCTGTTCTTCTGGCTTCTGAATCTATCTTATGAAGCTTAAGTCGGCTTCACCCCATCCAAACTCAGCCCTCCAGCCACCAGGACAGCAGCAGTTTCTTGGGGTGGATGGAGATGATGCCCTCAGTAAGGAGGGAAGGGCCAAGCTCTGCAAGCATCTTACATCAAGAGTAGAGGTTGTCAAGGCAAAGGGGCTATTATTGACATCTCAAGGCAAATCTATGATTTCACAATGCTGTTGATGAGCTCCTAACTACAGCAAAAACAAGGCAACACTGCTGTTATCTCCAGCCCAGATTAAATCATCCTTAACTCTATTACAACGTTACAGTATCCCATCCCCCCCACCCCTTTAACTGAAACCGTTCAAGGACAGCCTCAAGGTAAGCACCATCGGTTAGCTTTTATGTTTTATGATCTTACAGAGAATTCCAGTGAAGGTAGTGACTTGAAAGAGAGGAAGTAAAGTCAGGAAGGGTGGGGGGCGGTTTGGCATATATACTGCCCGTTGAGTTTTCTTGCGGATTCAAGAATTGGGGGGGGGGGACGATTGCCAAGTGAGCCGTTTGGCAAGGCCCACAACTTAACAAAGTCCCGTTCGGTTCAATCGCTATTCGCTCTGCCTGCATCTTGTCCAGGGCTACGTTCGCCAACGGCGGCGGGCGACAGTCCAGCTCCCCACTGCTCAACTTTTCGCCCAGGGTTCGAGCGGGTGTGTGTGTGTGTGTTGTGTGTGCGTGTACGCGCGGATATATAAGCACTGACAACTTTTGATGGAGACCAGTTGATGCTGAGCCGTCGACGGGGCTGGTGGCGAGCCCCCCAAAACCTCCTCGAAATGATTCCGGCTGTCCCCTTCTCGTGTCTTCCCGCTCGGCCACGAGCCATATGAAAGGGCATTTCTGCCCCGAGATGCTCGGCCGGTTCGAATGGCGACGGCGGCAGAAGTTTTTTTCTTCCCTCCCCTCAGCCGCGGAGAAAGAAGCGGAGGCGCGGGACGGACGCGAAGGACGCAGCCCCGCCACTGCACCAACCTGCAGGCTGGTGGAATCCGTGGGATGGGAGGGGGCGCGCGCCCCTCAGCTCCCCGTGGCCGCCGCCGCCGCTTGCGTTCCTCCCTCTTTCCCTCCCTCCCTCCCGCCTCGGCCCCTCCCTCCTTTCTTCCCTGCCCGCCCGAGAAGGTGTGTGGCCGCTCTCGGATTTCCCCTCATTCGCTTGAGCTTCTTCTCAGAAGCCAGTGCCGCAAAGAGCTGCTTAGGGCTGCGCTGGTAGCGAGCTGCAGCTCGGCGGGGGCCAGAGGCTCCTGCCCCAGCTGAGGCTCCTTTCGGCTCGTTTTCCCCACCGGGCACTTGGGTGCGCCGTTTCCCTCGAGCCTGCCTGTCCTTTGCCTCCGTCGGGTGTCCCCCCCCCCACAACCCCTCCCGCGCTTCTTCGTCGGCGCTTTGTTCTTAAACCCAGCCTCGCGCTCGCCGCCTTTCCTCCGCCCGGTGTCTTCTTTGGGTCCGCCGTGGACTTTGCCTTGTCATGTCAAGATGGAAGGCAGGAGCGAGTGGCTCGCCTCCTCGACCCGCCCTGAGGGCTTCGAGCAGATGAGGCTGAAGAGCAGACCCCGGGAACCCTCGCCCAGCCTGACCCGAGTGGGCTCCAACTTCTACAGCGCCGTCAAGCAGCAGGACTACAGTGCCAGCGTCTGGCTGAGAAGGAAAGACAAATTGGAGCATGTAAGCCACTTTTGTTGCTCTCTCTCTCTCTCTCTCTCTCTCTCTCTCTCCTGAAACGCTTGGCTAACCGCCGTTCCCTTTAAATCCTTCTTTCGATTAAGTCCGCCAGGCGGGTTAATCGACCCATTTTACAGGTGCGAAAGCTTGAGTCGGAGCGGAAACTTTCTTGACGACTTGCGGCGTTTTGGGCTGAGGGAGAATTCGCACCCAGGACTCATAGACGTGCTCGTGAAGTCAGGATGAGGCTAGCTTTTTACTTCGACCTGGCACAAGACCAATTTGATATCAACACTACCCCTCAATATGGGTTGTCCCTACTTAAACCTACCTCCCAAGAATACCAAAAGTGGAATAAAAAACATAGTTATCTGGGGACAGCATTTAAATGACAATCCCATGTATGCTGATTTGGGACCATGTCCCATCTGGATTTACTTCCGAATAAACATATATAGGATTGCATGTGATGTAATATACTTTATCCAGTATGATGCCCAAATAGTTAGTCACTGTTCAGTCTCCTCAGAAGTGCAAATAGTTTTCTGTTTTCATATTATATGCTTCATCTCTCTCTCTTTTTAAACCACTATCTGCTGCAATCCAGTTTTTACATCTAGGTCCCATGAAGGCATCTAATTGCTGAGAGGTCATGGAAACTCTGGAACATTGTAGAACACTTCTCCAACTGAATGCATCCTGCGGTGTTATGATAATTTAGATGTAGCTGATTTTTTTATTTTGTATTTAGAAGTATAGACTTGCTGTATTCTAGGTATATTTTTTTCTAGATATATTTCTTACATGGCTATGTAAGGTTGTGCAAAGTAGATTTGATTGCGCTGTCAATTCCTGCAGGAATAATGTTAACTAAGGGGTTTTGGGGACCAGGAAACAATTGAAGCTATGGCTGGCTGCAATGAACATTTAATGCTGGCTTTAAGGTACTTGGAAATATTCCTGTAGTTCAGAGGTTTTACAGCAATGGATTGTCATGTTCTTGTGTAGTATATGGCATTAATGAGTTGTATGAATAATGGAACAGCATATTTTGATTTTGATATTAGGTTAAGTACGTACTTGTAGGAAGAAAAGGAGTTTAACTCTAATGTGAAGTTTTGTTGCATGTATGTTAGCAAGCAAGGAAACAGTTAAGTTTTATAATGCAGCAGGCTTGCTTAAGGGGATGCTGTGTACTGCTCAAAATAAGGTGAAATAAAGAGTCCCTATGTTCCTTATATGCAAAATATGAACAATAAAGTGCAGTTAATGCAAGTTAGTTCCTTGAAAGAAATCACTGTAGCAAAATATTCTGACTTTTGTATAAAGCTACAGTACATGAACTAGTGCCAAGTGATGTAATCCAAAATACAGGCAAAGGTGCAGTAACTGGAATGGTGAAAGCCTTGCATTCCGACAGTATTGTATACCGCTATTTATTTAAGAAAGGAATCTGGAAAAAACAAATATCAGTAAATTACAAAGCCCAAATATGGATTGTATTTTAGTAATTTATATCAAAGCAGAATGATCAACAGTGGAAAGTTAAACTCTTGAAATATCCTCAGCAGCCTTATAGCAATTTTATGTATCTTGATTCAACAGGGGTTCTAAATAGCAGATTAAAGCAAAACTACTGACTTTGCTTCAGTACATTTAAGTTTGGACAATAGATCAGTTTCTTTTTGTTATGCATCAGTGTTTTAACTAAATGTAGCATATTTACTAACCTTAACAATAAAAGAAAGAACTAGATAATTGTAATCGGGGTTAAAAACACATTTGTTATGTTTTATATATAAATACCTAATGTATCTAATCTTGAGCCATGGCAAAATGATTGATTGAAAGAAATTTATTGACCTGAGAATATGGCAGTGAATTAAGGTGGATAAATACACATAAACACGGATATTAATGTGATTGTGGGTTTTTTAAAAAATTAAGAGTGTAATTCTGTCTGCATAATGGTCATGGCCATTTGAGTTCAGTGATAACTCCATTTGTTAATTTATTTGGTGGAGTATATTCTACATATCTATATTTCTGGAATGGGAAAAATGCGTAAGCATAGAGGATTTAGATAGTTTCTCACAAAGAATGTACAAACCTTCCTGTAAGTTGTTTCACAACATGCAATATGTTTTTGGAGTTTATAACGGATGCTTTTGTAATTGACAATCTGCTATCAACCATAGGTAACTTGGTAAATCCAAGTATTTTGGACTACAAATTCCACAAATTCTTGCCATTTGCCGGAGTGGCTGTGTAATTAACTGAAATAAAGGGGAAAAAATTGGAGTGTATTAAGTCATCTACTCCTACTTTATAGCAACTTTTTATTTTATTTATATTTAAAACATGTTAAACATTCCAATGTTTAAACATTTCAAAATAGTGCAAAAATTTAAAAAAATAATCTGAACCAATACATACACACAATGAATATTCAACTTACCTAATAATAAATACATTATAATATACTGCATTTTTTAGAAGTTCATGTGAAGTGCAGATAGTAATTGATGGTAGTAGGAGGGGTGGGTCAGCATGAAATCCACTTAAAAGGTTTATTGTTGAGTTTAGATTGGGCAGTCTGATTTGGAATTAAAGCCATGTCTGTATATGAGTTATCTGCCTTTCTTCTGTTGGATGAATACAGGAATTAAGCTGAGCACACTTCACCAGCTATTGTATTCATTAAACAGTGGTAGCAGGAAAAACAATATTAGATGAATAAAATAGCATTGATAGGAGGGACATGACAGTCTGCATTGTTTGCAACATCAACATTGATATTTATTCCTTGTCTTACTGTGTTTCTTAAAAAATATCCTTGGAACAAAATACATCCTATTTGATCATGTGGCTGAAATATTACAGTCTTGGAGGGGATTCTGGTCACATTATTCTTCAGTTTTAGCAACCGCCTGCTAGCCATTCACTTAGATAATGCTAGCCATGGAACATGCTGAATTTGAAGGACTTAACTTTTTTTAAAAAAATGGCAATCATTTTAATATAACTGCAGTTTGCATTGAGCAGCAGTTTTTCTTTATGAATATTTACAAGCCAGAAACATGTACAGGATGGGAGTCATGCAGCATATAAATTTAATACATAAAATAAATAAATCCAATCCTTTCCTCAAAATGATGAAAGAAACATTATGCCATTTTGATACATGTTCCATCCCTTTCATATGTGCACGTGACATCACAACGTAGGCACAAAGAGTGTATTTTATATCGCAATGGCACAACGATGCTTTCGTCATTTGCTGTCCTGGTAATTGCCTCCGTAAATATCTATGACTATAGAAATAAAGACAGTCTAAGCTTGTGCCATTGTATAGATTTTTTAAAAAACAATTATTGTGATGGAGAAGAAGCAAAGAACTACTATAATATAATTTCTCTGCCATAAAACTAGCATCCCCTTGTTTTCAGTTCTTGGGTTATAGGAGTATTTTCAAACTGGACAACATCCAAATGGTATGAGTTATGGATTGAGGGGTCCTTGCTGCTCTCTGAGGTTGCTTGTTTTTTGCAGATGTTTCATTACCCAAACTAGGTGACATAAATCAGTGCTAGTCTAGACTAGCAAACAAGCAAGCTCGGAGAGCACCAAGGACCCCTCATGTCAACCCTAAGCTATAAATATTCTCCTTTATTAGTATGGGAATTCCTCAGAATTCCCAGCTAGCAAAGGGATTGTTAGGAATTCTGGATGTTGGAAATCCATAAATCTGGAAGTTGCCCAAGATGGAAAACCCTGGCTTTGGATAAGATGAAGCAGAAAACGAATGTAACAAATTCTAAGTTAACCTTCTGTATCTTTCTTTCTCCATGCTCCATCACTCTGGGACTTCTCAATTTTTTTTGTGCCCCTCGCCATGTCACTGTGGTTAGGGTTGGTATTAATAATTAAAATATAATCTAAATATCAATTGAAACTTGGATAGACCCTCAAGACTTTACAAATGAACATCATTTTATTGAAAGTAAACAAAATAAAATTTAAAGCCATATTTTAATGAGAAGTATGAGCTTTTTATCTGGATTTTCAGCCCAAACACAGACCAGTGTTCTTGCAGATACAGAGTTATCATATTTTCAAGTTAAAACATGTTTTAATAGGTGTTTTAAAATTAGTTGTGGTATTAGTCATTCTTTAAACAAAAGAAAGCTCTGAATCCAATGTTTATTTTTTAATAGATGAGGACATCTTTTTATGATTTATTCATCCTTCCCTTGTGTACAGTTATTTTACTCCCCAAAATCAGAAAAACAGTACTGTAAAAAAAGAGATGATTCCTTTAGTTGGGCTGCAGTGTGCAACAGAGATAACATTGTCTCTTGCTTTAAATCAGCTCTCTTAGTACTTATCTATAGATTTTTTTTTTCCTAACCATGGCAGGAAGATGCCCTATAGTTTTATAGGCAATGTCTTTACAATGCTGCTTTCATCTAAACTCCAGCTCATACTGTACTCTTTTTCCTCCCTTGTATCAAAGAGATAAGTATCAAATCAGATGGTCAGAGTGTTGTATAGCAGCCATATGCCATCAAGGCATGATTATTTTGCCTTGTTAGCATATACAATGAGTTCGACCACAATAGCAACAACTACAAGAAGAACAATAACATTTCAGCTTCGTATAAGACGTGGGAAATTTTGCTTTTCAAAGAAGCATAATTTTACCTGGGTTTAGCAAGCTTACTCCGTAGGAAAAAAATCTCTCACATAAATTTCCCAAGAATTTATTGAAGCTATTATCTATTGAAAGATTGCATTCTCACCACTTTATATTGCTTCTACTGACTCCAGTAACATAATTAACAATTTGAGTGTCAGCTCTGGAGGCCATCTTTTCTTTTGGATCTTCAGGGCTGCTACACTTAGTGTTGTGGGAAAGTGGGATTTGGGTTACTGCCAAGGTTCCAAGTAACACCCCCAACCAAGTAAGACTTAGAGGCAAGCAATTCCTCAAAGATCCATTTTATTAGAGATGTCATATTGGCACATCTGGGAAAACCCGAATCCCGAGTTTTCCCCACCCAAAAGGAAGTCAAAGTCCCTTCCCCTGCACTCACATGTCCATCACATGGTCCAATCAATCCACTGTCCTAACTGGAGATGCCTCCCAGTCACGCCACTCCAGGTGCAGGCTGAACATCCTTGACTCTCAGAGAAAAGAATGTTGTTATGGCTAAATAACTCTACCAACTCCATGCAATCCCGCCCCCCTACTTTCCACAGCACTAAGTGTGGCAGCCCTGAAGATCCAAAAGAAAAGATTGCCTCCAGGCTGACACTCAGATTGTTAATTATGTTACTGGAGTCAGTAGAAGCAATATAAAGTGGTAAGGATGCAATCTTTCTATAGATAATTATGTAAATTAAAATAGCTTCTGATTGGATATAGCAAAGCAATTAAATATAATTGATTGGATATAGAAGAAGCTTATGTATCAGTGAGATTGGATATGGAGTGGATTCTATGAGAGAATAGAGTGGAATTACAAAAAGAATACTATACTGAGAGAATACAGAGGACATTCCACGAGTTGCTGTGTAATCAGTTGAGGTTATGGGGTTTATGCTAAATTGGCCTTGGTTCCCAGAGCCAATGCTTGTCTCTTAATATTATCGCCTTGTTATCTCCTTGTTGCTATATCAACTCCCTACATACGGTCACTCAAGCACTCATCACTTCCCGCCTGGACTACTGCAATGCTCTCTACATGGGGCTCCCCTTGGGGTGCACCCGGAGGCTGCAGTTGGTCCAGAATGCGGCCGCGTGGGGGATTATGGGAGCGACGGGGCACTCACATATAACACCTCTCCTGCGCGAGCTGCACTGGCTTCCTGTGGTCTTCCGGGTGCGCTTCAAGGTGTTGGTGACCACCTTTAAAGCGCTCCATAGCTTAGGGCCAGGGTATTTGCGAGACCGCCTTCTGCCGCCAATAGCCTCCCACCAACCGGTTCGCTCACACAGAGAGGGCCTCCTCAGGGTGCCGTCAGCCAGACAGTGCCGGCTGGCAACCCCCAGGGGGAGAGCCTTCTCTGTGGCAGCACCTGCCCTCTGGAATGACCTGCCCCCTGAGATACGCACGATATCGGTTTTAATTGGGTTGTTTTAAATTCGGGCCAAAATTATTTAATTGTTTTTAAAATGTTTTTAAATTTTATATGCTATGTTTTATCCTGGCTGTACACCGCCCTGAGTCCCGCAGGAGAAGGGTGGTATAGAAATAAAATAAAATAAAATAATAAATAAATAAACATTCTTTGGTATAGCTGATCCAGCAGAGTTGTTTCTCAAATCTCCAGGAAATTAATTAAGGGAAGGGGATATTTTGCTTTGTTTTACTTGTCTTTTCTTCTACGACTCCACAGGGTTTTCCAAGAAGATGCATTTGGCAACTCCCCATTATATTTTCCTGCAGCAACCTTTCATGTTCAAACTGAGAGACATGCTGACTTATGCTAGAGCACAGTACTAGTTTTAGGATTTCATGGGTATGGAATTGGGAGTCCTGCAATAGCTTTGAGGAGCAATTAATATGGTTCCCTGAGTTCATAGATATTTGCAAATGTATTTGTATGCAGCTAGTCCTTGACTTACAACAGTTTGCTTAGTGACCGTTTGAAGCTACAACGGCACTGAAAAAAGTGACTTATGGCCATTTTTCACACTTATGACCGTTGCAGCATCCCCATGGTCATGTGTTTTACATTCAGATGCTTGACAACTGACTCACAATTATGACAGTTGCAGTGTCCTGGGATCATGTGATCCCCTTTTGCAACCTTCTGACAAGCAAAGTCAATGGGGAAACCAGATTCACTTAACAAGTGTGTTACTAATTTAACAACTATAGTGATTCCCTTAACAAACATGGCAAGAAAAGTCGTAAAATGGGGCAAAACTCACTTAACAAATTTCCCACTTAGCAACATAAATTTTGGGCTCAATTGTGTCGTAAATTGAGGAATACCTGTATAGCTTTAAACATTGATATACTACATGCTTCAATGTCCTACTTAATTTCACATTTTTAGCTATCACAAAGAATACTTTTAAGGTAATGAGCTGGAAAAAGTAGGTGAGAAATACTGTGTTATTCTTAGGTTATTGGGAAGATGTGCTGAGTTGATAAGCTTTACCTTAGCCAGAATATATTGCTGAATATATGTTGTTCTTTCAATTTTGTAACAAGTACAGGTAGTCCTCGAGTTACGACCACAATTTAGCCCAAAATTTTTGTTCCTAAGTGAAACATTTGTTAAGTGAGTTTGCCCCATTTTACCACTTTTCTTGCCAGAGTTGTTAGGTGAATCATTGCATTTGTAAGTTAGTAACATGGTTGTTAAGTGAATCTGGATTCCTCATTAAGTTTGCTTGTCAGAAGGTTGCAAAAGCTGATCACATGATCCTGGGACACTGACACTGCCATAAACATGAAACACTTGCCAAGTATCCGAATTTTGATCATGGGGATGCTACGGTGGTAAGTGTGAAAAACAATAAGTCACATTTTTCAGTTCCGTTATAACTTTGATCGGTCACTAAATGAACTGTTGTAAGTCAAGGACTACCTGTACATACAAGGTTATGGTATATTCCAAAACTGTCTACTTCTATGCACACAAAGGTGGTATGGAATTATTTGTAGTTGTTGAATTCCGCTTCTGTCCTGATCAAATATTCAAGAAATACTTGATGTTTAACAATTAGGAATTAGGCAATAATTCATAAAATAAAGTTTTGTAACTTTTTCATACTAAGTAATTATCATCATGGTACTGATGATATCAATTATAAGATTAAAATATACAATTTTAATGGTCCAGGAACTAAATCTTTAATTGTATGAACATACTACTACACTCCTATAATGGGACTCTTCCCATTCCTTATCTCTTCACTTTCTATATCTCACATGCACTCTGTAAGGGCTTGGATGACCGCTGTTCCCAATTTATTTATCTAGTTTTTATTTTATTTATCCCATTTTTAATTATGTTGAGTTGTGCTATACAACAAAGACAACCAACAGACAGAGACACACACAGAGAGAAAATAAAATAAAACCATACATCATTTAAATGACTCAAATGTGCAAAGTGATGAGTGAACTATCTAAGGCTGAAAACTGCCTGTTTACTGTTTGTTACAATCAAACTGCCAGATAAGCTGTTTTAACCTTATGAATATTTTAATGGCTTTGAGGAAGAATTCAACGTTGAAGAGACTCAGGAAGCAAAATGAGATAAAAGAAAAGGCAAAATGAGATAAGGTAGACCAAGGTGGAGAACTTTTCCCCCCCTAATGACATGGGGAACATGAGAGGGAGATTAATTTAGATCAAGTTGCATGGGATATGATCATGTGAGGGGTAAATAGAAATTGTAAGGAATATTGGAATTCTCTGAATGAAGCTGAGTGATGGCCACGATAGCAAAGTGGTGAGGAAGAGGAGAGAAACTATTAGCCAAGTTGGACTGACTTGAATCAATCAATCAATCAATCAATCAATCAATCAATCAGTTAGTAGTAAGTCAGCAAGAATTACTATATGTGTGCATGCAGTACACATTGTCTTGCTCATTTCATAAGCTCTTTCAGGTTGATCGTGAAAAAGGTTTCTAGAAATAATGAGTACAGAAACTAAAACATACCAGAACGTCTAATGCAACTACTTGCTACCTACAAAAATATAGCCTCATTTCTGAGTACTTACTTATCTTGCCTTTTTATCTGCAAATAAAATGAGCTTTTATCTTTAGGTAAGTAGGACAAGCAGATTTCCCCCCCCTGGAAAGTACAATAATAGACTACTTCATTTTCAAGAGGTTTGCAGATGAGACAAGGTATTGGATGTCCTAGATATGATCCCAAATAATAGGAAAATGCTAGTGGAAAAGATAAAACCCTTGGAAACTTTGGAAGGAACTGCTATATCATCTTGGAAAGTAAGATATTAGAGAAAGAGAATTTTTAGCATAAATATATGTGCACACTGGATCCAGGAGAACCAATTTTAACAAGGTTAAAGAAGTACTAAGGATTGCATGGGCAGAAATCTTTCAGATAAAAGAAATTCAGGAGAGTTGGAAACTTGTAAAATATAAGCTACAGAAAATACATTCTAATAAGAACAAAATGGGTGTTGCTTAGCAAAACTTTGTAGGTAATAAGGACTTTTCAGCTAAACTGAAGAGCCTTCTCTGCCATTGCACCTGCTGTCTGGAACATCTTACCTCCTGAAGTGAGATCAGCCCCAACCCTCCCGACCTTCCGTAAGAGCTTAAAGACCAGTTGGTTTTGGGCACTAAGGGAGGGGCTTCATTTTAGGGGTGATTAATTGATTAACAACAGATCCCACCCTCTTCTCTGTCTCATCATATTCCCTGCCCCATCTTTTTTGCTAGGTTGATTTTTATAGTATTTATAGTATTGTATTTATATTACTATACAGTTTTATCTTTTACCATTGTAAGCAGTCCAGAGTTACCATGTGGCAAGATGAGTGGCTAGTACATTTCACAAATAAAAATAAAATAAATAAAATAAAGCTATCATACATAGAAAAGGAAGGTTGGGTTTATTTATTTTATTTGAGCAGATCACAACTTAAATATAAAATAACAAATAAATAGTTGGAATAGAAAACATTAAACAAGATGGTGGACCTGGCCAGAAACAACAAAACATATATTACACACCCAGCAAGGGGCTGCAGTCACACTTGCCCAGAGCTAGCTTTTGAGATTCTCTGGAATGTCACAGATGAAAGTCACCTGTATTCCAAAGGGAAGCCTATTCCAGAGGGCAGGTGCTGTGACAGAAAAAGCATAGTTATGGGTTGTTGATAGTTGGCAGTGCTTAATTAAAAGAACCTGGAGCATGCCAACCCTGTCAGATTGAATTGGCCAGGCAGTCATCCAAGGAAATAGGAAGTCCCTCAAGTAACCAGGTCTTATGCCATGAAGGGCTGTATAGGTTGCAACTAGCACCTGGAAGTAAACTGACAACCAGGGTAGCTTGTGAAGTAAAGTAATCACATAGGCACACTTTGGTGTGCCTATGTGATAGGCACACCAAAGTGTGCCTATCATTGCCCATGTTGCTGCATTCTGGACCAGTTGAAGCTTCTGAGTGGTCTTTAAGGACAGCTCCATACAGAGCATGTTGCAATAATTGAGTCTAGGGCATGAATGTCTGAGATATCTTTTGATTTAGGAAAGGCTGCAACTGGTGAACCAGATGAAGTTGTGCAAAGACCTTTGCTCCAGGAAGACCAACGGATTTTCCCCTATTCTTGAAGCTGCGGGTTAGAGATGGAGTATTTCCAGATTTAGATGGTTCTAATGTCTACAGCAATGTGGTCTTTATACGAATCCTCCCCATCCTGATGTTGAGAAAACTGTAATAGTAGATTCCATGACTGTGCAGAGGGGTTGATTTGATGACTTTAAGGATATTTCCAGCACATTCTGTGACATGGCTCAGCACAGATCTGTGCAACTCCTCAGGCTGTCACCAAGTTGTAATTGTTGATAGGCAAGAAAAAGTCCTTTTCTTTCCTTTATATGAACCTCTACTGTTAAACTTAAACAAGCTAGTTCTCTCTAAAGAAAGGATCTTTGTTAAAAACCAAACCAAACCAAAAACTCAATAGCTCAAATGTGAATCATTCCTGCATAACTTGTGACCTACCAGAGTGAATATAATGACGCAGTCATTTTTTACATGCCAGATGGTGATGCATGATGTATATGGGATTTCCATTTGTATTACTAGTGTATGAAATACAGTATATGTCGTTTTTATGTTAGTATGTATTTAATTGTACAGTATTTTTTTTAAAAAAAGGTTTTTCATATCTGATTTTTCTTTTGGCTTATGCCTGTGCTCTGGAATTGTCAGGAATTATTTTTTTTCCTTAGAAAGTATATAAGTATATTGACATAAACAATCATTTCCATTTTAAATGCTACAGCTTCTAGAATTTTTGGAAATCTCACGTAATTAGTTATTGTCATATATTAGTGAAGTTCTTGTGTTTTTTTAGGCAAGATAAATGTACATGAGGAGATCTGGATGTTAAGTCATATTCAGCAAAAAAGTTCGGATAAGTATAATTAATGTTTTGGTCCTTTTGTTGTTTTTTTTAAAAAGTCAGAGTATGATTATTAGGCTATTTAACACGATCATTGAGATGTAAGGAATAACATATTATGAAATTTATTATTTGGGTTAACTTCATTTAATATATGTTTACTGTGCATATTGACATAAATATGCTTTTTGGCAAGACATACCATACAACAGTGTTAAAACACTTTTTTAAAATTTGGATTTGGAAATTAACATCATTTTGGACAAGTTTAAAAAGGATTTTGCTATTTGGTAAATAACAAATAATAACCAATCAAAATAAAAAATATAATTTGTTTATTTTTAATTCTATGTGGTTCATTATGTAAAGTAAGCTTAAAGTGATAAAAATATCTGCAATTTCCTCTTTATATGAATGAATATTAAGCTACAGTTGGTTTATCATGAAGTATCCATAGAGGAACTAGTAAGTATTTCTTCCTAATTACTTGGAAATACAAATAGAAGGATGCTTTAGTCACAGTGAACTGATATTAGATTCTTTGTGTTTCTTTGACTTTCTCTAAAATTTAAAAACAATTGAATCATTTACAGTTACATAGATCAAGAATTTGTTGCTTGTTAATCACATAATAATAGTTTGCTACCCTTTCTTTAAAACCAATTTAATTGTAATAATGAAAACTAACAAAAGAAAGTATAAGGGCAACAGAAAAAAGTAAAGAAAGTATATAGTAAAGTAAAATATAAGAAAAATATAAAAAGTGATTTCCATCCTTCATCACACAAAGTATAAGCAATTTTAGTAACTTTTCAGCTTCTCTTAATTTACAACAAATGATTTCTTTATTCTATGTCCTATCTCTTATCTCTAAACAAGACCATAAAGCATTGTCACATCAGTCTTGGTATCAGCAAAAGCCCATTAAGGAAATAGCAAACTTGATCAAATAAACCAAATTTATATTCCTTTTATTTTTCTTCTAACAATCTTAATCTCCATTTAATTAATGTCAAATAATTTTTCATTTTTTAATTTCTTCTCACAAGATTCATTTAAGCTTTATTTAACAAACCTCTTTTGTAAATTCAATTATCCAGGTCACTCTGTTGGTTTATTATTTATAATTCCCTTTTGATTTTTAAAGCACCAAGCAATTTCTTCTGTATGTCCAAAGAAACCTTCATCCTTCCATGGTTGTGACTTTTCATAGAAGTCTCTCCAGTCTGCCATTTCTTTCTCCAAGAGCTGGTAGCTTACTAACCTGATGGATACAAGATCAGAATTCTTATAAAATTATTAATGCAAAAGTATTAAAGTATATAAAGAGTGCTGCTGCTTTTATTTCATTTTTATTCATCACTTCAACACAGATTCCTGTGCAGAAAGTTATAAATATGTAAAGCAGTATGTGATATGAGCAATAAATTTGTGTCATGTTGTCTTGCAAAGGCAATGCACCCATACTTTATCACAATTTTGTAATTAGTAAAGTACACTTTATTTATTCAAAGAGTTTCCTTCAATGCTAATTCTGGTCTGATTTACAGACCTTAATAAAGATTATTATAGTTGTTCTAATAGTCCCATAATAGCTGATACACAAATGGCATCTTAATATTGTCACAATTCTTTTGTTATATCTTCAAATTGTATTTTGTAGTAAAGTTAAAAGCATCCCTTAATAAAGTAACAAGATCACTACTGAAGGAAGAAAGGGTGCTCACTGATTGCATTTTGTGTCATCTCAGTTTACCCAGTAGAAAATGAAGAATAACTATAAAAACAAACATCACAGCAACAACTTCACTCTTCTTAAAAGTTTTAACATCAATCACAATATGATCAACTGATTTCTTTAGTATAATTTAGGAAAAACAATAGTCAGCACAAAGATGACAACAACACTGCATGTTGATATTTCCTTACCTGAAATATATTTTATGCATGGTTTATTAAATGTGGTGTGCCCAACTGGCTTCTTTTGTAACCCAGCCTAGAATTAGCAATGAAGGACGCTATATAAATCTTTTCAAATAAATAAGCAGAAAGTGTTTGTATGAATTGCGTAAGTGAAACAATCTCTTTGCAAGGACAATACATGCTAAAGGAAGGAGCAGTGGAGTGGAAAATGAGACCTACTGCCTGGATTCATATATTCCAATAATCTATGATCCATAAAACATAGTGGCTGGGCTTGCACAGTATTTCCAGTCAAGAGCAAACAAGCTACATTATGATGTCTGAACTCAAAGCATGGTAGGTTAATGGCACACAAAGACCAGGGAATTCAAAACTGCATACCCACTGAGCTTTCAAACACATTGGATGATCTTGTACTAGATACTAATATTTACTTCCTTTTTGCTACAAGGTACTGAAAAATAAAACAAAAAGACCAGAGGTGGGTTTCAGCAGGTTCTGACCAGTTCTAGAGAACCGCTAGCAGAAATTTTAAGTAGTTCAGAGAACTGGTAAATACCATCTCTGACTGGCCTTGCCCCCATCTATTCTCTGCCTCCCGAGTCCCAGCTGATCGGGAGGAAATGGGGATTTTGCAGTAACCTTCCCCTGGAGTGGGGTGGGAATGGAGATTTTACAGTATCCTTCTCCTGGCATGAACACCAAGCCATGCCCACCAAGCCATGCCACGTCCACCAAGCCATGCCCACAGAACCGTTAGTTAAAAAATTTGAAACCCACCACTGAAAAAGACAAATACAAAGAAATTGAAACCAAATATGAAATAAAAAGTATGAAAAAATAAGGAGCCCTTCTGAAAAATCTTTCTTTAACAACATTAAATGAGAGGAGTTCAGAGGGAGTAAGTCTAAATCCCCAAATGTGGAAAGAAAACACTCCCCAAGCATAAATAGCGGAGTTAAGGCTCAGCAGAAATGGAGCTAGTATAAAAGCAGAGTCTATGACTAATAGAAAAAGTAACATGTTGAAGTTTGTGAGATCTGCTATATTTGTCCAAGGAAGATATCCAGAGGAAACAAACTTCAGAACTGAGCACCTGCCTTTTAGCAGTAAATATGTAAAAGGGCAAAAGCACTAAGTGAGGGGGGGAGGAGGATCTGGGCCAGTTCTGGAGTTGTTTTGGTGCAGCACGATCTGGTGATACTGTGTGTAACTAGGAGGAAACCCCCCCCCACAGTTGAAGACCCAGCAGGAGCAAGAGGACCCAAGAGAGATCTGTCAAGGGAACTGGCTGGTGGAAAGGAAAGCCTGACTAGGACAGATCAGAGGCCATCCACGTCAGCTTGACAAAGAAGCCAGAGTTATTTTGTCTCCTTCCTTGGATAGAAGCAAGCTCCAAAGAGAAGGCACAAAAAGAAGCTGTGTGAATGAGGGGAAGAGAGAGTGAAACAGATAAAATAAAGCTCCATTTGAAATGGTCTGAATAAAATTGAATAGTTTGTTAAGCTAGCCTGGGACCACTGTATATATTAAATAAAGAGAAAAGACTGAGATCTAGTCGCTCTTCAGGAATGAAACCAGTTGGGTGACCTTGGGCCAGCCATTCTCTTGCAACTCTAAGAAGGAGGCAATGGTAAACCACTTCTGACATCTTGCCAAGAAAACTGCAGGAAGTTGCAAGGAGTCAACACTGACCCAATCAATTAATCAATAACTAAGAAAGAACTGTATGTGCATATCTGAAAAATTCCTACATAGGATCATATGGTTGAGCCTTTGTATTTCATCAGAAAAGACTAAATTTAAGACTGTGACTGAAAAGATTCCAAGTCTCAATATATAATTCAGTTTCACCTTCTTTAAATTATATTAACTGTATTTAGATAATAACAATATTGTCTAAATAACAATTATACCCAAATAGGGAGAACCATACAGCAAATCTTAATCATTTGTGCCAGAGTTCTCTGAAATATATCTCCAATGTAAAAAGATTCATATCCATTCATTTTAAAACATCAAACGCAAAAAATAAACTTTTGATGAATTAATCTCAGTTCATTGATTTTTCATTACAGCATTTATAGCTCAAGAATTTCAAGACTTGTTACAAATTAACAATATCTATCTTGGTCATCTTGATCACCTGTGTAGAAATAAATCATAAACGTAAGATTATTTTCAACAGAAAAAGTTATGTTGGACTTTAAAATGCTGCTAAAGCATCAGGTCTAATATGAGAAGTCAAGATATTTGAATTGAAGATGGTGCAAATTTCTGCAAATTTAAACAATCCAAATTCATTTTGGAGGAAAATTATCTTCTCTAATTTATCCCACATCAAATGGGTAAGGCAGATCATTACATTTTCCTCTAATTTTATCCTCACAATACATGTGAGGATAAAATTAGAGTAAAATATGCCACTCCTTGGAGGAAGGATAACATATAAATGCAGTAAAATAAATTAGGGAGAATGTAAACAAGTTGATTATAAAGAGTTTTTGTGTTTGATATAAATAACAAAATAAGAGTTGAAAGGGACCTTGGAGGTCTTCTAGTCCAGTCCCCTGCTCAAGCAGAAAACCCTATACCATTTCAGACAAATGGTTGTCCAGTCTCTTCTTAAAAACTTTCAGAGTTGGAGCACCCACAACTTCTGGAGACAAGCCATTCCACTGATTAATTGTTCTAACTATCAATAAATTTCTCCTTAGTTCTAGGTTGGTTTTCTCCTTGATTAGTTTCCATCCATTAGGCTGGAACAGGCAGAGTCATGTGGGATCTTCCCTAGGCCATTCTCTTTTGTTTCCATCCCTTCTGCACTGCTTCTACTGCTGCAGGCTGGGATGCAGGAGTGTGGGAGTGTGGGAAAGAGGAATGACATGGAAGGGAACAAACATCTCCAGACAGAATGAAAAAGACTGGAGCTATGCAGACAAGCACTATGCAGACAGTAAGTTGGAGGAAAGGGGCTATTTCTATGCATTGCAGCACTAGAATATTTGGCAGTTTTCAGCAAGATTGCAGGAAGCCTGAAAAAGCAATGCAATTACTTTTGCAGGCATGGAGCTTTTGCTTCGTGGTGGACCCCATGGAGCATGATTATATGGATTCAGGCTGATAGAGGAGGCTGTGGTGCTATTGCTTAGTCGAAAAATACAGATTCAGCATATATGAGGTTCAATATCAAGAAGAATGTCCATGGAAGCAGAATATACCAACACCAAATTATGTGACAATCAAAATAGAAACAATTTCCCCGAAAACACTATTACCAAAGAAAGGACATCCTTTAAGATGCTCATTATTCTTTAAATCACAGGGTATTTGAATGGATGCATTATGTATAGAGATACTTTTAAAGTTGGCTAGAATTATACTCAGTATTTCTGATACAAATCCTAGAGAAAATCTATCTATGTGTTTGCTAAAAATTGACATAAATTTAATGGCACATAGTCATCAATCTAATGTAGTGGGGATGAACAAAATCTGGCAAACTCAGCAAGTGTTTTAGCTAACTTAATAAAACTTATTTGAAAAACAAATAATTTGAACTATGTTCAATATAATATTAAGGCTTTTTTTCAAATCTGATTTGTCTTTATGATATTGTCACTTTCAGAAAACTGATTCTACATGCTGGCATGGTAAATACATTTTACTGATAATTTCATTTCATTGTTAATTTCATTAAAATACAATTCATTTTCTCTACTGCACTGGTTTAACTTCTTGGTGAAGTAGATGGAGAAAGAAAGAGTCATGTTTATTAAACAAAAATATCTGCATTGTTCAGAGACTTGATTTTAATTCATTTATTTATATAATGCATTCAATTTCTATAGTGACCCATCTCAAACAAGTGACCCATGGCAGTGAACAATCATAAACCAACTAAAAATAGTTACAGCATAGTACAGAATTAAATATATATGACAGCCAAGAAATAAACATCATCATAGATGTCAATACAGCCAGAAAACTGGGCCGTTCACATCCTTGGCAGAAAGCCTTGTGAAAGGCCAATGGGGTTGGGGTCATCATCAACCCTGGAAGAAGAATGTTCCAGAAGGCAGGGGCTATGGCAGATAAGACTAGTCCTTGCTAGCTGACCTCCCTTGTCTAACATGATCCATAGCATGCCCAACCAGGCAGACAAAATTGGACCAATAGAAACCACTGGGAGAAGATTTTAATTGGAAATGAGCACCTTCTCTGGTACTACTTAAACTACAGTCAAAAATAAATAGCAGATGTACTCTTTTTTTCCTTGGGGTGAATCAATTGTGTAAGTAAAAGAAAAAAAAATACTTTATGTTGCTTCATAGGTAACACTTTATGTGTGTGTATATATATTTCTCACATTACATACACACAGACATACCTGCATATACTATTAAGTTGATGGTTCTGCATATCAATTAGCTACATCATAAGCAGCCAATACTTTAAATAGAAGTATCTAGCATTATTCTATAAATGGAAAAGTCAATCCTTCAGTATAACATGCTATTCCTGTAGCTTTCTGGCCTATATATACAGATTAACGTTCACAACAGTTTGTATGAAACAAGGAAACCAGAATGTGGTATATATATATTTTGAAACCATATTATGCATGACCAAACTTTATATGTCAACATAGATCACACAAATGTGTAAATGATAAATTTATCTGCTGCTCCCATCCCCTAATTTCAAATTAGACAGCAGCCCCGAGGAAGAATATTTTAATGGTACTGTTTTTCGGTAATAGATGACCCTTCCCAAACAGCTAGTTATTCATGTCATGGGAGTATTTAAATATTCCATAAGAAATACTTTAGCTCCAGAGGAGGTAATTAATATATATCATAGATACACAGTTTAGACCTGTGGAAAAACATGATGAATTGTGACCATATTTGTTATCCAAAATATTGAGAGAGAGATCACTTTAAAGATTTCCCAATGGGACATTAATTTGATGTTATATAAGAGAGTGGGAAAAGCTATCAGCTGTAGAAGTGTACTGCTCAAATTGTAGCTTCCATCCTTCCGAGGTGGGTAAAATGAGGACCCAGATTGTTGGGGGCAATATGCTGACTCTGTAAACTACTTAGAGAGGGCTGTAAAACACTGTGAAACAGTATATAAGTCTAAGTGCTATTGCTATTAAGTATTCACATTTTATAAAAGTCTGTTGTGAGTAGATGTATATGGGGGAGGAGGAGAAGACAATAAAATGGCCTTTTTGCATATGGCAGTGCCGGAAACTAGAAGAGCTGGTCTTCCGTTTTCCTGCATGAGCATGCACACCGGCCAGCTGATCGTCACGCCAGAAACCTGGAAGAGTAGCAGGCTGAAACCTGAAGTTCAGTAGCTGAAACCGGAAGTTGATTTTTGGGGGGGTGCCAGTGGTGGGTTGCCCCAGGTTTGGATTGGTTCGCAAGAACCGGTAGTAAAATCAGCAGGAGGCTTCGCCCACTGGCCCGGATGTCATCATCGGCAAACTGCGCATGCGCAGAAACTTCTGCGCATGTGCAGATGCAAGGTGCGTGCATGAGCGAACTGGGCGCATGTACCCTGGACAGCTCCTCTTCCGGGTTGCGGCCCAGACATGCGTGCACTCCCTTTTTGACACTCGGTGCCGAAAAGGTTTGCCATCACTGCAATAGAGAATGGATAAGAGAAAGAAAAACTGAAATGGGAAGGAAAGAAAAAATGAGAAAGAGGGAACAAAACTGGATGGATATGAGATAAGCAGAAGACATAATTATGTAGAGAAGGAAAGTAGAAGATAAAAATCTCTATTTAGCTGTTAAAAAGAAGTTAAATTTACCAGGCAACAGTGCCTCTTGAGTTCAAGCTAATCTTCAGACTAATCTTTGAAAGCATTTGTGCATTTTAGTATTAATTCTAAAGCTTTTTACATTTTGTGTTCTTTTATTTTCAACAGCTTGTTCTGTTATTGGGAAACATAAGATGGCTTCCCAATTCAGAAATAATTCTTTGCAGAAAAATTAACCTTCCTATCAGTAAATTAAGTATCTTTGTTTTATTTTAATTGTATTTTTATTCTGTTAACCTTCTTCATCCTCTTGTGGGATAGAAAAGCTATGTAGAATTAATGAAATAATAAGGGAAAATTTATGATGAAGGAGAGAAGCAGAAAGAACAATTCCAGATTTTGCAAATCTTATCTCCTCTGGGGGATGTGCTCTAATAAGCTTCTCAAATTCTTTTCCTGATTTGGTTTGCATAAATTTAGCAGGTCTCTTCTCTTGATCAAGCTTACATCAGTTTTTTGCAGAGGTTGTGTGGAAGTCATATGAATTTTCTTTCTTTTCCTAATTCTTCTTTTATCAATTATAACAACATTTGTAGCATAGAACTCATTCAACTTATATGTCTCCACATAATCATAATTCAATTATTCATTGACATTCATCAACCAAATATTTGGATGTAAAAATATAAAAAAAGTAATCTTTAGGGCTTTAATATCTTTCTCCCAATTGAACAAAGAGATGCTTGCAGTACTGGAATAAATTTTATCAAGATGATGTGTGCTCTTATTCGTTATCCTTCCTTGTACACCTCCAATTATCTCTTACTTTATATTTAGTTTTGTTATTAATTCATGTTATAGCTTCTAAAATTCATATTTTTATTTTATCTAGGGCTTTTATATTCTAGAATCTCTTTTCGCATTTGCTTCTGTCCTCTTTCTCTTGAAATTACCTTGCTTAAGATTGCTCTCAGTAACATGCTTTATATTAATAGAATATTAATATTAATATTCTATTAGAATAAAGATATTTATTTTAATATCTAATTTGTCTGCTTATCTTTACCCTTTAGCTTGGGTAAAAAGATTTATGTGGATTTCATAATAGCAAACACACAATTTTAAAATCTCCAGTTGTAAAATCTGGAATGGGAGTTGAAGCACATAGTGAGGTCTCTGCAGAGCTGAATATTTTTTTAAAAAAATGAGTGAAAATATTATCTATGGAATTTTCCAGCTAATTGAGTAACTCAATTTTCATCAGTTTCAGCTTCTATGCTCTTAGATCTTTCTGATTAATTGTTCCAGCATGTTCTTCTAGTATAGTAATTTTATATTTTTGTGGTGATTGGTTACATATAATTCAAGGTTCACCAGTAAGCTATAATTACACTCTTTTCAGAGTTGCTTAAAGCAGTAAAGGACTTCATGCTGAGTGTTAAAATAATCAGACTGCTCTCATCACAGTTATTTGGGTCAACATTTTATGATCATCTATCATCTGTGACTCTGTGACATCAGACATCTAATCAAATCAGTGACACTCATGAAGTCAGTGACCTCATGCACCTGACATTTCTGCTATTGTGAAATTGATGGCAGGTTAAAGAGGAAAAAGAATAGAAATTTCTAATTGCCTCTTAATTGCTTGGCATTTTCAAAATGTCATTCCCTGTTTGTCTTTCTTTTGACTATTCTGTGCATTCCCACAATACAATATCTTAAATAGTGACTCCAATTGTAGTGTGCAGCTTTTCCATATTTCACTCCAAGCCAGCCAGCAGAGACTTTTCATTGATTCAGTACTCAACATCATGTTGTTGCAAGGGAAAGCAATGCATTGCAAGATGAAGGAAAACAAGGAGTGAATCTGATTGGAATGAATTAGAGTCCCCTTTTAAGATTTATCTCATGGTGGTAAAAGCAGTGAAATGTCAATCTTTCTGTTGTTATTGTATCCATAGGTAGTCACCTGGTGTACCTTTAACACTTACCAGTGACTTTGCTCTTTCCGGAGGAGGTTCTCCAGGATTGATATGAGAATTATTTTAAGCATTTGTCAGATGAATTGACTCAGATTTGTTCCAAACTGATCTCTGAACTTGAGACAGAACCTGTGGAGATGACTGAGTTTTTGTGTGATTATCTGGGATGATTTAATCCTTATGGACAGAATTCTTGGAACTTTTAGCATGGCCATCTGTATATTGAACCTATTTCCCTCCTGGCTACTTAAGACTTCCTGGGAAGTAACAGGCTATTGGATCCTGGCAGTGGTGAATTCATCCTTGATAGAAGGCTTCCTGAAGAGGGAATAAACTACTGCTGTTTAAAGAGGCAGTGGTTTATTCCCTCTTCAGGAAGCCATTGCTGATTTGAATAACTTAAATAACTGACCCCATCACCAATCTTCTTTTTTTTTTGGGAAGGTTGTTGAGAAAGAGGTCTTGTGGCAGCTTTAGAGAATTCAAAGATTATCTGGATCCTTTTCCAATGGTTTTCAGAACTGGACATGGGACTGAGACACCATTGTTTGCCTATACAGCTCCCTCCTGGTGGGAGAGGGATTGGAGTGGTGCATCCATCTTGGCTCTTCTTGCTCTCTTAACGAGTTTCAATACCATCCATCATGACGTCTTTCTAGACCAGACCCAGGAATTGGGATTGGGAGGTATAGATTTGTTCTGGTTCTCCTCCTTTCTCTAACACCAATTTCACTTGGTGTAAGTTTCAAACACCATATCAAATTCACTATCAGTTATTTCTCTTGATCAGAGCTTACTTGTCACAGAAAATAATACAAATAGCAATAATAATGAACAATTATAAGTGTCATGCTAATTATAAGTGTCATGCACAAGCAATCCTCAAAGAAAAGTTCAAATAAAAAATATGGTGATAAATATCAAACTTAGTAGATTTGCACTTAATAGATTTCTACAAAGGACTATTCTTAATCTTTAAGATTCTGCTAAGAGTATCGTAAAGGAGCTTTCCCAAAAAGCAACTGGACTTTGTTTTTTTCCCTTGAAAACTGAAGAAGCTTCTTGGGTGAGAAATGAAATGTTTTCAAGAAAAAAAAACCCAAGAAAATCCAGTTACCTTTTGCAAGGTCACCTTTAGGACATGATTGAGAATCTCCATAGATATTGTGTTAAAAGTAGTTATGGCATGCAATACATTAATTAATTCTACAGAATGAATACATATTTAATTTTAGTTTTTTAAATAGAAAGTTAGTTCTTGAAAAGCTGATACTACCTTTAAAGGTCTTTAAAAGAAGAAGGCGAAAGGACATGCTAAATAGAACTATAATAATTTTATTTATTAAGAAATGTTTATTCCTATATCCTTTAGGTTGAAAATATACATTGAAGGAAAGGATGCTATAATTCCTGAAGCTGAGACTTTACTCTCAACATGTTCTCATTAGAGCAGGATCTAATAGCATCCCTTATACAGAACTTTCAATCAATAGACCTCATCTTACTTCATTAACCCGTCTGTTGTGCTTGGAATGAAGAATTCATAATCCCACTTCTTGTTCATTGTATGGGTTGGTCTAGAACCGTGATGGCAAATTTATGGCACGTGTGCCAGAGGTGGCATGCAGAGCCCTTTCTATGGGCACGCATGCCGTCACCAGGTGCTCTTCCGGGTTTGTTGAGCGCGTGCGTGTGCTCCAGTTTTGGCACTTGGTGATGAAAAGGTTAGCTGTCACTGATTTAGAACTATGGTTATTTTACTTGCTGACTTCTCCATTGAATTTTTTTGTTTAATTGCACCTGCTGTTTGAATGCTCCAGATTTTTATGCAAATTAAAAATGCAATATTTCTATATGTGTACATATACATCACGCACACACGCACACACATTCTGTTTATGTATATAAATGTAACAATATTATTAATCTCTCTCTTAACCTGCATTTTAACCTGCTTCCTCTTGAGCATTGTTTTTGGCCTTTGGAAGTAAATCAATTAAATTCTATATTTCACTGAAGGATGGAGATTGATATGAGTAACATTTGGATTCTAGGATATCTGAAAGATCGATGATAACTTATTACTTCTTCCCATTAATCCTTGGAAGAATGATGTGTGGAAACTGAAATATTCGTAGAATCCCACTTTTTGCTTTATATTAGAATAGAATAGAGCTGAAAGGAACCTTGGAGGTCTTCTAGTCCAGCCTCCTGCTCAAGCAGGAAATTCTATACCATTTCAGACAAGTAGCTGTCCAGACTCTTCTTAAAATCCTCCAGTGAGGTTTTCTGTTGTTAAAAACTTTCACCCACAATTTCTGAAGGCAAGCTGTTTAATATTCATTAAAATAAATGACAGAATTGTTTTATGGGAAAAATAGGAGGAGAAAGGAGTGTTAGGTATGATTGCTGCCTTCAGTTATTTCTAAAAAGAATAAAGATGGGATCTAAATAAATAAATCCCATATGCAAAATCAGACTTCATGAGAATAAAAGAACATCTTCTCAAGCCAAGATAGGATGCCCGGTTCCTAAAATTTCATAAAAAAGACATTATCCTACTTGCCAGGGATTCTTTTTCCTGGTGAACAGTTCTGCTGAATTGCAGAACTGAAAAAGCAATGTAATTCTTTATATTCAGTGCATATGCTATGAATAAATATTCAGGCATGACGGAATCATATAATAATTTTAGTTTTAACCTTCGTAGATGGCTATTGATATTGAGAAATTTTCCAAGAATATTTCACCCATTTAGTCTCAAAAATCATATTCACATGCCTCACCGTCTTTTCCAAAGGAAATGAGGTCTGTATCTCCGTGTATACTGGATATGTGACGATATATTTTCTGTAGCCTTGACCCAGGGATTTATTTATTTATTTAAACTTATTGGCCATCCAACCTCAATTTTGAATTTGCTGTGAATGAATTAGCCAATTCTCTAAGGAAAGAATAATGAAAGGAAAGAATGATGAATAATGTATGTTTGACTTAGAAATATCTACAATTTAAATACCTAAAGAGCTCTTTAAAGCTATTTAAAGCTATTTAAAGAGCTGCAGTGAACAGATGGTGGATCAGGAATTTTGGTCCATTTTTATTTTATAAATACAGTATCCATATATCTTTTATTATAAAGGACAATCCTTTATTCCAGAAAGCTGTCCTTTAGATTTAATTTAACTATTTATTTTCTTCATTTTGTTCTTGAATTTTCTATTGTAAAGCAAAGTTATAAAAATAAACATTTTATAAGGGGAAATTTTATTCCCCTTATGAACCTCTTTCAGATTTGTCCCTTTTTTCAGGGTTTTCCTTTATTTTTACTACCGTGTTTTCCCGAAAATAAGACCCTGTCGTATATATTTTTGAACCCTGAAATAAGCGCTTGGCCTTATTGCCATGCGCTCAAAAGCCCGATTGGGCTTATTATCAGAGGATGTCTTATTTTGGGGGAAACAGAGTAACAAAATATGGTCACTGTATTTATACATGCAGTACATACATACATTACATACGTATTTTCTAGATGTACTAAACTAATGTGAATCCTAAAAGATGATTTGTAATTTTGAATGGACATGTTTATAGCATCAACCAGCAGCTCCTTAAAGAAATTGCAGGAAAAAGGTGTGTTTGAATTAGGAAGTGTAGACAGTTCCTAAGGCAGCTCTCTAAGTACATTTTCCTTTTTGAATCCAGATCTCTGCACAGCTTAATGTTTTAAATATGTGCAATGCACCTCCATTCAAACCTTGTAAATGTATTGAATATAGGACTGTGCGACATTGTGGCTCTCTCTGGTGGTCAGAGAGAAAAATTTTTCAGTGCTTGCAAAAAGCAAAAATATGGATTAAGAAATTTGGTTAATGGCTCCTTTATCCCCTTTTTTGTTTTATAAAAAGAGGCAATAGCAACTACTAAAATGAATTCTGAAGAAAGTGCAGCCTTGTTAATTATTTTCATACCATCTACTATGTTATTTATATGTAGGCAAGAGACACTACGCTCCTCTTACAAACCTTTTAATGATAAAAAATTTACATATTAATGTCTGATCTTTTGGGCTGATAAATAGCAATTACCCATTTGTCAACTTTGGCCTTTCTGAAAATCCTTAAGACCTGGCTATTTTCCTGGATGTGAGAGTCAGGAAGTTAGATTGACTCCTGTGTGTTGACCAATTGGCTTCCTCAGTTGCCAATTTCCATTCATTTATTTTTGGCTTTTAAGTTTTTATCTTATTACTTTGAATTGATATTATAAATTTAGTTAGTAATTTTGTATTCAGTGTTAAACTGCTTACCATCTACCATACTGCTAAAACTCTCATGTCTGTAACCTGTAAATGGGCAAAATGGTCAGGGGCAGGTTTCAAAACCCATCGCTACTGGTTTGCTTGTGAGTGTGCGTGCGTGCACCACTTCTGTGCATGCGCAGAAGCATCCAGGCAGGTGGGCGGAGCCTCCTGCCACCGCCACTACTGGTTCACCCAATCTGGGCAAACTGGTAGCAACCCACCACTGAAAATGGTGCATCATAGGGCATAACCTTGTCAACAAAGTTATCTCAGATGGGTTAATTTACAGAATGCTGGGACACATTAATCCTGAGGGGATGAAATTTGGAAAAGTGTTGATTGCTGCTGTGATTATGTGATCCTCATTTTCAATGTTCTGTGACAGTTTCCCAGCCACTTCTAGATTGCTTCACTCCCTTCCCTACCCAACAACCCATAGAAAAAAAGAAGGAAGGAAGAAAGGAACAGGGAGGGAAGAAGGGAAAGAAGGGAAGGAAGGCAGGAAGGAAGTTTTCCAATGTTCCCTGTCAGCTTCCCTCAAGGAAACTTAATAGAAAAACTGGCAGAAAGCTGGAAATTGCTCTTGCTCCCACTGCATTTTTGCCCACCCCTGGATCATTCAGTTTCTCTGTTTAGGTCTTTGAAATGATGACCCAACACAGTATGGCTTATCTAGTTCTATTTATTCTCATTATTCTTTACTCCTATCTCCATACTTACAATATTCAGGAATCTTCAAATTCATATTTGTGTAAAATATTTTATAGTGGAAAGCCCATTCGCCTTACGATTTTTTCTAAATGAACAAGTTTACAGTAAACTTTATCCCTCACTTTTATACATTTTCAAATAATCAGTTGAAGGGCAAAAATTGGTACACCACTTAATCAGTATAAAGCTCCTGCTGAACTTTGTTCATTGTCGTCTCTCATATCAGTCTATCTACTCCTTATAATTTTCCTGTAATTTATGGGGGAATGAGAGGATGAGAGCATGAGGGGAAGAAATGCTGCCTAAGGAACAATTAGAAAAGAGGGGGAAGAATCCACAGTTGGTTAATGGTCAGAGAAAGAAACTTAAGAGGGATCCACCTTAATAGATCAGACAGGAAGAGATTTGTACTTTCAAACTTGCAAGATTCTGTTATTGTGGTCTAACAATAAAGTAGAATTAGCTCATTTTGTCTTGTTTGTCTGGGAGGGCTGACACTTTCCAAGCACACTTGACAAATTAATCTCCCTATAGTTTTGTATTAACTCTTGTAACCTTTCTATTCAATGTAGAGAAACAGTAATGGCATTTTCTTTTCAATCGGTAACAATAAATACAGCCTTCAGATACGTTAAACACAAGCACTCCAAAAGCAATCCACATCCATATTTTAATATTTTTCAAATTACAGCATCCACATCTGCAGTCTGAATCATTTTTCAACTGTCTGATCACACTTACAACTTCCTATTTATCTTGGATATGAACATTTATAACATTCATTTCATTTCTACTCTTTTAATATATCACTATTATTCCATGCAAATCTCTGAAATAGTCCTTCCAATATTTCCTCACTTCAGTTTCATTCCAAATCATGTCATCACCCTTATTTTTAATTCTGTTCACTGTGCCAATACTCCTTCTTTAGACCTTTTCATTTAACTGTACTTCCAAATCATTTTTTAAAAATTTCCATCGTAAACAGTCTACATTTTTGGGGGCTTCTTTTAAGCTTGACTGGTTTTTTCCTCTTATTGATGATATCGTATGTAATTTATTAGAGGTGGGTTTCAGCAGGTTCTGACCAGTTCTGGAGAACTGGTAGCGGAAATTTTGAGTAGTTCGGGGAACCAGTAAATACCACCTCTGACTGGCCCCGCCCTCATCTATTCTCTGCCTCCTGAGTCCCAGCTGATCCCAGCTGAAGAAATGGGGATTTTGCAGTAAACTTCCCCTGAAGTGGGAAGGGAATGGAGATTTTACAGTATCCTTCCCCTGCCACGCCCACCCCTGCCACGCCCACCAAGCCGCTTTCTCTTCTATACCCTTGCCTCCTGGTACTGCAATGTCCACTATTCAGACGTTTTTTGTTTTTCTTATAGACAGTTGTTAAATATGGAGTATTGTGTGACAGTCCTCTAACATCCCAAAGGACTTTAGCTTCTTCATTTTCTATTATTTTCTCTGTTTTGCAGTCCCCACAGTTCTTGCTTGTGGGGAAATGGTATTTCTTGCAAATCTTCCAATGCACCATTATTGCTACTATGTCTGACTGCTGTTGTTTGCAGTGAGTCTGTGCGATGTTCTTGCAGCAGCTAACTAGGTGATCCACGGGTTTAAGTTAAGGAACTTAATCCTTAAATTCCACTAATGGCTTTAAAAGAGCATATCTTCATCATGTTGCCGTCATATCATCCCCGGAACATCAAACAGGCATTCTTAACTTTCCCTTGGCTGTTTCAGTTTTAAAATACTATTTTCATCTTCTCATAATGCAAGCTATGCTGTAGAAATAATCTAGAATGCCTCTTTGTTGATTTAGCTGATCACATAGTCAAGAGCTGGGATCTTTCTTGTTATGCTGATTAGCTCAGGTCACTCTGGACCCCCCTCCATTCCTGAGCATCAACTTTCATGACCATTTTTGTTTGGCTCCTGAAGGGACTTGGGACCTGAATTCTGCAGAGATATCTATCCTCATAACCCTTATTATCAGTGTGAGTTGGATATTATATGGTGTCTTTATAAGTATGGGCTGCCCTGCTTTAGAGATTACAATGGAAACAAAAATATGCCAGATACAAGGGAAACAAATTCTTCAGAGATCTGTTACTGTCACCCAGTAAGGATGATTTTTCATTCTATTCGCCAAAGCACCTAGAAGCAAGACAAGGACCAATGGTTGGAAACTAATCAAGGAGAGAACCAATCTCGAATTAAGGAGAAATTTTCTGACAGTGAGAACAATTAACCAGTGGAACTGCTTACCTCCAGAAATTGTGGATGTTGCATCACTGGAGATTTTAAAGAAGAGATTGGACATTTGTCTGAAATGATATAGGGTAGTCAAACTCAAGGCCCGCAGGCTGGATGCCACTCTGAAAACAGTGAAGGACCGGCCTGCGGTGCCTCTGCCAATGAGAATGGAGTTTGAGAGGGCTGTGTGCAGCCCTCCCGGGCTCCGTTTTTGGCTGTGATGGACTCCTGCAGCCCTCATGAGCTCTGTTTTTACTGGCAGAGGGCTGCAGGAGGCTGTTGCAGCCAAAAATGAGACCTGGGGGTCCATGCATGACCCTTATGAGCTCCGTTTTCACTGGCAGAGTGCTAGCAAAACAAACTACTAGCAAAAGTATCATTTGATCACACGAATGACAAGCTGGCGATAGCTGGCCCCCTGAGGTCAAACACAACCCTGATGCGGCCCTCAATGAAATCGAGTTTGACACCACTGGTATAGGATCGCCTGCTTGAGCAGGTGCTTGGATTAGAAGGCCTCCAAGATCCCCTACAACTCTGTTATTCTACCATATTTATGTATTAAAAATGTCTCACCAGAGAGAGTTAGGGCTATGTAATAAAAGAAAGCCTTGCTATAATTTATGCAACGGATTGTATTATTTTATTCTTGTTAGTGGCCACTAGAGGGTACACATAAAGAATAAACAAAACAAATCCTTTGAGGAATAGAGAAAAGGGAGTTAATTCATTTATGCTGGTTGATTGATTGAATGCATATTGCTAAGTTGACCTCTTGGCAGGTTGCCATTCATTTCTTTATTTATTTTAAAAAGCTTATAGGGTTTGTGTTATTTGCTTTCTCTTTTATGTACAGAAAGGAGTCTTTAGCCTTTCTGCAATTCTGTTTTTGTTTGCTTGAGCTGCTGCTAATCAATCTGTTATCTGCCCAATGATCTCTATGGTACCTGTTGCGTTTCAATGCCTTTCACTATTCAATGCCATTCCATTTGCTCTGGTTAAAGACAAGTAATTCTTTTGAGCTAAAAATATGCCTATTCTCTTAGGCAGGTTAAAGTAACTTTGGAAGTCACAGAAAAGCTAATATAGATCACACTTTTCCAATATCTTACTATCAGCAAAGCATGTCTTTGCTGATAGCAAAGTTTACATGTAACTTTACATATCAAAATAAGTATCTTAATTTATATCTAGAAATAAACAGATTATCAGTTATGTCTGTGTTTGCTTTTGTGTGTATATGCATTTTTATCTGTGTGCATCAGATGAATAATACCATTCTATACTAGAAACAGTTTCTGAATAGTCTTCAAGTCTTCATGTAGAACAGAGAGCAATGTTCTAATTTAGAAGTCAGCAGAATCTGAATACTTGTAATTAAATCTCTCTTCAAGCAGTAGGTACACTTGAGGAACAAAGCAACGTTAGAAAAAAAGATATTTGGGGATATTAACATCCTCTGCCTATAAATCTCTCTCTTAAGGGTTAGGTTATCTCATAATCAAGGCAAGATATTTCCCCAGTTAACAGAGATACTGTCAAGGTTCCGACTGACGAACCCAACACAGCAAGCACTGACAAGATGATCCAATTCCTTAATGCAAAGCTTTGTTGAGTACATCATTTCAGCATAGTATGAAAGCAAAACCAGCTCTACTTAATTCCCGCAGTTTTCGTATTGTTAAAGAATAGTTTTTCCCCTCCTCCCCACTAGTGCAGTTCACATCCAATTAGGTATCTGGATATTGTTTTAGAAATGGTCCAGGTCTTCATGGACGATCTGATTAGATGACTTTGGTTCCCACGGGACAATTTCTTCT